>NC_069793.1:10921506-11224536 GCF_027406575.1 Nycticebus coucang
AATGCTGCTCTGGCCTTCTGGCATGGGGATGAGGAAGGAATCCTGCTCTTGTTTTTGGTAGGCAGCTGTCAGTTGTTTTACTTATAAACTAAGCCTTTTTCTAAGCGCCTCAATGAACTAGAGTCCTCAAGAGCACTTAGCTACAGGGATGGTTTGAAGGGAGTTACTGGAGGTTGAATGACTATAGATAGAAGGCTTGCTTTTATTCACTGGGCTCGGGGAAACTGTTATCCTGGCTGACAAGGGACAAAGACCTAGAGGTATCTCACAGAAGGGAGAGGAAAGGAATGATGGCTACCTGAACCACTGCACCACACTCTCTTGGGGTGCTCACAATTGTGAATTCCCTGTCACTGCTCACATCTGAATGTTGGTGCCACAGGCCTTCAGACAAGGCAGGGCAGGGATGTGAGTTTGGTGGGCTCCTGGGGTAGCATGCCATCACCGGAGCTCTAGAGAGACCAGCCTTGATGGCAGCCTGGAACGATGGGGGCAAGCCTCACAACTGGCCGGGGAGTAGCCACAGGCTCAGGCTGGTCTGAAAGCCCAGGCTGAGGGTGCCTTCCAGGGACAGCATCCCTGGTAGTGTGGTGTGTGGCACCAGCACCAGCTCTGGAGCCAGCCTGCCTGTGTTGGAATCTTGCATCAGCCATTTATTAGCTGGGTGATCCTGGACAAGTCACTGAGCTCTTCAACCTCAGTTTCCCCATTTGTAAAAGAGAGTAATAATGTTTTCTACGTTAAGAGGATCGAATGAGATAAGCATGCGAGCTGCTTAGCATCGTGCCTGACATGTAATAAAGTTCATCTTTATACTATGATGAGTGGCAGATGTGGCAAAGGCCACCAGTGGGCTGCATCAATTTGCTTGTGCTGCTGTGACAAAAGAACACAGACTATGGGCGGCGCCTGTGGCTTAAGGAGTAGGGTGCCGGTCCCATATGCCGGAGGTGGCGGGTTCAAACCCAGCCCTGGCCAAAAACCACAAAAAAAAAAAAAAAAAGAACACAGACTGAGCGGCCTAAACGACAACAAAAACTTATTTTCTCACAGTCCTGGAGGCTGAAATCTAAGACCATGGTGTTGGTAGGCCTGCTTTCCTATGGGGCCTCTCACTTTAGTTTCTTTTTTTAGACAGAGTCTCACTTGGTCACCCTTGGTAGAGTGCCTTGTTGTCTTAGCACACAGCCACCTCAAACTCTTGGGTTCACGTGATCCTTTTGCCTCAGCCTCCCGAGTACCTGGGACTACAGGTGCCCGCCATGACACCGGCTAGTTTTTCTATTTTTAGTAGAGACAGGATCTACCTCTTGCTCAGTTGGTCTCAAACTCCTGAGCTCAAGCAACCCACCCACCTCAGCCTCCCAGAGTGCTAGGATTACAGGTGTGAGCCACCTTGTCTGGCCCCTGGAGTTTCTTTTTGTGTCACAGTTTTCTTTTCTTTTCTTTTTTTTTTTTCCCTTTTTTTTAAGACAGAGTCTCACTATGCCGCCCTTGGTAGAATGCTGGGTATCGTAGCTCACAGCAACCTCAAACTCCCAGGCTTGAGCAATTCTCCTGCCTCAGCCTCCCAAGTAACTGGGACTACAGGTGCCTGCCACAACACCTGACTATTTTTTTGTGGTAGTTGTCGGGCAAGTCCGGGCTGGGTTTGAACCCGCCAGCCCAAATGTAGGTAGCTGGCACCCTAGCCACTGAGCTACGGGTGCCAAGCCCGAGTTACCTTTCTTTTTCTTTCTTTCTTTTTTTTTGCAGTTTTGGCCGCGGCTGGGTTTGAACCCACCACCTCAGGCATATGGGACCAGCGCCCTACTTCTTTGAGCCACAGGTGCTGCCCCCGAGTTTTCTTTTCTTATAAGGACACCAGTCAGACTGGATTAGGGACTGGGCCTCATTTTAACTTAATCACCCCTTAAAGGCCTAATCTCCAAATGCACTTTCATTGTGAGAGATTAGACATTAGGGTTTCTGCATATGAATTTTAGGGGGTCACAATTCAACCCATAACAATGGCCAAGTTGTGGGCCAGGATCTCTGAGGGTCGGTCAGAAAAGTCCAGACACCACTGGGCACCTGTTGCTCAGTGGTTAGGGTGCTGGCCACATGCTCCAGGGCTGCTAAAAAAAAAAAGAAAGCGAAAAAGAAAAGGTCAGACACTAGTGATAAGCAACCATTCCAAGCAATTACCCACTGCAGGCTGGGAAGAACCCTGGAAGGGAAACAGCCTTTCTCTGACCTGACATTTTGCCCTGGGCTTGTGTCCCCAAAGACCTTTTGTTGGTTTTCTTTAAACTGAAATCTCGCTACAGAGATTGTTCCTAAGTTTTGGTGAAGTGATGATGTCAAGACCCGAGTCTGGCAGGCGGAGGTGATGTCACTGACCGGCAGTTAGAAGAGCTGGTCCCAGATGTCACCTATCCCCGGAATCTTGAACTGGGCTTTGCCACCAACCTTCCCTAGGACTGCGTTTTAAAGATATAACAAGCTTTTGATATTTACTGCAGGGTCCAGGGCTGTGCCAGGTGCTGGGAAGGCAGAGATGAGAGAGATGTCTCAGTCTGTAAGTCCCGTAAGTGCAGGGCTGGTGGCTCTCTGTTCTCTGTGCAGATGGCTTCCTCTCCCCCTCGTGGAGCAGGGTGATGAGAGGATTCCAGGCTCAGGGGACATCAGGAGCCAAGGGGCAGAGGTCTGGAAGAGCATGGCACATTTGGGAAACATGGTGGAGTAGTCTGCGTGGCTGCCAGATGGTGAGGCCTTACCTCTGGGGCCTGGAGAGCCCCTGAAGATTTATACAGAGAGCTGGCTTCAGTTTTAATCGTGGTAATGACAGCAATCGCAGGGATCAATATCGAGCACTTTCTTTGTGCCGGGCATTAGTGAAAATGCTATATCATGCGTTATCTCATTTAATCCCATTCTCCAAGGGAGGCTCAGCCTTAGTGGAACAGAGCAGGACAGTCCAGCTCTTCAGCCACAGCCCATGCTGTCAACTGCTCTTTAACGCCCCTAAACCCACATCCATCCATATGATCTGCCTCACAGGGCTGTTTTATTAAACTGGGGGGAGATGTGAAGCCCTTGGCACAGCACCTGGCACACGGCAAGGGCTCTGTAAAAGTTAGTCATTGTTGCTATTATCTGTTTTGGAGAGTGTCCCCTGGCGTGCCAGGTGTTGGGTGGTACCTTCATGTTTGAAATGGCATGGATTGGCACCAGTAAACCAAGCCAATAAAGCCGCTCCCGCCTGGGTAGGGAGCAGAATAGAGTGAACTGTCACCATCTGCCTCTTCTCCCCCCCAGTTGCCATGGTTACCAATCTGGGCACCTGGTTCTGTCTCTGTTTCAGGTGCCTTTCCTGCTCACATCTGGGTGACCCTGTCCCCACCTGGTGTCATTCCACAACCGCTTCTCTGAGGTTATCTCTCTGGTTTCAGTTTTGCTACAGCCGGGCAGGGGCAGACCCCACAGGCGGCAGAAGGGAGGGTAAACTGGAGGGATCAAGAGGCGGAGGCTGTGGAAAGTCTCAAGGGGAGGCAAGGGGAAGGCTGGAAGGGCCCCAGGCATGAGAACAGAGGGAGACGAGGGCTTCTAGAAGTATGGCATGTTGGATTTAGAATCGATAGGCTGTGTTGGTCTAACACCACAAGACGAAGAGAGAGGGGGACAAGTGAAAGATAAATACTTCTAGCTTGAATGGTACTAGAAATATTTATCCTTGGGAAATAATGATGCTAGCTTGATAAATATTTCTAGCTTCTCTCCCTTTTCTATGCTCAGCTCAGTGGACTTTAAGCACCATCTTGAGGCTGGCAACTCACAGCATCTTGAGCCCCTGCTGTGAATACTGAGCTGCCCCTTGCCCTCTTGTTTTGGATTCTTCCCAAGCTGTTTCAAGCTTAGTTATTTCTTTCTTTCTTTCTTTTTTTTTTTTTTTGAGACAGAGTCTCACTTTGTCGCCCTCAGTAGAGTGCCATGAAGTCACAGTTCACAGCAACCTTAAACTCTTGGGCTTTCAAGCAATTCTCTTGCCTCAGCCTCCCAACTAGCTGGGACTATAGGTAGGCACCCACCACAACGCCTGGCTATTTTTTGGTTGTAGTTGTCATTGCTGTTTGGCAAGCCCAGGCTGGATTCAAACCCGCTAGGTCTGGTGTATGTGGCTGGCACCCTAGCTGCTGAACTATAGGTGCCAAGTCATTCAAGCTTAGTATTTCTAAAATGGAATTTAAGGCTGGAGGCGGTGGCTCACACCTGTAATCCTACCACTCCAGAAGACTAAGAGGGGCGGATCGCCTGAGCTCATAAGTTTGAGACCAGCCAGAACTACAATGAGACCCTGTCTCTAAAAATAACTGGGTGTTGTGGCAAGCACCTATAATCCCAGCTACTTGGGAGGCTGAGGCAAAAGAATCGCTTGAGCCCATGAGTCTGAGGTTGCTGTGAGCTATGACACTACAGCACTCTACCGAGGATGACAAAGTGAGACTCTGTGTAAATAAATATATACATATATATTTTTTGAGACAGAGTCTAACTCTATTGCCCTTGGTAGAGTGCTGTAGCGTTACAACTCACAGCAACCTCCAACTCCTGGGCTCAGACGATTCTCTTGCCTCAGCCTCCTGAGTAGCTGGGACCACAGGTGCCCACCACAACGCCCAGCTATTTTTTTGTTACAGTTTGGCCGGGGCTGGGTTTGAACCTCGGCATATGGGGCTGGTGCTCTACCCACTGAGCCACAGGTGCCGCCCTCTGTGTAAATAAATAAATAAACACATACATAAATGAATAAAATGGGATTTAAAGTAGAACTCTAAGAAAACTTGCTCCCCCGCCCCCAAATCTCAATAAGTAGTACCACCCCCGTCTGTCTCAAGCTATAAAACTTGAGTGTCATCCTCCCCCTCTGTCTTCAAGCTATAAAACTTGAGTGTCATCCTCGCGCCTCCTTCTTCCCTACCTCTCATGTCCCCTCATCGACAAGTTCCTCCATTTCCACATCTTCACGATGTATTGGAAATACGCCCCAAAGTGGCTTCCTCTCCCCACCTGCACTGCTGCCATCCTAGGTCCTGTCACCACCATCTCTCACCTGGATGGCTGCGAGTCCACACTGGTCTCCCCATTTCCACTCCAGCTCCAAATTTCAGTGTTCTTTAGGGAGACACATTTGACCGTTCATCCTCTTAGCCAATCACTTCCAACTGCACTTAGCATAAGCTCCACCACCTTCCATGGCTCACCAGGTTCCACACCAGATCCTGATTTCGTGGGAGTCCCCTCTGCCCTCCATGCATTTTCCCTTAGTCTCCCTGGCTTCCTTGCAGTGCCCACAACATGCCAAGTCTTCTCTTCCCCAGGACCTCACTCAGGGTTCGCCGTCATTCCCACTGTCTGGAGTGCTCTTCCTTGCCTTTGTGTGGCTGGCTCCTTTTCATCCTTCAAACTTCAGCCTGCATGTTCCTTCTCAGATCACTGCCCATGACCTAAGTGCATTCCACCTCCCCTGAATGCCCTTGTAGCCAGTCATTTATTCAGAGCACACACTGATCATCACTTGAAATTTTTTGTTTGTTCATCTTGTTTATTGTCCAGCTCCTCTCCTAAGGTGTCTATTCTGCTGGGGTGGCCTGGCACACAGGAGATACCAGTAAGCTATTTGTTGCCTTTTTTTCTTTTCTTTTTTTTTTTTAGAGACAGAGTCTCCCTTTATGGCCCTTGGTAGAGTGCCGTGGCCTCACACAGCTCACAGCAACCTCTAACTCTTGGGCTTAAGCGATTCTCTTGCCTCAGCCTCCCAAGTAGCTGGGACTACAGGCGCCTGTCACAACGCCCAGCTAGCTATTTGTTGCCTTAATGAACAGGTTGATGATGAGGGCATGAACCTAGGGAGGACAGAGGGCCAGGAGAAGACTGGGACTCTAGGGTGGACGGAGGGGCTGTTAAGGAGACACAAGAACAAAAGACGGAAGGTGGGGATGGTAACCACAGGGATGAGCGGTACATCCGTTGGGGATGCTTTTGGCTGCAGATAACAGCAAACCCACACAGTGGTGAGTTAGATAAGTGCGGTGATTTTTTTCAGGCTGAAGGTTCAGCTACAAAACTCTGTGTCAGTGTCACTGAGGCCTTCTTGGCCTTCCCTCAGCTTTGGGAATCACATCTTCACATGACTAGATGACTGGACAAAGGCAGAAACAAAGAGCAGCACAGAGCAGACATTCCTCAGTTCTCTTTCATTGGTGGGACACAGGGAGTGGTGGAGGGATTGACCTTGGAAACGACACATGCCTGCCTTGGACCAGGGTCTGTGCCCATCTTGCTGAAATCAAAGAATCTCTTTCCTTTCTTTGAACAAACAAGGTTCTGCCAGCCAGGAGAAGGGGAAAAGCTTTTTTTTTTTTTGCTGGGGGGACGGCAGGGGGACAGAGTCTTACTTTGTTGTCCAGGTTAGAGTGCTGTGGTATCAACCTAGCTCTCAGCAACCTCAAATTCCTGGGTTCAAGTGATCTTCTGGTCTCAGTTTCCCCAGTAGCTGGGACTACAGGTGCACACCACAGTGCCCAGCTACTTTTTCTATTTTTAGTAGAAATGGGGTGTCACTTTTGCTCAGGCTGGTCTCAAACTCCTGATCTCAAGGATCCTCCCACCTTGGCTTCCCAGAGTGTTAGGATTACAGGCATGAGTCACTGCACCAGTCAGGGAATAGCTTTTTGGTAAGCAATGGGACAGTGCTAGCACATTTCACAAGGGAGAGCATTCCTGCTGAGTTAATTGATGTGGAGAGGTTAAGTACAATGATGCTGAAAAGCAGTCTCTGGATTTGATGCTTAGGAGACTGTTTCTAGCCCTTGTGAGGGCAGTTCCTTTAGAGTGGCTGGGCTTGATTGCAGACTGCAGGAGCTTAGGAGTCACCAGGAGAAGTTCAGAAGCTGAAGGCAGGCTACCAGGCAGTTTGGTGTTAAACGTAAGAGGTAAGGGCTCGGCGCCTGTAGCCCAAGCGGCTAAGGCACAGGTCACATACACCAGAGCTGGCGATTGGAATCCAGTCTGGGCCTGCCAAACAGTGACAACTACAACCAAAAAATAGCCAGGCGTTGTGGTGGGTGCCTGTAGTCCCAGCTACTTGGGAGGCTGAGGCAAGAGAATCACTTAATCCCGGGAGTTGTAGGTTGCTGTGACGCCACGGCACTCTACCCAGGGTGACAGCTTGAGGCTCTGTCTCAAAAAAAAAAAAAAAAAAAAGCGATAAGAAGTAAGATGGCACCACTGGCTGCAGGAGCCAGACACAATATCTTTTCAGCTCGGGCAGATTTAAAGGTGTTTTTAGGCTGAGCACAAAGAGCCAGAAGGAGCGGGAGAGTAAAGATTTTGAAGCAAGATGGGATAACTGATCCTCACGCTGTGAAAGAGGCATGGAGATGGATTGAGGTACACAGAGTTGGTGGTTGTCACTGGGATAAGTGGGGAGGTTTTCTGAGAAGACTCAGATGCTTTCGTAGACTGTGGACCAGGAAGAGGCTCGGCTGGAGTGAAGAGTCCGCTCACTTTCCTTTGTGTACAATGGGCTCATCAGGAGATTGAGTCTATGACTTTGACTTTTCCCTCATCTTTGTTTTAGTCTTCTGATATAAGAGACTCTGAAAAAGAAAACCAGATCCCATGTGTGTGGCTGTACACTGAAAGTTCAAGAACAAAGCCTGACCCTTGGGTTTACTTGTTCAGATGGACGGAGCTGCCCAGCACAGTCATGGGTGTGGCACTCATGGGCTGCAATCCAGAGGGTGCAGGTCACTTAGCAAACAGCACAGAGCTGCCAGATCCTGCAGACTCGATGGGCAGCAGGGTGAACAGGGGAGCCCTGAGTTTGGCAGAGAAGACTTGGGGTTCAGGTTCAGGTTCAGGTCTAGCCTTTGCAAGATGAGCTTCATTTGTGCCCTCTGAGCCCATAACCGCATCTGCAGAGGGCTGGGCTTGCAGTTCCTGTCCACAGTTACTAAATGTGCTGGCTCTTCTAGGAAATTAACTAAACGCTGTCATTCCTCCTCTGCCAGCCCTCCTGGGGAGCCTGACCCTGTTTGGTACCTTCTTAACAGGGTGGTGTTTTTCTTCACCATTACCCCTGGTCCTCACTTCTAGCTTCTTTTCCCCTTTGTTTTGGGGAATGATGGCACGGGGCCCAGCCTGCAGGGTTGCGAGCCAAACTTTTCTTCTCTATTTATTCAGATCGTAGCTATGGATGCAGCAAAAAGCAAACAGAAATTTGACTAGATATATGAGCTCAGTATTCTACAACATTTAAAGCTGGTGTGTACTTACGTAGGAGGCATAAAACATAACAGTATGTTAAGATGAATAATAGCCCCAACAGAAAAAAAGTGTATATATTTTTTTTTTTATAAAGACAGAGTTTCATTTTGTCGCCCTCTGTAGAGAGCTATGGCATCACAGCTCACAGCAACCTCCAGCTCTTGGGCTTAGGCAATTCTCTTGCCTCAGCCTCCCAAATAGCTGGGACTACAGGAACCCGCCACAACACCTGGCTATTTTTTGTTGCAGTTTGGCCAGGGCTAAGTTTGAACCCACTACCCTCGGTATATGGGGCCGGTGCCTCACTCACTGAGTCACAGGCACCACCTGAAAAAAGTGCATTTTTAAGGAGAAGGTCTCAGCAAATGTTCAGATGCTATGTTGGTCTGATTGACATTAGAGCCACGTGCCTCTTTCTGAGTAGCCACATCACTGCTGTCTCACAGGGCGAGACTTTGGAAGGGGACATGTTTTTTCTTAGACCACCCTCTTCATCCAGGGTGGACTTTGACCTAAGGAGGGCTCCATGCATGTCCCCTGGGGTCACTGGTGGAGGTTGATGTTGGCAGCACAGGAGGAGCAGAATCAAACCACTCTGTTGGGTCAGTCCTGCCCTCTGGGCTCCACACCATCATCTCTGAAAAGGACTAACGAGAGTTTCCCCCTCATGGGAAGGCTATGGGGATTTGGTGAGTTTATATCTAGGAAGTGTTTAGGAAAGTGTCTGGCACAGGGTCGGCACCCTTGTACTATCACATCAGTCCACGTGGAATCAGTTCACTAGCAAACACAGAGTCCTGGACCACGGGAAAGAAGCCCCAGGTGTGCCTCTGCTCTCTGAGAATCAACATCTAGCCAGAGAAAGTAAGTGGACACTGTGGAAATAAATGGAAGATAAGCGCTTCCCCGCGGCGTGGACACTGGGAGAGCAGCAGCTGGGGCTGGGGCTGGGCTCACTGTCCGCCAGCCCTGCCTAATCTCCTGGCAGCCAAAGCAGAGAGAAAGCAGAATCTGGTATTCATTGTGTGGTTGTTTCTAATTTCCTTCTGCTTTCGAGATCCTCTTGTAAGGGAGAAGACTTCCCTGAACCAGGAGGCGCAGGCTTCCTCGGCTGGGCATCAGTTGCAAACTGAAGGGCCCCTAGTGTTTGATTTCATCCTCTGAGAAGCCCCTCTGATGGTGGGGTTTGGTGGTCCTCTCCCAGTCTCATTTGTAAGTGTTATCTTTAAGGACAGTGTTTTTGTACCAGCAGGGTTCTTATGAGGCTGGGTGGTGTCTGGGCCGCAGAATGCACAGAACTCCCTGTAGGGCCTACAGCTGGAGCCATGAGGTCGCTCTGTGCCAATGCAGCCCTAGGAGGAGGGGGATGGTATTGGTGCTGGCAGGTCCAGCTTCCAATGAGCGTCTGGCAGGGGTGATCGGCAGAGGATCCAGGGGTGACATTTCCATAGCCAGAGACGCTTACAGCCAGCTGAGGGTGGGGCCCAGGGCTGTGTCCAAGGAATGGGGTGGGGTTTCCTCATTCCTTACTGTCTTCTTACTTGGCCTTTGATGTGTAGATTTCAGTACACTTATCAGCCTTTCTAGGCTCTTCTTTCATCACTGGGAAGCAGAGTGATTCCCAAAGTGAGGGACAATGTTCAGAAAGAGACAAGAGAGGTTAAAGGGTATGTGACTATGATCTTCAAGACTATAGAGTTTTCTCCAGGAAGATGCCATGGCAGAGGCAACTGGGCAGACGCCATGGCAGTGGCAGCACCGCCCTGTGAGGGCCACAGCACGGCCAGCTGTCTTCAAGGTGGGACAAGACCAGAGCAGGGTCTCCCATGCTTAGGTCCCTCAAGTGCTGTCCACACCATCTTTGCCACATCCACACTCCATTGTTACTACTATTTGCTTAATATTTTTCTTTAGATTTCTTTTTAAAATCTTACATTTAATTAAAAAGAAACCTTTAGGTCACTAGTGTAAACGAAATCCAGCATTTTTTCTGCTAGACATTGAAAGAAGTACGAAACTGTTAAAAATATTCATCATGTACCACTGAAATCACCTTAACCACCACCCAGAGCTTTGTGTCAGTTCTTGGCGTAGGCCTTCACACACAGTGGGGGCTCCCTGTGTGTCTAGGGAGGTCGTGAGGGTCAGCTCAATGTCATCAAGGAGGAGGGTGATCTGTGCCAACTTGTGATCCCATCACAGATGCTCCAGGGATAACACCCCTGAGGCTTGACTTTAACATGGGAAGATGATGGTGTCTCCTTAGAGGGCTCGCTGAGGATGAACTAGGTTCCTATATACTTACAAGGTGTTTAGAATAGAGTCTAGCAAGCATTTTAACATCCATCGTAACTTGGGTGATTTTGGCTGAAGGCTCTTAGCTGCCGTGGGGCTCCTACCATCTACCTGTGTCGAGATGGGGCTGGGACACTGTCCCCAGACTCCCTCTGGCTCTCTGTGGATCCTAGTTGCCCTCTGACCTCTCCACTGGGACAGGTATGTGACCAGGTGGCATGACCCTCATTCCCCTTGTGATTTTAGAATTAGACCAAGATGTGATGACAGCATATGTCCTTATGAAATATCCCCATTGTAACTAGCAGTCGTCTGTGCCCACTAGGGACTCAGGAATGGGCTCCCAGGGATGGACGCTTGTGTGCACACGCTGGGTGCTGGTGGATCTGGGCCTGCTGCTCCCTTGGGTCCGGTCGGCCACTGGTTGTTACTGGAATGGGATTCACGGCTTGGAAGCAGCAAGGAGCTGTGCAATCCCAGGTTCCCTGGTGGGACTGGAAATTCTGCCTCAGGCCCTGGAATTCTGATTTCCTGTTTGGCCTGGCGCTTGTTCCCCCACATTTTTGGCTCTGACACATCCTCTCCCTCCCCTTCTCAGGATCATTTCCTCATCCATAACATGAGGGGGTTGCTAGATCATATCTAAAGCCCCTGTAAGCTTGAGAAAGCTATGATTCTACCTCCTGGCCACCCCCTCACTTTTCCCTCAGGCCTCTTGACTGGCAGTGAGCAGAGATAGGGAGGAGCGGAGAGAAAAGAGTCGGCCGTGTGTCCTGTAGCATCCGGGAGGGCCCCACAGTGAAGAAGTGTCCAGTTCAAAATGTCCACGGTGCCCAGGTTGAGAAACGCTGTTGTAGGAAGGGAGAGACAGAACAGGGGAGAGATTTAATTTTCTAAAACAGAACACAAAACACTAACCATAGAAGAAAAATTGATAAATTGGACTTTATCAAAATTAAAAGCTTCTCTTCCTCAAAAAGCAAACCTCGGACGCAGAGAAGATGCATATCTGTACTACTTAGATCTGACAAAGTATTTGCTTCCAGAATATATGATGAACCACTACAAATCAATAAGAAAAGGGGAATAACTCAATAAAAATGGACAAAAGACTTAAATGGACACCCACAAAAGATATCCAGATGGCTAAATACACTATGAAAAGGGGCTTAACGTCATTACTCATTGGGGAAATGCCAAATAAAACCACACGGAGGTATCACCACACACCCACCTAAAATGGCTAAAATGAAAAGACTGACAATACCAAGTATTGCTGAGGATGTGAAGCAACTGTATCTATCCTACCTTGCTGGGGGGAGCCCAAGAGTGCTCTATCAATTTGGGAACATTGTTTGGCAGATTCTATTAAAGCTAAAGATATGCTTACTTTACAACCTTGTAATTCTACTCCTAAGGATATATACCTATGAGATATGAGTGTCTGTGCTGATGGTGGTATCCATGTACAACAGAGCACAAGACAATGATAAAAAGATTACATACTCTCTGATTCTATTAATGTCAAGTTCAAGAAGAGGCAAAGTTAATCTATAATGAGCCAAATTGTGGTTATGTCTGGTGGATATATAGATTAGGAGGATGCATGAAGGAACATTTTGGGGTACTGGAAATACTCTATATTTGG
The DNA here is from genome assembly GCF_027406575.1 of Nycticebus coucang. Classification (NCBI taxonomy): domain Eukaryota; kingdom Metazoa; phylum Chordata; class Mammalia; order Primates; family Lorisidae; genus Nycticebus; species Nycticebus coucang. The sequence goes on from NC_069793.1 coordinate 10,933,760, forward strand.
AATGGAGGAACAGTTATACAGACTGGCCATAAAGTTTGTGTGCAGTTTAATTTAATTTAAACAATTTAATTGCACTCAAACTTTATGGCCACCCTGTGTAAAGCATGTATAAGTAAATAATTATCAATCATCTGTTTAAGATGTGTGCACTTTTTAGGTACTCTACTGAAAGTATGTTATACTTCTATTTAAAAAAGTGAAAAGTGGGGTGGCGCCTGTGGCTCAGTGAGTAGGGCACCGACCCCATTAAGGCTGGTGGGTTCAAACCCGGCCCCTGCCAAACTGCAACAAAAAAATAGCCGGGCGTTGTGGCAGGCGCCTGTAGTCCCAGCTACTCAGGAGGTTGAGGCAAGAGAATCGCCTAAGCCCAGGAGTTGGAGGTTGCTGTGAGCTGTGTGATGCCACAGCATTCTACTGAGGGTGATAAAGTAAAACTCTGTCTCTACAAAATAAATAAATAAATAAATAAAAAATAAAAAAGTGAAAAGAGGGCAGTGCCTGTGGTTCAAGGAGTAGGGCACCAGCCCTATACATTGGGGGTGGCGAGTTCAAGCCCGGCCCTGGCCAAAATCTGCAGGAAAAAAAAAAAAATCAGAAGCTAATAAACTTAAAATAAATAAATAAGTGAAAAGAAGTGCCTATTCTTATGTCCAAAGGAAGTAAAAACAATAATTTATCAAGCATACGATATGCGCCAAGTTGCTTCACATAGATTATTTCCCTTAATGCATCTGCAGCCAGATTTTATCCTCATTTTGTACAGATGAGGAAACTAAAAGGTAAAATAGCTCGTCTGAGTCTCACAGCTGGTAAGTGTAGGAGTCGGGACTGGAATGCCACATTCCGCACTCTTGCCACTTGGCTTGGGATCTTGAGAGTGATTTTGTTTTTTTGTAGAGACAGAGTCTCACTGTACCGCCCTCAGTAGAGTGCCGTGGCAGCACACGGCTCACAGCAACCTCTAACTCTTGGGCTTACGTGATTCTCTTGCCTCAGCCTCCCGAGCAGCTGGGACTACAGGCGCCCGCCACAACGCCTGGCTATTTTTTTTGTTGTTGTTGCAGTTTGGCCGGGGCTGGGTTTGAACCCGCCACCCTCGGCATATGGGGCCGGCGCCCTACTCACTGAGCCACAGGCGCCGCCGTTGAGAGCGATTCTTAGCACAGCATCAAAGCTTTCTGCTTTGCCTGTTCCTCTCCACCACCACCACCCCGCCCCACCCCCAACCACCCTCCCAGGCATCAGATGTTGTAGACAACATTGTTCACTTCATTATATGAACCCCAAATCCCCCTTCCTTCTTAAAAATAAAAACATGGAACCCAGTCCCTTTGTATACCCTTCCCATGAATTTGTAGCAATCAGGAATAAGAACCCACAGTGCACTACCCACCTGTTCACCTACCCAGTGCTGTGGATTCTCTGAGAATGAGAGGGGGTGGGCTATTACAGTCAATATTGTGAGCCACTTTTGAACTCCAGCTCTTGGACAGTTCCTTAGCTTCTCAAAGCCTTTGTCTCCTGGCCTGTGGAAAGAGGCAGTGTAAGTTACCTGACAGTCTCATTGTGAGGGCTAAATGAGGTGGTACATATGGAAGGGCTCAGCTCCAAAACAGGCTCCTGGCAAGTGCTTAACAAAGCACGGAGTGGAAATGTCAAAGCTTTCACTTTCTTGGTGCCCAGGTCCTTCCGAATCTCCTAAAGAGGCTTAGTACTTCCCCCTCTATACAATTCAAAACACTTGGGAAATATAAGTTATGCGAATGATTTCTTAGCAAGGTACTTTATGTGTACTCAACGAATGGGGCAGAATCTTAGTCCTTCAGCAAGGGAGGGGGACAGGGATTACTGTGAATTACAGTGGTCACACAGATGGTCTTATTTGGGTAGATCTGCAAAAATGGGGAGGATTTAGTCACAGAGAGAGGACCTGGAAGGTGGTTCTAAGTTGGAGGAGGGTGGAAGGTGGTGCCTATAGCGGTAGGTCTGGAAATGGCGAGCTGATAGTTTTGGTTTTGTGTAGGTGCTTAGTGGAAGATAATGTTGTGAAGAAGCCCTGGTGGCAGGTGCAGTCCTGCCAAGACAGTTGGGTCTTTACTGTAGGAGGTGATGGTAAGTGTTGCAGAGGCATAAGATGGAGCCAGGGGCATGCAGGCCCCCAGAGGCGGTGCGAGAAACCAGGGCAGGAGGACAGGGAGAAGGGCAAAATGCAAGTTCGGGGGTCAGGTGGGGATGAGCCGGGCATGACACAGAGTGGAGGCCGTGGGGCGGGAACGGAGGTGTGGGCAGGTGATGAGAGATGGGGAGGGGAGGGACTCCTGAAGTCGTGAGGCTGATTGATTGGGTTTATGAAGCAGAAAGAGGAAAGGGAAGAAAGTCATTTTGGAGATGATAATGAGAGACACTTTTTTTTTTTAAGAGACAAGAATCTTAACTTTGTCACCCTCAGTAGAGTGCTCTGACGTCACAGCTCACAGCAACCTCTAGCTCTTGGGCTTAGGCGATTCTCTTGCCTCAGCCTTCCAAGTAGCTGGGACTACAGGCACCCACCACAATGCCGGGCTATTTCTTGTAGCACTTTGGCCGGGGCTGTGCCCCAACCAGCTACCCTCGGTATGTGGGGCCAGTGCCCTACTCATTGAGCCACAGGCGCTGCCCCTAGAGACACTTTCTTTTTTTTTTTTTTTTTTCAGTTTTTGGCCAGGGCTGGGTTTGAACCTACCACCTCTGGCATATGGGGCTGGTGCCCTATTCCTTGAGCCACAGGCACCACCCAAGAGAGACACTTTCTTTCTTTTTTTTTTTTTTTAGAGACAGAGTTTCACTTTATTGCCCTCAGTAGAGTGCCGTGGCGTCACACAGCTCACAGCAACCTCCAACTCCTGGGCTTAGGCGATTCTCCTGCCTCAGCCTCCCAAATAGCTGGGACTACAGGCGCCTGCCACAACGCCTGGCTATATTTTGGTTGCAGTTTGGCCGGGGCCGGGTTTGAACCTGCCATCCTCGGTATATGGGGCCAGCGCCCTACCGACTGAGCCACAGGCGCCGCCTGAGAGACACTTTCTTTTTTTTTTTTTTTAATTTTTTTTTATTGTTGCAGTTTGGCCAGGGTTGGGTTTGAACTCACCACCCTCAGTATATGGGCCCAGCACCCTACTCACTGAGCCACAGGCACTACCCTTTTTTTTTTTTTTGTAGAGACAGAGTCTCACTTTATGGCCCTCGGTAGAGTGCCGTGGCGTCACACAGCTCATAGCAACCTCCAACTCCTGGGCTTAGGCGATTCTCCTGCCTCAGCCTCCCAAGTAGCTGGGACTACAGGCGCCTGCCACAACGCCTGGCTATATTTTGGTTGCAGTTTGGCCGGGGCCGGGTTTGAACCTGTCATCCTCGGTATATGGGGCCAGCGCCCTACCGACTGAGCCACAGGTGCCGCCTGAGAGACACTTTCTTTTTTTTTTTTTTTAATTTTTTTTTATTGTTGCAGTTTGGCCAGGGTTGGGTTTGAACTCACCACCCTCAGTATATGGGCCCAGCACCCTACTCACTGAGCCACAGGCACTACCCTTTTTTTTTTTTTTGTAGAGACAGAGTCTCACTTTATGGCCCTCGGTAGAGTGCCATGGCGTCACACAGCTCATAGCAACCTCCAACTCCTGGGCTTAGGCGATTCTCCTGCCTCAGCCTCCCAAGTAGCTGGGACTACAGGCGCCTGCCACAACGCCTGGCTATATTTTGGTTGCAGTTTGGCCGGGGCCGGGTTTGAACCTGCCATCCTCGGTATATGGGGCCAGCGCCCTACCGACTGAGCCACAGGCGCCGCCTGAGAGACACTTTCTTTTTTTTTTTTTTTAATTTTTTTTTATTGTTGCAGTTTGGCCAGGGTTGGGTTTGAGCTCACCGCCCTCAGTATATGGGCCCAGCACCCTACTCACTGAGCCACAGGCACTACCCTTTTTTTTTTTTTTTGTAGAGACAGAGTCTCACTTTATGGCCCTCGGTAGAGTGCCGTGGCGTCACACAGCTCATAGCAACCTCCAACTCCTGGGCTTAAGCGATTCTCTTGCCTCAGCCTCCCGAGTAGCTGGGACTACAGGCGCCTGCCACAACGCCCAGCTATTTTTTGGTTTGCAGTTCAGCGGGGGCTGGGTTTGAACCCGCCACCCTCGGTATATGGGGCCGGCGCCTTACTTACTGAGCCACAGGCGCCGCCTGAGAGACACTTTCTTTTTTTTTTTAAATTAAGTTTTTTGTTTTTTTTTTTAATTTTTTTTATTGTTGCAATTTGGCCAGGGTTGGGTTTGAACTCACCACCCTCAGTATATGGGCCCAGCACCCTACTCACTGAGCCACAGGCACTACCCTTTCTTAATGGGTGGCTAGAGCTGACAGATCTCTTCCTGGCTCCTTACCTTTGTCTGTTATTTGGACATTCTCAGGAACACATTGTCCACTTCTGGTCTGAGACTTGTATGGGGGCACCCAAAGGGCAGACGCTGGCTTTACGGAATCCTCTTTCCCACTCTTGCTGCACAGAAACCACAAGGCAGCAGGACTAAGGCAGACTTAACAGCAGGACGGTTTACAAATCTGCCCTCCCAAAGGCAAGAGTTCCTTCAGATGCCCCACCAAGGGGTGAGGGCACCTTCTTTCAGCCTGGAAAAGTTAACACAAGGACTCTTGCTTTTATGGAGAGATGCAAATAGAGTTTTGAATAAAAATCCTCTTGTTGTTTTACAGGGCTATAGCGGTGGCCAGGAAGAAAACCACCCCCTCTGAAGGTTGTTTTTGTGACTGTTCTTTGCAGCATTGTTCTAAAAATGGGAAATTACATATTGCTGCGCCAAAAGAAACAAACACCTGCAGTTAAAGAAATACCTTCCACGGAGAGGCTTTCAGAGCATGCGCAGTTACAGCGTCAGCGGGGTCTGGAGCGGGCCATGTCTTCACTTCCAAGGAGATGGGATGGGGCTTCTGTTTGTAACTAGAGAGGGCTTTGGCAACTTGGGGCTTGGGTGATGGTCTATTGTCATGCATGCAATAAACATTTATGGAGCATCTATTCTGTGTCAACCTTGGTGGTGTTCATTCCGTTTCCTTTCACTGGTGTCATTCAAATCATTATTTGCTTGTCACTTAGGAAAAAAAATTCTAGAGTCAGTGCGTGACTGCTGTCTCCACACGACATAGTCTGTTTCCTCTCTTCTCCCACTTTTTTCTTCCTTCTCTCCTTCTCCCCTCTTTTTTTCCTCTTTCTTCTTTATTAGTCTAAAAAAGGCAAATGAGGCCAAGCTCGATGGCTCATGCCTATAAATCCCAGCAATCTGGGAGGCTGAGGCGAGAGGATCCCTTCAGCTCAGGAGTTTGAGACCAGCCTGAGCGAGAGCAATACCCTACTCCTACAAAAAAAAAAAGGGGGTGGGGGGGGCAACATGTAATTTTTGACATGTCAACCAATACAGTTCCTTCAGCACATGACTTTTCAAATTTCCCATCACCGGGGAAGTGTGAAATTTTGGTTCAGTGGTAGACATCAGAAGATAATGTTTTGGTCATCTGGTTAACCAGATAACCAAACTTTTATCAACACCGATAAAATTTCAGAACAATCAGGTCTTGGAATTTATCAAGCGTGAAATGAATATATTTCAGATGGATTTGTGACTTAAGAGATATCCAATTTCATTAACTGATCTCATTTTCATCTAGAAACAAACAAAAAAAAACCCAGCAGGGTGCAAGAAGGTGTAATGAATTTCAGACCTTTTAGAATTTTGGTTAGAACTTCCTACCCGCGGAGCACACGAACTCTTCACATGGGTCAGCCAGAGAGAAAGGGAAGTTTTGGGGAGTCAAGGTCATCTTCCAGGAATCACTTGGTTACTGATGTGATCCTGCCCGGAAGCAGAGAGATTGAATAAAAATAATCTCAAGTTCTATAATATACTTATTTTACTGTCTTAGCTTTCACACTTGTTTCAGGTTTTCCACTAGAGGCTCCAAGGTAGGATCCTGCTGGTGCGGTCTGGTTCATGATGCAGAGGCACATCTGAATGATTTCTTTTCCTTTTGCTTACCTGGATTTTCTAATTTTACTGCAACAAGAGGCAAGATAACAGAAATGTGGGTCATGGGCAGCACCTGTGGCTCAGGGAGTAGGGCGCTGGCGCCATATACCGAGGGTGGCAGGTTCAAACCCGGCCCTGGCCAACCCGCAACAAAAAAATAGCCAGGCGTTGTGGCGGATGCCTGTGGTCCCAGCTACTCGGGAGGCTGAGGCAAGAGAATCGCCTAAGCCCAAGAGCTGGAGGTTGCTGTGTTGCTGATATCACAGCACTCTACTGAGGGCGACAAAGTGAGACTCTGTCTCAAAAAAAAAAAAGAAATGTGTCATGCCTTCATGGGACTCACATTCTAGACAGGGCAACAGCTTCAAGCAAACATGCTAAGACAGAGCCCAGGTGAGGTACATGATCCCAATGGTAGCAAGAGCCCTGATCCTTAGGGTGTGAAGGGCTGGGTGGGACAGCAGGGAGAAAGAGCCCCAGAGCTGAGTCTAGAAAGCATCTGAAGGTAGCCAGACTTGACAAATAAAAGTTCAGGACGATGAGGCTGGGTGCAGTGGCTCACGCCTGTAATCCCACCCTTCTGGGAGGCCGGGGCGGGTGGACTGCCTGAGCTCACAGGTTCCAGACCAGCCTGAGCCAGAAGGAGACCTCATCTCTAAAAATAGCCAGGGGTCTCTCTCTCTCCTCTCTCTCTCCCTCTCTCTTTCCTCCCCTCTGTCTCTCTTCTTTTCTCTCCTCCTTGGTGCTGCTCTGCAGCATCCCTCCCTCGCCAATAAAAACCTTTCGTACAAAAAAATAAATAAATAAAAATAAAAATAGCCAGGTGTTGTGGTGGGTGCCTGTAAATCCAGCTACTTGGGAGGCTGAGGTAAGAAAATCACTTGAGTCCAAGAGTTTGAGGTTGCTGTGAACTATGAGGTCACGAAACTCTACCAAGGGTGACAAAGTGAGACTATCTATAAACAAAACAAAAAAAAATTCAGGATGATGCCTGGTTAAATTGCATTTTAACTAAATAATGTATCACTTTTTTATTATATATATGTCCTGAGTATTGCATGGCTCATAAAGGATGGAATTTGGTTCTTTGGAGTGGCTTTGGGAAAGGGAGGTGCTTTGTTCAGTGAGAACCATTTATGCAAAATTGTGGAGGTGTGAACAACATTGAATATGATGCATGTTTCAAATATTGTCTGTGCATTAATGCAAAGTGACCAGCCTAACTTGGAGGGCAATTATATTCCCATGCCTTCCCCATCATTGCACACTGAAGGCAAAGGGTAGGTCAGGGAACAGCAGAGGGCAGAGTGGGAAGCAGGATGTCTGAGAGCTCCTGCACTGGGTGGGAGTCTAGACTTGATACTATAGGAGACTGGGAGCAGGAAAGGATTTTAAGAAAAACATGAAATTGCTGTTTGATTTTTAGCAATCATGGGAAGGGGCTAGACTACAATCCTAGTGACCACTTAGGAGGTAGACTAATGGCTCCCACAAAAACGTCCATGTCATTATTCCCAGAACCTGTGAATGTGTCAAAGCGAATAAAGTTTGCCCATGAGCTGACCTTGGGGTGGGGAGATTATTCTGGATTATCTAGGTGGGCCTAATGTAATCACAAGTGTCTAGAAATGGGAGAGGGAGGCAGAAGACAGAGATTTGAGGATGCTTTGCTGCTGGCTTTGAAGATAGGAAAGGGCCTGTGAGCCAAGGAATGAGGGTGGCCTCTGGAAACTGGAAAAACAAAGAAACACATTTCCCCCTGAAGCCTCCAGAGAGAGTGCAGCCTGCCAGCACCTTAATTTTTAGCCCAGTAAGATTCATTTCAGACTTCTGGCTTTCAGGATTATAAGATAATAAATGTGTGTTTTTTTTAAGCCATTAAGTTTGTGGTGATTTGTTATAGCAGCCATAAGAAGCAAATGTAGAGACTATCTGAAAATAGCGTAGACAGAAGGGGCCAAATTCAAAGTAAATTGAGATGGACTCAGAGATGGACACCTCAGGTCAGGAGGTCAGGAGACGGTGTGCCTTACAGCCCTTCTTCTGCCCCATGCCCTGCTCCACGTCCCATCTTTCCCCAGGATCCCCTGACCAAGTCTCTGTCCTGTCCTAGGGCTGATTAGTACCTACTTCTGGTACAGGGGCCAAAGACGCAGATCTGAAGGAGGCTCTGTCCTCACAAGTTACACAGGGTGGCTGTATGCTATGGTCACATATTTTCAGATATTTTCGAGTTAGCTCGACCTTTGTGATAGGCTGGGGGTCCATTCACTTGATGGGGGAACAAATCTGAGATGTAAACCTCTGGTTTATCAATTCCAAAGCTGGCGCAACCATGCTTATTTAGCTGAATCTATTTTCAGATTTTTTTTCTTTTTTTGCAATGTACTGTAGTTTGGTAATTTTAGTTTGCTCATGGAAATACTTTGGGTGACTACTGATGATTCATCCTCACATTAGTCCCATGTGCCTGTTGGTGCATTCTGAAAGTGCTTGGGAGGAACATCTCCTGATTACACGTTTCAGAATGCATTGTTTGTGTGGCTCCATCATCATCAATAAAGGTTTCCTTTGTCATCTATCTGAAGCCATTTTAAGTGGCAATCACTCTGCAGTGAATTACTATCTACAAACCTCTTGGTATTTGCAAACAGCATGCCTTGCATCAGCCATAAACTCTCATAATTTTGTCCATATCATGTTGATAAAGTTGATGAGGGCTGGTTTTGCTTCCTCTTCCTGCCTTGTGAGTCATTTACAGATTTCTGTGCCAAGCTAACCTCCGCCTCATGTGCAAAGCTGCAGCTTTTGAAGTGATCAATAAATCACTACAAAAGTGGGATTTTTGTAGTGATCAATAAATCCCAGGTATACATTGACATACAGAAAGTCAGGCCCTTGGATTTTGCAATGTGATGGCAATGTTTGCTAATTATCATTATTGTTTAGCTTTCTCAGAGTAAGATTCCTTTGATTGCAGGCTTCAGGGGTAACATATTTTCAAAAACAATTTTCACCCAGATTTACAGTTTTCTTGACAATCTGATCAGGAAATGTGGTCTTTGTCTCCCCAGGGCTCCTCAAAGATATGAATGTTAAAATTAGTATAGTGCTAAAGATACATACTCTTTTTTTTTTTAGAGACAGAGTTTCACTTTGTCACCCTCGGTAGAGTGCCATGGCGTCACAACTCACAGCAACCTCCAGCTCTTGGGCTTAGGCAATTTTCTTGCCTCAGCCTCCTGAGAAGCTGGGACTACAGGCTCCTGCCACAACGTCGGGCTACATTTCTTCTTTTTAATCCTTTTTAAATTTTGTTGAGATAGATTTATTTAAGTTTTTCCTTCACATTGTGCTAATATCTTTCAAATGTAGGAAGCTTATATACACACACTGGCCTCCTGCTCTCTTAGAGTTTGGCATATTCATAGTGAAAATGGCTGTTTATATTATATATAATATAATATATTATGGACACACTTTTCTTTTTCTCCTCCTCTTCCTCTTTCTTTTTCAAATGTAAAACCATTCTTAGGTTGAAGTTTGTTCAAAAATAGGCTACAGCCTGGCCACAGTTTGCTGGCCATTGCTATAATATATGGTTAACTATTATAAGTGACCCAAGCAGACAGAAAAGAACCCAATAGTAGCTCATGCCTGTAACCTTAGTACTCCGGGAGGCTGAGGCACGTGGATTGCTTGAGCTCAGGAGTTCAAGACAGGCCTGACTAAGAGTGAGAAGCCATCTCTACTAAAAATGGAAAAAACTAGCTGGGCGTGGTGGTGGGTGCCTCTAGTTCCAGCTACTCAGGAGGCTGAGGCAAGAAGATTACTTGAGCCCAAGTTTTTGAGGTTGCTGGGGCTGGGCCTATAATCCTAGCACTCCAGGAGGTCTAGGTGGGTGGATTGCTTGAGCTCAGGAGTTTGAGACCAGCCTGAGCAAGGATGAGACCCTGTCTCTGAAAATAGCTGCACACTGTGGTGGGCACCTGTAGTCCCAGCTACTCGGGAGGCTGAGGCAAGAGAATCATTTGAGCCTGAAAGTTTGAGGTTGCTGTGAGCTGTGACCTCACAACACTCTACTGCAGGTGACAAAGTGAGACTCTGTCTTTAAAAAAGAAAAAAAGAGTCTGAGGTTGCTGTGAGCTATTATGATGCTCTACCACTCTATCCAGGGGGCTAAAGTGAGATTCTCAAAAGAAAAAAAAAAAAGAACCCAACAAACATTCCTTCATTTCTCTAATTTCCTTCTGCTTTCTTTCTTTTCTGGGGGGTGGGGTGGGGGGGAGGTAAATTGTCTTTTTTTTTAATTGGAAAACAAATATACAACTTGGAATGAATTTGATGCAAATTGGGCCATAAGCAGATTTTCTTTAAGTGGTTAAACAAAGTTTAAAAGCAAGTAACAATAAAAGAAAATGTTTCTGGTACGGACCAGATAATACCCCCGTCTTGCAATCAGTATACCTCACACAGATGCATGACCTTTCTGTAGCTGCAGTTTATCTTTGCATTCTATTCTTTTAAATTTAACACACATCTCTGTGTGTTGACATAGCTCACATTCTTGTGATCACCTACAGTGATTCCTGCAGTTATCTACCCAGCCCCCAGACTCACCACAACATCTCAGCTCCCCAAATACCTGCATTGTATTTGCCCTAGGTAAATCCTTCCCTGGCTGTGGATAGGTAATTAAAATTCTGAACCTTTTATGGCCCCGGATCTTTATCCTTTTGAACAATACTCCTCTAGGCGGGTGATCCTCTGCAGGCCAAGGTATGTGGGCTAATGATGACCTGGATGCAGAAGAATCTGGCGCCACAGCCCGGAGTGGGTGGGGGAGGCAGGAGGCCCCCCAAAGGCCCCACCCGCAGCAAAGAATCTCTTTTGGGATTGCCAATCCCCCTGACCAGTTCTGGAATTTTTGCAATCAGAGTCCCTCCTTTGTGGAGGACAATGCTGGGCGGATGTGGTGGCTTTACATTTTGGGTGCACCAGTGTGTGTTTCGGGGCTAGGTGGACTCTTCGTTTATCATCCCTGCAGATTTCTGCCTTGGGGGTCCCACTACTTGTAGAGCAGGGATTGGGGCCTGGGCTCTGGAATCTGGGTTGTGTGAGGAGTGAAAGGGAAATTGCGAAAAGGCCTGCCATTGAGCAAGCAATCAATAAAGATAATCAGGTTGTGCTTTCTGTCTCAGGACTTCAAAAATCGGGCAGGTGAAGGTCAAAGGTTGGCCGCACCAGCTCCCCTTGGTCCTCCCCACCTTTGGGGCGGTCTCACGTTCCAGATTATTGGCCTCACCCTTGGAATCGTCTGAGAATGGAGTTATTGCTAATTCCAAGAGGGCTGACGCATCGTTGGCAGGGTTCAACCGGGAGGCAACATGGTTTGTGTGACTGCTCCTGTTTTTCCTCAGAATTATGACTTAAAAATCCTTTTTTAAAAATCAGATTTAAAAAATTACACAGACGTCACAAACTCGCCAGGCAGAACCGCGCTTCGCCCTCAGCCCGCAGGGAGCCGGGTCTCGGGGCGCGGGTCCGCTGTGGGCCCCGCGGCCGGCACTGCCCCCTGGTGGCCGCAGCGCTCCTCGGCGCCCACGCCCTTCGCCCACCAGCAGCCTCCTCCACCCGGCTGCGCTCCGGTTTAGCTGCTGCGGATGGAGCGGCGGGCGGGGCGACTACCCTGGGATGGGGGTGGAGATCCACACTGGACGCATCTTGAGGACGAGTTCTGTTATTCTGTGCATTTTGCTCTAGTCTAGAGCGATTGAACAGCCCGTGCGGTGTTTCTAGTACAAAGGCCCGGAGGTGGGAAGGGGCTGGAGGGCAGAGGACATGGGGCTGTGGGGACTGAGCGGAGTGAGGGGCAGTGGGAAGGAAGTGGGGGGCAGAAGCCAGCCACGACCCTTTCCTGGACTTTGAACTTTTATTAAGCCGTGGGAGGCGCTGAGGGATGGCAGGGGGATGGGCAGTGGAGGAGGTATTTGATCAGAATTCCTCTGGTGGGTTAGGAGGCCCTTTCGGGAGGGGATAATTTCAGGGGACCATTTAGAGGTACCTTCTGTTGGCTGGAGAGGAAAGGGTCAGGGATGAGCTTCAGGCTCTGCCCAGAGCAGCCAAGCGGGGAGGGTGGAGAGAGAACTCAGGAGGTTAGAGGCAGCCCGGGACCAGGTCTCTGCTTCTACTACCCGTGGAGTTTGAGATGTTCAGAAGATGGTGGGCCAGAAGGGAGGGGGCTTGAGCTCCTTTTGCTGGAAGGAATGTAGAGGCAAGGGACTTGGGGGAGTTCTGCATTTTCTCCTGGGGGCCTCAGCTGACATCTTTTTTAATACTCTGATTTCCCAGGACCTCCCTGCTTTAGCAGGTATGTAAGAGGTAGAGGCACGAACGTGAGAGAGGCAAAGAATGTAAGAGGCCCCACTGGTGGGCGAGTGGTGGGCGTGGAGTCCAGGAAGCGCAGGGCACAGGCTTGGGGGTGGAATTTAGGCTTTTAAATCCAGTGGGATTATTATTTTTTTTTTTTGTAGAGACAGAGTCTCACTGTACCGCCCTCGGTGGAGTGCCGTGGCGTCACACAGCTCACAGCAACCTCCAACTCTTGGGCCTACATGATTCTCTTGCCTCAGCCTCCCGAGCAGCTGGGACTACAGGCGCCCGCCACAACGCCCGGCTATTTTTTTGTTGCAGTTTGGCCGGGGCTGGGTTTGAACCCACCACCCTCGGCATATGGGGCTGGCGCCCTACTCACTGAGCCACAGGCGCCACCCAATCCAGTGGGATTCTTAATCACACAGTGAGCCTTGGACTATTTTTTTTTCGAGAATAAAGAAAGATACAAACCCCCAACACAATAGTGAATGAAGGCCAAAGTTAAACAGAGATGGATGACAATACACAGAAACTTTAACCTCAGCTACAGAGATACAGTAAATTCTGGGAGGAAGTAAGATTGTAAAAGGGCTTGGATTATTTCTCAAAAGCCTCTTAAAAAAAGGTAAGGGGAAATGCCTAGAAAGATCACCAGTGCCTGTTTGCCTGGGAACACTGGCATTGTGACACTCATCTCTGGATTAGAAACAGGTCTAGAAAATAGGGCAGCATTGCAGCCAAATGGCTAGAGGCAGCCACTCTGACAATGTGAGTGAAGGATGCAGGTTACTGTGCAGTTAGTGATCTGCCTCTGGTCTCTCGGGGAGGGTCCCTGCCTGTCTCATGTCTCGATCAGGGCTGAAAGCTGCCAGTGCCATGTCATAAATGGAGAATGAGCCCATGAACAGGGATTTGATGACTTGTAGAAAGAAGCTGAGCACAGAAAAGAGAAAGCACACAAGTCTCCAGGCCCGTTTCTAAGCCGACCAGCCCTCTGGCTGGGCCTGCCCAGATGAAAACAGCCAGGCCCGTCAGCAAGGGATAGCAGACTTTTCATCGATGGAGTGGATGTGAGATCTGATGATTCTCTAAGCCATTGATGACTATGTGGTGCATATTTTCTAGGTTCCACCCAGCTTTTGGTGGCTTGCCTGTCTCTTCCTTGGACTTCCCCAGTTGGGGTGGGACCAGGTGCCATTTTTTCTGTCTGCTAGAGTTCTCTGCGGATGTGCAGAATGTGATTGTAGAAGCTGCTGATGTGATTTTTGTTATGCAGCGTGGGGGCTGGGAAGAGGCCACTAAGGGTTTTGGTTCCTGTCGGAAACTTGCCTCTCACAAGTGGTTAGTGATGGTCTGACTCACGTGTCCCTGGGGACATGTGGCAAAGTCATGCTCTGGCAGGAAAGAGGCTCTGGTACCAGCCCAGCATGGGCCCCACACCTGGACTTGCTGTGCACAAATGAGCGCTGGGGCCTGGGCCATGCTCTGCTCACACACAGACAGCCCTGTTGTCCCGCTGTGTTCCCTGTAGGCAAGTGCTGCCCAAACAGTGCTCTCTTCTCAAATCCCTGCAGCCAGGGAATTGGTTGCCATTTTCTGTCCTCTGCTTGGTTCCATCTTTCCACTGAGTTTCACTCAACTCCCTTGTCCTTGAATTTTCCAGCTTGTGGAAAATTTGGCTTCCCTGCTCTGACTCTAAGGCCCCATTCAAAGCAGCCACTTCTAGTCAGACCTCCAGTTGAATATTATTGTTACACACACAGACACATCCCAACCTACCCCATAGTTCAGTCCTGTCTTGCTGAACCATACCTATCTCTACAGCATTGGGCTTTCCTAATTAGTATGCTTTTCAGTTCAAAATGATGTCATTTCCCTTGAAAAATTAATAAGGCTCTCGGCAAAATAGTTTCCACTGTTTCTTGGTTTGAGTTTTCTACTCAAAACTGAGTAATAGTCCCAGAGTATTTCAGATGAGAGTGGAAGAAGCTGATGTAGAGTGAAAAACAGAATTAGGTGACCCAGTTCTCCAAAGACAAGGGGCTGGAAGGGAGATGTCTTCGTTCTTCCCTCCCGCTGCTCCTTTCTTTCCGTCTCTCCCTCCTTCTTTCCCTTATATCTTCCTCTTATCCTTTCTGCAGAGCACAAAAATGTTTAGAAAACTCCACTCCGGGGCGGCGCCTGTGGCTCAGTGAGTAGGGCGTCGGCCCCATATGCTGAGGGTGGTGGGTTCAAACCCAGCCCCTGCCAAACTGCAACAACAAAAAAATAGCCGGGCGTTGTGGCGGGCACTTGTAGTCCCAGCTGCTCTGGAGGCTGAGGCAGGAGAATCACATAAGCCCAAGAGCTGGAGGTTGCTGTGAGCCGTGTGACGTCACAGCACTCTACCGAGGGCGGTACAGTGAGACTCCGTCTCTACAAAAAAAGAAAACTCCATTCCAGTGCTCGCTTCGGCAGCACATATACTAAAATCGGAACGATACAGTGAAGATCAGCACGGCCCCTGCACAAGGATGACACGCAAATTCATGAAGTGGTCCATATTTTTTCTTTTTCTTAAAGAAAACTCCACTCTGAGTTGGCAGTTTCCCAAAGGGAAGATCCCTTGCTGGAACATTCCTCTCTGCCTAAAATGAGAGACCTTGCCTTGGTTGAGTTTCTTCTGGGGACAAGTGTTTGGTTGCTAGCATGTGGTGGAGACCCCAATCCTGGAAGCTGCAGTAGGGTCTCTGGGTATCTTAGGGTCTGTCGAGTTTGAGCTCTGAGGAGTTCGTATTTCTATTCCATTCTTTGTTACACGTGCTCATCCGCATGGGTTTCCTCCCTCCTTCCAGTCTGTTCTATTCCCTGGAATTCTGAGTTGTTAGATATAGAAGGTGGGATCCTTTCCAGGTTTCCTCACAGCCTTGGGGTTCTCCCCCAGTTCCTGAGCCCCAGTTCTCTGGGATTCAGTGTTCCAGGCCTCTCCCGGCGGCTTCGGAGAGGGCACAGGCAGCTCATCCCTTCTGAGCAGGACTGGGTGGTACTGAGAGTTCCTGCGTCCAGGCTTGGGTACTCACCAGCGCTGAGGCAGGCCGCCAGCATGACCAGGGTGGGGATGACAGCAGGCTTCCTGGGAGGAGGCAAGGGAGGCTCCAGCTTATCTTGGTCTTGTGGTCTGGTGTGAGACATGCCCAGCAAGGTGCCTTTTATGTGCTCCAGGAAGTGCCAGGAGGGAGGAGGGCAGGGCAGAGGCTCCAATGTGAGACTGCACTGCTTACTTGGGCATCAGCTCAGTAGAAGAAATACTGTGTTCTCTTTTCTCATCCTACTTGCTTTACCCATCGAAGCTGAGTCCACATAACAGCCAACTTGGAGGGAGCCCAGGGTCCTGCATGGTGGCAGTGAACCTGAGTTAGGAGATGCAGAGACCTGGTTCCTGTGTCTCATTTTGAACCTGGGCACTGGGGCAGCCCAGATGAGCAGGTGCAATTGTGGAGCCCACCTGGGCCCATCGCCTCAAGAGAGATGGAGGCCCAAGGTCCCTCGTAAGAAGCAGGGAAAGACGAGGGCTCAGGACCCTGACGCTCCCCTGGGCTCTTTCCATTTTCCATGCTCCCTTCCAAGGAAAGTAGCTAGATCTTTTTTTTTTGAGACAGAGTCTCACTATGTCAACCTCAGTAGAGTGCTGTGGTGTCACAGCTTACAGCAACCTCAAACTCTTGAGCTTAAGTGATTCTCTTGCCTCAGCCTCCTGACTACTGGGATTACAGGTGCCTGCCACAATACCCAGCTATTTTTTTGTTGTTGTTGCAGTTGTCATTGTTATTTAGCAGGCCTGGGCCAGGTTCAACCCCACCAGCCTCTGTGTATGTGGCTGGCGCCCTAACCACTGAGCTATGGGTGCTGAGCCAAAAATAGCTAGATCTTAAGCCATGAAAGTCATACGATTCAGAGCATTGCTGCTTTCAGACTTGGATGGGGGCCCTGGATTGAAGCACGCTGACAAATCGAAGACTTTTCCAGAACACCCATCAGAAACCTATGGCTCAGTGCCTGTAGCTCAGCGGCTAGGGCACCAGGCACAACACTGGAGCTGGCCTGTTTCAATCCAGCCTGGGCCTGCCAAGCAACAATGACTGCTACAACCAACCAACCAACCAACCAAACAAACAAACAAAAAAACAACTGGGCACTGTGGCGGGCACCTGTAGTCTCAGCTACTTGGGAGGCTGAGGCAAGAGAATCACTTAAGCCCAAGAGTTGGAGGTTGCTGTGAGCCGTGACGCCATGGCACTCTACCGAGGACAACATAGTAAGACTCTGCCTCAGAAAAAAAAAAAGGAAACCTTAGCCCCAATTCAGACTAGATAACGCCCTGCCCCCGGCTGGGTTTGTCCCCAGGATTGTTCTCGGTCCTTTCCCTCTGATGGCCAAATTGGTGAGCACCTCAGTCCTTATCTCCATCGACCCCTTGGTAGCTTTGATGCTGTGAAGGCTTCCTTCTAGACCCATTCTCTCTCTTGTGCTCCCACGGCTCAGATCGTTCCTGTTTTCCTTCTCTGACCATTCCTTCTTCTCTTTAGATGTTTATTCTTTGCTGACAAGTGTTGGTGTTTCCCAGGCTTTGGCCTTAGACCCTTTTGTCTCCAGTTGCTGCGTCCTGTGACTGCCCCTCTCCTCTCAGCACCCAGCCTGGCCCGTTCAAAGCAACTCTCCCTTGGCCTCCCTGACTCCCTGCTATTCTCCTGGCTATCTCTACAAGGTCATCGTTGTGATCTTTCTAAAACCCATGGATAGTGCCACTCTCCATCTTGAAACCCCTTTAAAGCTTCCTTTAGCCAGAAGAGTAACATTCAAGGCTGGACACGGTGGCTCACGCCTGTAATCCTAGCACTCTCAGAGGCTGAGGTGGAGGATCACTTGAGCTTAGGAGTTCAAGACCAGCCTGAGCAAAGTGAGGCCCCACATCCCTACTAGACAGAGAAAAATTAGCTGGGCATCATGGTGAGTGCCTGTAATTCCAGGTACTCAGGAGGCTGAGGTGAGAGGATCACTTGAGCCCAGTAGTTTGGGGTTGCTGTGAGCTAGGCTGATGCCACAGCACTCTAGCCCAGGCAATGGAGTAAGACTCTATCTCAACAACACCATCCCTCACCAATCCCAGTTAAACAAATTCCACATTGTAATATATGCTAGGGAGGAACTACCCTGTTTCCCTGAAAATAAGACCAAGGTGTCTTATTTTAAGGTGTGCTCCCAAAGATGCACTTGGTCTTATTTTCAGGGGACGTCTTATCTTTCCTGTAAGTAGGTCTTATTTTCGGAGGATATCTTATTTTGGGGGAAACAGGGTAAGCAGGCAGCTGGGATAGAAAAGAAGATTGACAATTACTTAGATGGGGGAATCAGGGCACCTCTCTGAGCAGGCGTCTGGATGCTGAGACCCAAAGGCAGAGCCACCTGGAGAGGGGAACCTACAGGATGGCAGGACCACAGGACCAGCAGGGCCAGATCACTCCAGGCCTTGTGCTAAGGTCTTTATGCTCAGAGTGTGGAAGGCTCTGGAAAGGCTTTCATTAGAGAGTGATGTGGTCTGATTTCTCTTCTGCTGAGGTGACCCTGACTTAGGCAACTGGGACATGGGTGCTCTTTCCTAAAGTAGAGGACTCGGGAGGGGTGATTCTGGGGATGGGAACAGAGTGGTCACTCTCCCTGCAGGCCTTTCCATGTCCCTCTGTCTGAAACGCCTGCTGTCCCATATTTTATCTTTGCCATTCTTTATTTCCTTGTAGGACTCCTTGACTGACCTCCTTTAGGGCTGAGGCCCCTGTCGGTCAAGGTGTGTCATGCTTGCTAAATGGGAGTCCCTGGAACTAACCAAAGTGTGAGGCCTTTGTGATGGTTGGAGGCCATAGTGACACTGCACTGTCCCATGCAGAGGGGTCTTAACACCGTTAAGAGTGCAGTTTCTAGCTCGGTGCCTGTAGCTCAAGTGGCTAAGGCACCAGACACATACACCAGGGCCGGCGGGCTCGAATCCAGCCTGAGCCTACCAAACAACAATGACAACTGCAACCCCCCCAAAAAAAATAGCCGGGCATTGTGGCAGATGCCTGTAGTCCCAGCTACTTGGGAGGCTGAGGCAAGAGAATCGCTTAAGCCCAAAAGTTGGAGGTTGCTGTGAGCTGTGATGCCACAGCACTCTACCCAGGGTGACGGTTTGACATTCTGTCTCACAAAAAAAAAAAAACAAAAAACGCAATTTCTAAACTAGCCACCAATAAAAACTTGTCCTACGTCACCGCGTGTCCGTACAACGAGACACTGGGAGCTGAAAAAACAGAGAAAGAAGATCTTAAACTGACAAGGACGTGCTCCCCAAGTCAGTCCACGGAGGGAAGAAATAAGACACAGAGCAGAGTAAAACAGAGCAAAAGGAATCCATGTGGGTGTTTGTTTGTACAGGCATTAAGAAAACATCTCTCCAGTGGATGGTGATAACTCCCAGAAAGGGGAAACATTTGGAGGCAGATAGGGAATGAGGGAGACTTTTCAGGGCAAACACGTCTATACCCTTTGAATTTGGAAGCATAAAATTATATTATCAATTTATAATGTACTTTTTTTGTTTTTTTGTAGAGACAGAGTCTCACTTTATGGCCCTGGGTAGAGTGCCGTGGCCTCACACAGCTCACAGCAACCTCCAGCTCCTGGGCTTAGGTGATTCTCTTGCCTCAGCCTCCCGAGTAGCTGGGACTACAGGCACCCGCCTCAACGCCCGGCTATTTTTTTGTTGCAGTTTGGCCGGGGCCGGGTTTGAACCCGCCACCCTCTGTATGTGGGGCCAGCGCCTTACGGACTGAGCCACAGGCACCGCCCCAATTTATAATGTACTTTTAAAAAGAGAGAACAGGTCTGGCACATGCTAGGATGTACATGAACCTTGAGCACATCATGTGAGTAAAATAAGCCAGTCCCCAAAACTCAAACACTGTATGAATCCCACTTACTCACGGTACCTACAATAGTCAGGGTCATAGAGGCAGAAAGTGGGTTGGTGCTTATGAGGGGCTGCGGAAGAGGACAGTGGGGACAGAGTTTCAGTTTTTTTTTTTTTTTGTAGAGACAGAGTCTCACTTTATGGCCCTCGGTAGAGTGCCATGGCATCACACAGCTCACAGCAACCTCCAACTCCTGGGCTTAAGCGATTCTCTTGCCTCAGCCTCCCGAGTAGCTGGGACTACAGGCGCCCGCCACAACACCCGGCTATTTTTTGGTTGCAGTTCAGCCGGGGCCAGGTTTGAACCCGCCACCCTCGGTATATGGGGCCGGCGCCTTACCGACTGAGCCACAGGCGCCGCCCCAGAGTTTCAGTTTTGCAAGATGAACAAGGGTTCTGGAGATAGATAGTGGAAATGATAGGGGTTCATTCTACTGAACTTAATTTTCCACTTAAAAATGGTTGAGATGGTGAATTTTATGTTAGGTATATTTTACCACAATTAAACATCATAATAAAAAGAGAGAGAGCCGGGTTGAGAATGAGACTGCTGGGGGTTGAATCCTGGACCCACAGTTTGTTTATTTATTTATTTATTTATTATTATTGTTATTATTTTTGAGACAGAGTTTTACTCTGCCATTCTGGGTAGAGTGCTGTGATGTCATCATAGCTCACAGCAACTTCAAATTCTTAGGCTCAAGTGATCCTCTTGCCTCAGCCTCCTGGGTAGCTGAGACTACAGGTGCCCGGCACAATGCCCGGCTAGTTTTAGGTAGATAGAGTCTTGCTCTTGCTCAGGCCGGTCTGGAACTCCTGAGCTCAGGCAATCCACCCGCCTTGGCATCCCAGAGTTCTGGGATTACAGGTGGGAGCCACCACGCCATGCCTGACCCATGGTGTATTAGCTGCTATATCATCATTACTGTCACCCCTCTATAAAAGGAGCATAATACTATTATTTACTGCATCTGCCAAGAGCGTGGAATCCTTGCAAAGTGCTTTATGCGGCACCTGGCATTGAGAATGGGCTCCGTGGATGTGGCCCTTGGTGAGATTTCCCTTTCAGGCTGGGCCTGGCCTAGGATGAACTTCTCCTTTGTTCCTGAGCTTCCTTGTAGTGTCCATCAAATACACCTGTGGGGTCAGCTGATGCCTGGCCTGACCCCAGGGCAGAGGTTGAGTTTTTTTCCTGAGGGAAAGCTGTATAAAGAGTCTCACAGTGCCCAGGAATTCTTGTCTTTGAGTTGTAGAGTGAGGGTGTCTCCATGTCCCCTGCTCCCCAGCTGTCAGGTGGTGGGCTGGGGGGACAGGGGGTGTGTTCCCTGGATGCATAGATGAGCACTCAGTGACACAGTGGCCTTGCAGAGAATGGCTGGATGAGCGTCATGGAGACAGGTTTAAAATGCAGCCTCATGAAAGTCTGCCGCGCCCTCCCTCCAGGGCAGTCTGTGTGCTGTCTTCCAGAATGACCCATGTCTTCTTCTTGTTGCTGCCATTTTACTCTGTGCGTCCCTCCTCTGAATTCCTCATTCCTCCACCTTCATACCTGGGCCTTCTCTTCCCCTCCCTTCCTCCTTCCTCTCCCTTGTCCCTCCCTCTCTCTCCTCTCTCTCCTTTCCTCCCTCCCCTTCCTTCCCCTTTCCTTTCCTTACCCCCCTTCCCACTCCCTTCTTTCCTTCTCCTCCCCCCCAGCCTTGGACAAAGCACTGGTACCTTCCTCCTTGCCGTCCTCCTAGGGCCCTTCCAGACCTGCCGGCCTATCATCCTGGACCTTCTCTTGCTGCCCAGCTTCCTCTGGGACCATCAGGTCTGGGAACCACATCAGGGTCCTGAAATTTTATCATTTCTCCCATTGGGGAGTATCACAGATTTGGGATAGTTGTGCCACCAGGTTTATTTGGAGGGTACTTATCTAAGATTAAAGAGACCCACTGAAGGCCAAAAAGAAAAAAAATTGTTCATTATTAAAAAAAATCAAGCAAAGAAACCCATAGTATTAAGTGACTTCTTCCTTCTGGATCTGACTCCGTGGCCTAACCACCTGGTTTCTGCAGCCAGTCCATCTTTAGGCCTTCAGCTGTCTGCATCCCGCCCTTCTTGGGGACCATTGAAAAGTGTGGCCACTGGAGCTGATATTGGCAGGGAGGAGAGCTGGACTCCCTGGGGCATCCTAGAGCTTTCTCTACTTCCAGGGTTGCTACTAGTGGGTCCTTCTGTAAGGGTAGCAGCTGATCAGGTTGGGGATGCCCTAACAGCAGCAGGACCCTAGGGTCCCAATCACATAGCCCATAACCTCAGATTCTGCTCTCTCCCTTCAACCTTCATAGTTCAAACTCCAGGGACAGAATAGCTGGCACCCGTGTCTTTGATGAACTCAACAGAGGGAGAGAGGAGATGGAAGTAGCTAATTGTAATGCTGTGTGGGGAGAGGACGAGGTGGTGCTCTGGGAGTGGGAAGGGGCTGTCCCAGGAGAGGCAGACAGAGGAGGGAGGACCTAGCATTTGAGCAACCTCTTGTGGGCAGTGCCAGGGGCTGGGGTGGAAGCCGCATGAGGGAGGCCCCGGCTCAGGAGGGGACCTGGGTGTGGTTCAACTTGGGAGGAACAGATAGAGCTAAGGTACTGAGAAAGCCCAGGGCTGGACTAGTGGTGAGGGGCCTTTGTGCTAAGCGGACAAGTGTGGGCCTGAACCCGGAGAGTGGGGAGGAGCTGCAGGCCTGGGCCACATAGTCCAAACACACCTGGAGGGGCCTCTCTCCTGCTGGTTCAGCCAAGTGGACCACTGGTCCCTGCTGTTCCTGGGGCTTTGGCTCCTGCGGCCCAGCTGGTGGGCACCAGGTTTCCAGGTATAAGGCCGGAGGTTTGTCCTTACTCTGGGTGGGACCTCACTTACCACACCACCAAGTGTGCCAGGCAGGAGCTTCCATCTGGCCCTGGGGGACCCCTGCTTGGCCTCAGGGGCCTGCATGGCTCCTGATTTTCTGACCCGCCACCTGGCACAGGGAGGCAAAGTGGTAAATATTAGCATCTGCTCCCCGAAACCTTCAACTCTGTGCATTGTGACTTCCAGATCAGAACCCTCAAGCCTGCTTAGCATGTGGTGAGGGCTGGAACCTGCCATTCTGGCTGCATGTGAGCAGTTTCTCTGGTCACCGTGCAAAGGCAGCCTATGCTGGGGGTTGGCAAGTCACTTGGGGGTGGCAGTGAATCAGCATAGTTCCTACAAATCCCTGTATCCCCCAAACCCCATGTGGACTGGTCCTTGTTCTGGGAGAGCCCTGATCCACAGCGGGGGCCCTAGGGGAAGACTGCTGTGAACCTGAGGGTGGGAGGGTGCTGAGGGGCCTAGAAGCCTCCGGGGTGTTTGGACTATGTGGCCCAGGCCTGCAGCCACTCCCTCAGACATGGCCATGTGGGTGCAGTGGGGGTGTCAGGTTGTTGAACCATGTTCAGTGCCCCTTGAAGGGACCGAGGAGCTGGGTTAGCAGCAGCCCCCAGCTCATAGTACTAGAAGGTGCTGGATGAGGCCACATACTCATCCAGGCCCAGTGTTTGGCGAACCCTAACAAGCAGGAAGCTGGGGTACGGGCTGTGCTGGCAGCTGGCTTCCTGCAGGTCCCAGCATGACTCAGAAAACAGGTTGGCTGCCCTGGGCAGGCCACCCTGAGCCTCTCCATCTGGCTGGGCCACTGTGGGAAGACCAGTCAGGCCACAGACTGGGCTCAGCTCATGGGGTCAGTTCCTGGGGCATGCTGGGAGGTCAGCTTTCTCCCTGTGCCCTGGGTGTCTAGCTCTAGTCTGCTAAGAAAGTAGATCCCTAGCAGAGCAGATCGTTCCTATGGGCTCAGTCCATTTTCTTCTGCCTTAGAGGCTCCTGGAGCTGACCCCTGCATTGACCCAGGGATCTCCCAGGAGGGCCCTGACAACTTGTGGACATTCTAGCTTTTTTGTCCACTAGGGCCTGTGAGGCTTTTTAGGGTCTAAAAAATTATCATGTGTCTGCTGACTCCAAAATATAAAAAGAAAATCTCAAAATTGATCAATGGTTAGTCATCTAGGTAACATTGTTTCAACTAGTCGAGTGCAACTTGGTCCAACTGTTACATAGTTGTATGTAAATGCAATAAAGTTTAAATCACATGAACTAAGTGTATCATTTATTCCTAGGATCAAAATTATTAACTTGTACAAGTCCTTTAAAAAAAGTTTATAGGTCTGGGGCGGTGCCTGTGGCTCAAAGGAGTGGGGAGCCAGCCCCATATGTCAGAGGTGGCGGGTTCAAACCCAGCCCCAGCCAAAAAAACTGCAAAAAAAAAAAAAAATATATATATATATATATAGGCCAGGTGTGATGGCTCACAGCTGTAATCCTAGCACTTGAGAGGCTGAGGCAAGTGGATTGCCTGAGCTCACAGGTTTGAGACCAGCCTGAGCCAGAGCAAGACTCCATCTCTAAAAAAATAGCCGTGGGGCAGCTCCTGTGGCTCAAGGAGTAGGGCGCTGGCCCCATATACCGGAGGCGGTGGGTTCAAACCCAGCCCTGGCAAAAAAATAAAATAAAATAAAATAAAATAAAAAAATAGCCGGGTGTTGTGGTGGGTACTTGTAGTCCCAGTTACTTGGGAGGCTGAGGCAAGAGAATTGGTTGAGGCCAAGAGTTTGAGGCTGCTGAGTGCTGTGACACCATGGCACTCTACCCAGGGTGACAAAATAAGACTCTGTCTCAAAAAAAAAAGAAAAAAGTTTATAGTTGGCTTGGTGCCCGTAGCTTAGTGGTTAGGGTGTTGGCCACATACACTGAGGCAGGTGGGTTTGAATCCGTCCTGGGCCTGCTAAATGACAATGACAACTGCAACAACAACAACAACAACAGCAACAATAAAAATAGCCGGGTGTTGTAGCAGGTGCTTGTAGTCCCAGCTACTTGGGAGGTTGAGGCAAGAGAATCACTTAAGCCCAAGAGTTTGAGGTTGCCATGAGCTGTGACTCCACAAGCACTCTACCCAGGGTGATATAGTGAGACTCTGTCTCAAACAAAAAGTTTATAGCCAACATTATACTCATGGTGGGAGTGTGGGCACGTTAGTGTCTTTGGTATGAAATGGACTGGGAACAGCAATACTAAAGTCCCTCGCGTCCTGCTCTCCCAGGCTGCAGCTGTGACCACAGAACAGAGAAGGGCCATGGGCAGGGAGGGGCCAGTGAGAACCATTCTCCAGCATCCTCTGATCTATGGCCAGAGCTGCTACCATTGGCTTAATAGGACTGGCATCCAGCCAGCAAGGAGCCCAGGCTTTGTGGTCCTTAGCAGTTGGCCTCCTGGGGCACAGAGTAGAACAGAGAAAGGTGGCAAATGAACAGTGGGTGAGTGACCAGCATGTGGTCGCATTCTCTACAGACAGCCCCAGGTCTCACTTTTCCAAACAATGTGGTGTCTTGGGTGTCTTATGAAACCTTGGCACTGATTTTTTTCATGCTGCAGAATATCCTTTTGCATGGATGTAATATAATTTAATTTACTACTACCTTACTGATAGATGCTTACATTATTGCGTGTTTTTCTGCCATTACAAACCACATGGCACACGCCTTCCCTCTTACCCTGGGGACTCTTTCCAAACAAGAGATGCCTGGGTTTAGAGAAGCCACCGCCCTTCATTTGCATGGACTCCCTCCAGCCTGGAAGCCCATCCATTCCTATGGCAGAGGGGTTATTGGGGATGGTCCCCCAGGCTAGGGAGGAGGAAGTGGCAGGTGTCAGAGGTGCGGGTGTGTGAGTGGCAGCTGTTCTGTTTTTTTTTTTGCTGGGATCTTGGTTATTTTCCCAGTTTGTCACTTACACCCCAAACGAGGGTGGTAGTGGCATATTGAGAGTCGGCAGAGATACTCCCAGCCGCCCAACAGGTGTGTCCTTGCAGGCTGTGGAGTGGCATCCTTTGGGCACCCACCACTCCATCGAGGAGCTATACCCAGGCACAAAGTGACCTGGCTTTTGTTGTATCTGGAGAAGGAGCCTAGAGTGTCAGGCAGCCCAGGGGAGGGATCTGGGCACGTTCTCAGCTCCTGGGCTGCCCAGGCCCCATGCTCCTTGAGCTCACCGGAAGGCAGGAGGTGGTGGGACCTGGGGATGAACCTTCCTAAGAGGAGCCCACCCAACAGAACCAGCAGGTTCTCTGGTCTGGGATTAGCTCCTCCTGGAGGTGGGGACGATAAAGCTGATGGAAATCCCTGCTCTGCGGGGTGGAAACTGGTTCCCCTCCATTTTACAGCAAACTGGGATTTGGGCAGCCGATCTGGGGTTGCCGTCAGAGTGACATGATCACTTGTTGACCTTTGTCGGGGTGCTTGTTCACTTTCTCGCTGACTTCTGCAGGTTCTTTGTTCTGCGGGTGAGTCACTCCTGCCCTCCATGTCTGTCTGCTCCCTCCCTTTCTCCCTCCCCTGAGCCCGTTCAGGTTGCTGCCAGGGTTCCCTCTGCCCTAACAGCCCTGAGGATGAGTTGTGTAGAGGTGGGGGGGCAGGGACAGTAGACTCGGTCAGGGCTAGCAGGCTGCTGAGTGGCTTTGTGGGCCACACTTGCCCCTCACATACAGGGAGGGTACAGAGGACAACCTGGGCTCCTTCCTGCAGGCCCTGATAGTCTCAGGCCCAGTGAGGCTCCACCCAGTGAGTCCCTGGCCCCGCGTCCCCTGCCAGTGGCCTGATGCTATCCTATCTGGGGATCCTATCCTAGCTTGTCACTTCTGGGTGATCCTATCCTATCCTAGCTTGTCACTCTGGGTCATCAGGGTATATAGGTGGTTCAGGGTCCTCAAAAGCAGTTGTTCACAAAATGAAATAGAACTTTCTTTTCTATCTCTCTATTTTTTTTTTGCAGTTTTTGGCCAGGGCTGGGCTTGAACCTGCCACCTCCGGCATATGGGGCCCGGGCCCTCCTCCTTTGACCACAGGCACTGCTCTATCGCTCTTTCTTATTTTTATAATATATTTTATTTTTATATTTATATGTTTTATTTATAATGCATATATAACACATATATTTATTACCTATCTACATATATGTTACCATTATCTACATACGTTATATCATATAATATTTATATTATAACTAATATAACCAAAATAAAATATAATTTCAATCTCAATCTTCATTGTGCTGAGGGGATCGAAACTTAATCTTGGCCATCTTGGAGACCTCTCCCTAGGGCTATGCCTGACTTTCGAGGGCTTGATGTTGGGAGGATTTCCACTGTGTGAGGGTACCTGGTGCTGAGGCCTGTCACCAGGCCAACCATTGCTATTTGCAGTCAGGTGTGCTGCTGTGTGTCCGTCAGCACTGTCTGTGGTTTCCAGCCCAGTGGCTTTCTCTGCCACCTGAGGCCCACCCCAAGCACAGGAGTCCTGCAGCTCCCACGCCGTGCTGGGGCCCAGGAAAACCATGTGAGGGTGTTGGGAGACGACTCTGCCCGGTGCAGCTTGGTCTCTCCATTGGCTTACCTGGTGGGTTTCACATCCGGAGAGGATCATTTATTTTTCCACTCTAATTTTTTCTTTTTTTAAATTTAATTAATTTATTTATTTTGCAGTTTCTGGCGGGGGCTGGGTTTGAACTCGCCACCTCTGGCATATGGGGCTGGAGCCCTACTCCTTTGAGCCGCAGGTGCCACCTCCACTCTAATTTTTTCAAAGTAAATGGAGAGGATTATTTTTTAACACCTCTGTAATCTAGATAATAAAAATTATTTTTTGTAATAATGATGAAATAAGATGAGTAAGAATAAAGGTCAGAAAAGAAATGCAGAAAGTGATCATTTTCATTTATTTATTCAATATCATTTTCTTTTGTTAATACATATATGTATACATGAAATTACAGACTGAATGTTTCTGTACCTTCTAATTCCTATGTTGAAATCCTCACCTCCATTATGATGTTATTAGGAGGCGGGATGACTAGGTCATTAAGGCGGAGCTCTCAAGAATGAGATTACTGTCCTTATAAAAGGGATCCCCCCCCCCAAAAAAAAATAAAATAAAAAAAAAAAGGGATCCCCCAGCACTCGCTCCTTTTCCATCCTGGGAGGGTATGGTGAGAAGATGCCATCTGTGGACAAGGGAACAGGCCCTCTGCAGACACCAAATCTTTAAGTTACCTACATCTTGGATTCCTCAGCCTCCAGAATTGTGAGAAATAAAATGCTTGTTGTCAAACCACTCAGTCCAAGGCATGTTTATTAAAGCACCCGAGATGGGTTGAGACACACACATGCACGCACTGTGAGTGTGTATGTGGCATATGTATAAGATCATCCCAGCAGAAAGAATAAATATTAGAGCCCACCACGGATACACGTGAAAACGCAACTGTTTATTCAATAGTTTATATATTCACCTAACTGGATGTTGATCCATTGGTTTTCATCTCATAGATTAATATTTTATGTAAATAACTATCCAATAACCAAAAGTAAAAAGAAAAACCCAAATATCTATAAAAGGTAAAAGGTAGGCAACTACTACAATATGCCACTTACGTGATACTTTATTGTTTTATTTATTTATTTTTTTGATACTTTATTTTTTTGACTTGCTTTTTTTATTGTTAAATCATAGCTGTGTACATTAATGTGATCATGGGGCACCATACACTGGTTTTATAGACTGTTTGACACATTTTCATCACACTGGTTAACATAGCCTTCCTGGCATTTTCTTAGAGCTTTTTTTTTTTTTGGCCAGGGCTGGGTTTGAACCCACTACCTCTAGCATTTGGGTCCCGCTCCCTACTCCTTTGAGCCACAGGCACCGCCCCTGCTTTTTTTTTTTTTTTTTGTAGCAATAGAGTCTCACTTTATTGCCCTCAGTAGAGTGCTGTGGCGTCACAGCTCATAGCAAGCTCAAACAATTCTCTTGCCCCAGCCTCCCCAGTAGCAGGGACTACAGGTGCCCATCACAACACCTGGCTATTTTTAGATACGAGGTCTTGCTCTGGCGCAAGCTGGTCTTGAACCTGTGAGCTCAGGCAATCCACCCACTTCAGCCTCCCAGAGTGCTAGGATTACAGGCATGAGCCACTGCGCCTAACTTGACTTGCTTTTTGGTTCTTTTTTTTTTTAGAGATAGAGTCTCATTTTGTCGCCCTTGGTAGAATGCTGTGGCATCACAGCTCACAGCAATCTCCAGCTCTTGGGCTTAGGCAATTCTCTTGCCTCAGCCTCCCGAGTAGCTGGGACTATATGTGCCTGGCACAACGTCCGGCTATTTTTTATTACAGTTTGGCCAGGGCTGGGCTCGAACCAGCCACCCTCAGTATATGGGGCCAGTGCCCTACTCACTGAGCCACAGGCATTGCCCTTTTTTTTTTTTTAGATAGATTCTCACTTTGTCACCCTGTGTAGAATGCCGTGGCACCACAGCTCACAGCAACCTCAAACTCTTGAGCTTAAGTGATTCTCTTGCCTCAGCCTCCTGAATAGCTGGGACTATAAGTGCCTGCCACAATGCCCAGCTATTTTTTTGAGACGGGGTCTCATTCTTGCTCAGGCTAGTCTAGAACCTTTGAACTCAAGCAATCTACCTGTCTCAGTCTCCCAAGTGCTGGGATTATAGGTGTGAGCCACTGCGCCCGGCTGCTTTTTGGTTCTAAAACAACAGTTGAGAAAAGAATACTTTATGACTCTAAAGATATTAAAATTCAGTAAAATATCTTCTGTATGAACTAAAATGTTTACTCACCAAACAAAAATATTACACCTTACACTCTTTCATTATGTGTTTAAAATTTTAAGCACCAATTAAAAACTCTTAAGTGGTAGGGGTACAGTGGCTCACTTTTGTAATCCCAGCACTCTGGGAGGCTGAGGTGGGTAGATTGCTTGAGCCCAGGTATTTGAGACAAGCCTGAGCAAGAGCTAGACCCTGTCTCTTCTAAAAATAGAAAAACTAGCTGGGCATCATGGCAGGTGCCAGTAGTCTCAGCTCCTTGGGAGGCTGAGGCAGGAGGATTGCTTGAACCCAGGAGTTTGAAGTTGCTGTGAGCTATGATGCCATGGCACTCTACCCAGGGCGACGGAGTGAGAAGGACAGAACTGAAGCAACTCAAGTTCTATGTCTTGGTCTTTACAATTGCTAGGCTTCAGCTTCTAATTTTGAATCTACTATTTTAACACAAGAACAGGTAGCTCCCAGGAGGAGATGAGGCCAGCACTGAGTCTGAAGCCAGCTCCAAGGATTCTGAACCTTCATGAATTTACTCATGAAAGGAACACATTGGGAAAAAGTTAAGTAGGAGAGGTGGCAGCTATATTAATTAGCTCTATTTCATCTTTCTAATACATATATGGAAACATCACATTGTAACCATAAATACATACAATCATTATATGTCAGATATATTAATTAATTAACTTGAAAATAAATGAACCTGTTTGGAACCACCTGTATACCTGGGAGTTCTTAGAAATAATTTCCATGCAAAATACAGGGTGGACATAAAGTTCGTGTGCAATTTAGCACATTTTGTCCACTCTGTATGTTTATTTTAAAATAAATAATAAACACGTGCTAATTTATTTATTTATTTATTTATTTTTTGGCCGGGGCTGGGTTTGAACCCGCCACCTCCAGCATATGGAACCAGCACCCTACTCCTTGAGCCACAGGCACCACCCCAACACGTGCTAATTTAGAGCTTGCATTTATATTATTAAAACTCAACAGTAACTGCAGCAAACACTTGGAACTTAGAAAAATTTTTCAGGTAGGCTTATTTTGTCATGGACGTTGTTTAGAATTGCTGGTATGTGGTGATAATGAAAAGCACACTGACTGTCAGTGGATCTTATCACTGATTTTAAACCCTTTTACTGCCTGCACCTGGTGTCAGCAAGGACTGCTAACAGTAACACTTGCTCTTTACTTCCTGGCCGCCCTGGGAATCCTTTCCTTGATTGGGGGTGCGGAGGGGGCTTTGGAAGCCCAGTCTGGAGGTCTTTCTGTTCCTGGCCTACGCTTTTGAAGTGTAAAATGAAGAAACTTCCCCTTCCTCTATCATCACCCTTCCTGGGGCCGCCTTGGCCATGGGAATCAGGGAAGAGCTAAGAGAAGAAAGGAAAATAAAAGGAAAAATAATATGGGTTGAGGTTGCACACATTTCCTGCTATAAGAGGACAGCTCAGGTGGTTCTTGGCAGCTGCCTCTGACTTGCCCTGAATCTGAACTCCTGGGAACCCTGGACTGTAGTCTGCACCCTGGAAGGGCCTGGAAAGGCTGCAAGGAATAGCTACTCCACCCTCTGTGTTCTGGAGGAGAGACCTCAGGCCCAGAGGGGAGCTGCAGTTTATCAGTGCTCAGTCCAGGACCTTCCTGTTGTTCCCCGCCGGGGGCACAGCTCTGTCCCTGCCATTTATTGCTCAGCAATAACTGCACCTGACATCTAAAGGCCAAACACAGTTCAGTGCACTTGGCCCCGAATTTAATGGAGCTGTGGGGCCTGTAAATGATGAAAACAAGCACCGCTGCTGGTAATTTACTTTCCTTTAGAGCAGTGGTTCTCAGCCCGTGGGTCATGACCTACAGGAACTGTATTAAAGGGCCGTGGCATTAGGAAGGTTGAGAATCACTGCTTTAGAGACACCGGTGGGTCTTTTCAGAGTGGAGTCCTAAGGCCAGGAAATACAATTTGTGTCCCTCTGCCCAGAGTCTGTTAATGGAGATACCTTAGTCTGGGGGAACCTGTTCCACAGTGGCCCAGGAGAAGAAGCTGAGGCCAGGTGTGTGGCCTGGCCTTCCAGGGTCTCCTGGGGACTGGAAGTGTGGGGTCCCTTGCCTGCTTGGGCCTCTGGCTCAGCATGGGGTTTATGTCCAAGGTCAGGGCCAACTTCCACAGGGCCCCCTGAAGTCCCGTCTCTTCATAGCAGTCAGAGTGATCTTCTAAAAATGTAAATCAGAGTGTATCTCTTCTTGTGTAAATCCTGTTGGCTTCTTAGAACAGAGTAAAACTGAAGACCCCATGTGACCTGTCCCTGCCTGCCTCTCCAGCCTCATGTGTGTCACTCCCCCCACTGCCCCTTGCCCCCAGTCTCCTGATTTCCAGGGAGCCCAAGACGCCACCTCTAGGCCTTTGTTCTTGCTCTCCCTCTGCCTGGACTCCAGGTCATTTCCTGATCACACCTTTCATCAAAGTGTCAGCTGGCATTTCCTCTCTGCAGTTAGTCTTCTCTGATCACCAAGGGCTACCCACCCTGTCGCCCTGGATTCCAGAATCCAGCTTTCTTTTCTCCATTGCCTGTGTGTCACCATCTTGTCTATGTGTTTGTATATTGAAGGAGGTCAGGAAATTTCACCTTAGACTATGACTCATTGGAATAAAGAATATTTTGAGTTAAAGGTCATTCAATATCAAAAAGCAAAGGAGGGGGCTTTGCCTCTATTTGCATAAGCCAGACCAACCAAGTTCAAAGGGGCAATGGAATTCTCTTCCTTTCCCTCTTAATATACTGCAGGAAGCCTACGTGGTGGCTCTTGCCTACAATCCTATCCCAGCACTCCGGGAGGCCGAGGCCGGTGGATTGCTTGAGCTCATGAGTTTGAGACCGCTGGGAATGTTGGTGAGGCGGATGTGTGTAGTGCTCCGAGTAGTGCCTGGCACATGCCAAATTCTGTGTTTGCTGTGACAGTGATGGCACCTGGGGCTACTCCTGGGGCCTGGCCTCAGTAATAACTCAGCCCAAAGGCAGTCTTCTAGATATGCCTTTCACTCTTTCAGGGAGACTATGATGACATGTCATGTCATGTCACCATGTCACCATGATGACAACAGCAATATCCATCACCTACATGCTGCTAGGCGCTCACTAAATGTGATTTCTCTTGAACCTTCCTAGTAATCCTCTGAGGTAGGTACTATTAATTCCTGTCCCCATTTTAAAGATGGAGAAACAGAGGCTTAGAAAGTTACCCTGGGCCTGTAGTTAGCAAGTAGAGGGGCTGGGATTTAATCCCCAGGGGGCTGGCCCTAAACCTAGGATCTACACCCCGTCGCCCTGTCAGCCCCGCCCTTGGCCCCCTCTGAGACCCTCCCTTGAGCAGCCTCATCTCCAGGCTGTGAGTCCTCCTTGCTGCTCCTAGGACCTCAGCACCCTCCGGGTTCCAGCGCCTAACGATTGCCAGATGGAATTGAATTTAATTCTGGCCCTTCTTTTCCTGCCCGAAGCACCTGCCCTTTGGTCCCCTTTCTCGAGTGGTGATGGAGGAGACACCCCCCTTTTCCCATCATCCTTTATTATATTATTTTTGCCAATAAAAATTGGCACAGTGTTGCTGTGCTGGCTGGGACCATTCTCACAGCTGTGAGTGCCAAGTGGACGTTTGGGTTTAACTTGGGAGGTCAGGGGACACTGTGGAAGGTGGTACAGTGGGGTCATGGGATGGGGGCAGTGATTGGTAGACAGAGAAAACAGCGAGTGCCGGGGATGGGGGCGGTAGGCAGAGCCAGGCTTCAGTTGCACAGTTCAGTACACGGGGCAGAATCTTGCTAGAGGGCAGGATGGGACTGGGGTGGAGTTTGGTTTCATTGTTATTTCCTTTTTGTGGTCATGGCTATTGTTATGTTTGTTAGCTGCCTGGGCTGATGAACTTGTACCCTACCTCTCATGCTCCCACACAGGCCTGAGCTTGGCTCTGCCCTCAACCCCATCAGCCTTCCCTATCCTCTGGGTGGCAGACCCTGGGCAGGGACCTGGGCGTCCAGTGTGTGTACTCCTGCCAGTGGCTCTGTCCTGCTCTCTCCCCCTCCCCCAGACGTTGACTCCTGTGGAGACCCTACCCCCTCCTCCAGTGGCTGCTGGGAGCTGACCCCCTCCTCCCCAAAGGCAAGTGGCTAGTGCAATGGAGCCATCCTGGTGGGCCCTGCTACCTACCAGGCTGTGGGGTTAGGAGGGGTGTAGGCAAGGCTGGCTGTGTTTCTCCAGGTCTCCAGGTGGGTTTGCCCCAATCTGGCACCCTGGTGACCAGGCCTGAAGCATGAGCTCTAATGCAGTGTCCTCAGGGCAAGTGAAGGATGCACTTGAGGATCCCTTCATTTCACAACAGTTACTGGGCACTGCTGGAGGCCTGGGGGAAGGGCTATAAGCAAGGCAGATGTGGTCTTTGCCTTAAGAGCCGCAGAAGATAAGTGACCCTGGGCTGGGGAGGATGGAAGCTGTAGGCTGGCTGGACGATGGAGCCTCCCAGACACAGGTTCCCATCCTGGAAAGTCACATTTCTCCAAGCCTCAGTTTTCTCATCTGAAAAACAGGAACAGCATCTAGTTTGCAGGGTGCTAAGGTTAGAGAGGGTTAACGGCCACATGGTTGGCCTTAGACACTCCTTGTTCTGACCCCCAGTGGTGCACAGCCCTGTGGTCTGGCCCCCGCCCTGCTGGGAGG
Source organism: Nycticebus coucang (assembly GCF_027406575.1). Taxonomy (NCBI): domain Eukaryota; kingdom Metazoa; phylum Chordata; class Mammalia; order Primates; family Lorisidae; genus Nycticebus; species Nycticebus coucang. Next base: position 10,967,613 of record NC_069793.1, read on the forward strand.
CTTTCCCAGAACGAGGGGGCTCACCGGCCCTCCTCAGTGAGGCACTCTTTCTGCCAGGAGCTGAGCTCAAGGGCAGGGCGGGCTGCAGAGGCCACACATCAGCCAGCTGTCCTCCCTTTCCTGGGAGCCGGTCCAGAGACGAGGAGCAGGGCGTCTGGTTTTCTTTGTGCGGCTGTCTCTAATTCCTCTGGCAGCTGAGCTGCTTTTCAGAAGGATGATGATGCACTTAACTGGTTGTGACCCAGCTCTGGGCTGAGGAAAAGCACTGGGTCTGGGTTCAAGCAGAGATGGGTTCAAAGCCTACCTTGGCCACTTACTGGCTGCATGACCAGGGTAAGGTACTCAGTGGCTCGGAGTGTCAGGGGCCTAATCTGGAAAGTGGGAATGGTTATTTGTGCCCTGGCTACTCCATAAAGTAGAAATAGATGTGGAAGTGTTTTGGAAAGCATGGAATGTGGATCTTGGGTGTTCTCCACGTTGGCATCATGGGGCTGGGCTCTGCCACTCCACAACAGCTGGGCCTTCTGGCTGAGCATCCCGTGTGTATACAAATAGTCAAACCAACTTTTGAGCCCAGGGGACAGAGGCACATTTTAGAAACTGCTGGTTGGTGACCCTGAAGAAGGCATGGGGCTCTGAAAAGGAAGGGCCTGTTCTGCTTGGTGTGGTTTGGAAACAGTAACAAGAGCAATAGCTGTCAGACACGGAGAACTTGCTGCGTGCCAGGCACACTTCTGAGTTTCCATGTGTTAACCAGCCATTCTCACAACAACTCGCTCAGAGAGGTCACTCTTGTTACCCTCCAAGAACCTTTGAGGGTGGAAGGGCTGGCAGTGGGCTCTGTGTCTGTAGCCGGGAGACAGTGGCCAGGTGGGGCCTTGAAATCCAGCCCAGGGGTTCAGAGTTGCTACAGTCCCTTCAGGATCTTGAATGACCTCATCCCTGAGGGTGGGCAGGACTGGGACCCTGGGAGGGGACCCGATGGACTGGCCAGCACTGGGGGTGTGGAATCCATGGAAGGAGAGGGGTCCCCTCATTCTTCAGTCTTCATCTTTGAGCAGAGGCCCAGCTGCTGCCCAAGTAGTCCCCATGGAAGCATTGATGGGCTCAAAAGCTGGACTGTGTGTGGGGCGGGGTCTCAGAGCTCAGGCAAGGCCACGGGGGTAGCCCAATAGTGTAGAGCCTAGTGCTGGTGTGGTGTGTGTCAGGCCTCGGGGCGGCTTCCAGGGGCTGGTGCCCTGGTCCTGGGAGCTGACTCAGGGAGGGCAAAGCAGTGCAGGTCTGCCTGCTGGGTTTAGAGGCGCCAGAGCAGGCAGCCCACACAGGCAGGATGTTGGTGCTTTCCTGTCTGACCCCCACAGGCACAGCCTGGTCAGGGCCCTGTTGGTTGGGGAAGGGGCAGCAGGTAATAGCCTTGGTGGTTAGAGACAGGAGCAGGGTTGGTACCTTTTCTCTCAAAATGAATGCCCTTGCCAGAGAAGCCACTGTAGGGCTGGCTGTGGTGGAGACCTTCCGGTCTGAAGCAGCTGGTTGGTGCAAGCACGCTGGCAGGGCACCCACAGGATAAGAGCCGTGAGCCACGTGCTCATAGGAAGTGGCCACCTGCTTTCTGTGCCCATCCAAGTAAGGACCTGGGGCTGGAAACGCTGAGAGCTGAGAGGGTGTAAGTGGGGGCTTCTCAGTTCTGCAGGGTGCCCCGCCCTGGGGCCTGACATTTTCTGCTTGGGAGTAGTTGACAAATATGTTGGAATTTCTAAGGAAAACAGAGGCAGGGTAGAAGAGGGCTTGGGGAAAGCAGCAGACTTTAGTTGGGAGGCGTCAGGAGTCAGCGAGACAAGATGGACAGAGGAGGTTGGGACAAGCAGGAGGCACGTGGGGCTGCAGTGGGCTCAGGGAAGGGAGGAAGGAAGCTGGTCCTGGTCTTTCTTTTTAAAAAGACTAGGCATTTAGTCTGAATAGAGGGTTGGGAGAGTCGAGGAGTTCAAGCCCCTGGGGATCTGCTCAGGACGGCCAGTGGGATGTGCTTCTCAAGGCAAGGGAAGCACAGGATTCTCAGCCTGTGGGAGATACTTCTGGGCTCATTTGTATAATACATTCTCCCGAGAACTGCCCTTTGCCCAGGAGGCTCTTGCTGTGTGGGAAGGCTGAAGAAGGGAGCTGGAAGGACATGACAAACCCCTGGTACAGCCAGTGGCCTGGGGAAGCGGTGGCTGAGGGGAAGGGTGGAGACTCCTTTCCTGGTAGCTGCAGTCGACTCGCTCCCCATATGTTCTTCTTTTTTTTGAGACAGAGCCTCAAGCTGTTGCCGTGGGTACAGTGCCGTGGCTTCACAGCTCACAGCAACCTCCAACTCTTGGGCTAAAGCGATTCTCTTGCCTCAGCCTCCCAAGTAGCTGGGACTACAGGCACCCACCTCAATGCCTGGCTATTTTTTGGTTTCAGCCGTCATTGTTGTTTGGAGGGCCCGGGCTGGATTCGAACCCGCCAGCTCAGGTGTATGTGGCTGGCGCCTTAGCCGCTTGAGCCACAGGCGCCGAGCCCCCAAGCCCCCATATGCTCTTCTTACTCCAACTCTGCCAAGCCGGTGGCACCACCTGTGTTGGGCACAACCCACAATTCCCTTCCAAACCTGCCCCTGGCCCCTTCCACAGCCCAGCGCACTGCTTGGCTTCTGTGACGGCAGGGATGCCATTTCCATCTGAACTGCCCCAGCACGCTCAGGAATGGTACCCGCTTACTTCACACACAAGGGCACCTGACCAACCCTGTAGCCTCAGCCCCTGCTGAAAGGCCATTTTGAGAAAACTGGGGAAATCTGAATACTGACCAAACGTAACATAAGGTCATAGATCACTGACATGCAAAGGTGGACAATGTCAATTGAAAAGTTACAACACATAGCATGTGTGGTATGGTCTCATTTGGGAAAAAAATATTATGCACATATGCGCTTAGAAAAAGATCTGGGAGAATATACAATAAATTAATAGTGATATTCCCTGGGTGAAATTCCCCCCCGCTTTTTGTTGTTGATCTATTTTTTCACACTTATTTAAAAATTTTTATCTCAAATTTTCTTATTTTATCTTTTAGAACTCTACAATTCTCTTTTTTTTTGGCCCGGGCTAGGTTTGAACCAGCCACCTCCGGCATATGAGGCTGGCACCCTACTCCTTTGAGCCACAGGAGCCGCCCAGAACTCTACAATTCTTATATGCTGATTTTGCTGCATTAAAATGTTACTTTATTTTTTATTTTTTTTGAGACAGAGCCTCAAGCTATCGCCCTAGGTAGAGTGCCGTGGGATCACAGCTCACAGCAACCTCCAACTCCTGGGCTCAAGCCATTCTCCTGCCTCAGCCTCCCAAGTAGCTGGGACTACAGGCGCCCGCCACAACACCCAGCTGTTTTTTGGTTGCAGCCATCGTTGTTTGGTGGATCCAGGCTGGATTCAAACCCACCAGCCCAGGTGTATGTGGCTGGTGCCTCAGCTGCTTGAGCCACAGGTGCCGAGCCTAAAATGTTACTTTAAACTTAAAAATGTTTAGTAATAGGCTGCTACCCTGAGGTACTGATCCAGAGCAGGGGATGGGGGCCATTGCCTGTAGGGGGGAGCCTCAGTCTTCTCTTCTCCTTGACTCCCCTGTGGAAGTTCAGAACTTCAGAACCCAAACCTCTTCTGAGTTCTGCACAGGATCCAGAAAATACTGATAACTGTAAAGCAAAAACTAGTTAACTTCAAGAGGATTGGTGATTTAGAAAAAAATAGTCCTGGACTGGTTTCTTCTGTCAACGCTTGAAAACCCAATTTTATTTTTATTTTTTTTGAGACAGAGTCTCACTATGTCACCCTTGGTAAAGTGCTGTGGCGTCACAGCTCACAGCAACCTGAAACTCTTGGGCTTAAGCAATACTCTTGCCTCAGCCTCCCAAGTAGCTGTGACTATAGGCGCCTGCCACAACACCTGGCTATTTTTTGTTGCAGTTGTCATTTTTGTTTGTGGCTGGTTATGTAACCACTGTGCTACGGGCGCCGAGCCTATCCAATTTTATTTTAATAGTGTATTGGGAAAAGCCCAGGATTTAAAGGATAGAGTTTTCCAAATGAGCTAGGCTTTCCTGCTTCTTACCTGGGGCACTTGTGGGGGCTGTCCATAGATCCAGGATGGTGGTTGCACTTGTCTGGTGTGACAAGGTCACAGCAGGGGTGAGAGCCATCGAGTCTGGGCGCAGGGAGGTTGAAATAAACCTCAGTTTAAACTTGTTTCTTGGGGGAAAACTCCAATTCCTCTAGGCCTTACATTTTATCTTTCAAAAGGGTAGTATAAACCCTGTGTCTCCTTCTGCATATTTTTAACTTCTCCAGAGAGTGCTACAGAGAACTATGGCTCAACTCTTTCTGGCACATGGCTGTGGGGTGAGGAGGGGCAGAAAGGCCTCTCCTTTGACAGTATTTACTCCACTGATTATTGACAATATTTACTCCACTGAGGCCACTAATGGGCACCCATGTCTCACCCACTGTCCTTCAGGCCCAACCTCCCTCCCAGCCTCATCCCTAGAACTGGTTTTGCCTTGTCCTTTAGCCAGGCTGTTTCTTGCTGGGTCGTGCCCACGGCTGTGCAGAGGAGAGAGAGTGGACACCTGCATTCTTCTTAGCTGGACAAGCTCAGCACTTCATTGTTCCCTCGAAACAGCTCCAAAATCCAAATTCAGTGATGGGCATGTGCAAAGATGAAGGCTGATGGAGGGCTTCAGAGGGGCAGGTGGGGGGCTGGGAGAGCAAGTCCCTTTCCCGCACACCATCATTTCTGATGTCAGGACCGTGAAGAGGACTGACGTGTTCCTTTGCATTATTTATAATCCCTTATGCTAAAAAGCAATGTGTCTGGAAAGGATGTAATTTGATGAAAATGTTTATTCCCAAATACAAAGTTAAGGCCCTTCCTTATCCTGGCCTCCTCTCTGCAGCTTAGCAGAAGGCAAACTCCCAACTCTAGCATGTCCTGCCCTCCTCCCCCAGAGGGACACTGTCTCTGGGACCCTCCTGTGCTTCTTATTCTCTCACTGTTTTGACATAGGGCCAAGTTACTGTCCATCAGTCTTCCCGGCTAGAAGGAACACCTGAGGGCAGAGGACAGGCTGGTGTGGAAGGGGCTTCCATCGTTGATTTGGATGAGTTCTGTGGGGTATCTGCTAGTATTTGTTTTGGATAATTCTGCTCTAAAATAAATTGTAATGTTTAGATAAAAATGGGGGTCAGGAACAGGGACCCTCTGTGGATTCGAATTTTCTAAGTAGATGTTCTGATCCAAGAGATAAACCAACCAGCTTTGGGCTGCTGGGAGAGACTTGTCCTTTGCTGCCCTCTTGTGGCACAGGAGTGGTGACAAGCTTGTCTTTAGACAACATCCTGCCCGTTCATTTGACAAATAGCGGTGGAGCAGGCCCCACCGCAGTGTGTGCAAAGCGAGAACTATATGCATCTCTGCTTATGGAAACCCCAGGCCAATGGAGGCGGCTTTTTGTAGGACCCAGGTCTGAGGGCAATAATACCCATATTGGCTTTGCACAACGGGGCTGCTGACCCTGCACCCCAGTACCTGGCCCAGCAAAGAGGTCAAGTGGCCAAGCACTCAGCTGACTTCACTAACTACAGCTAATTTCCCTGTGAATTGGGAGAAGCAATGAGACAAGCTCAAAATCGTATCTTCCACCTGGCTTCTATAACCCCCTCCCTTTCTTTTTTTTTCCTTACTGCCTTAGTAAGTTTCTTCTCTAAAAGGTCTCTTCACTTTTCAACCCCTGATAGCATTCTGCTCTGCCTCCTGTTAGGGGCTGAATTCTGTCCTCTCCCAAGTTCATTTGTTGAAGCCCCAACCCCAGTCCTTCAGATTGCGACTATATTTGGAGTTAGGGCCTTTAAATAAGTCATCAAGGTTAATGAGGCCACTAGGGTGGACCCTGATCCAGTAGGACTGGTGTCTTTCTGAGAGGAGATTAGGGTACACAGAGAGGTTCCAGGGATGCGCACGTGCAGAACGTGGTGCAAGTGCCTGCAGGGATCCCCAGAGACACTGCAGACACCTCCTTGGATTTCTAGCTTCCAGAACTGAGAAAACAAATTTCAGGTGGTTAAACCATTACTCAGTCTGCATACTCTTGTGGTAGCCCTCAGTGAATATGTCACTCAATAAAATACTTTTTATTTTTATTTATTTATTTGAGACACAGTCTCACTTTGTCTCCCTTGGTAGAGTGTCATGGCATCAGAGCTCACAGCAACCTCAGACTCTTGGGCTCAAGCAATTCTCTTGTCTCAGCTTCCAAGGTAGCTGGGACTATAGGCGCCTACCACAATGCCTGACTATTTTTAGAGATGGGTTCTTGCTCTTGCTAGGGCTGGTCTCGAACTGTGAGCTCAGGCAATCTACCCGCCTCGGCCTCCCAGAGTGCTAGGATTACAGGCAAGAGCCACTGTGTCCAGCTGAAAAATTCTTTTTTTTTAATTAATATTAAATCATAGCTGTGTACATTAATGTGATCATGGGGCACCATACATTGGTTTTATAAACAGTTTGACACATTTTCATCACACTGGTTAATATAGCCTTCCTGGCATTTTCTTAGTTATTGTGTTAAGACAATTATATTCTACGTTTACTAAGTTTCACATGTACTCTTGTAAGATGCACCGCAGGTGTGAAAAATTCTTGAAAGTTAACTTGCCCAGTGTCACTTGGGTAGTGGGGAGAAGCAGGATTCAAACTCAGTTCTATCACCAAATGCCATTTCTTTCTGCTTCAGAGCAGCTAATGTAGGCCCAGGGAGGGTTTAGGGGAAGGAGCCAGGACTGCACACCTCTGTCTACAGTGAGTGCTGTCAAAGTGCAGAAGACTGATCCAAAAACTCTGTTGATATTTGCAAATGGGGGGTTGGTTTCTTCCCTAACCCATTCAGACAAAGTTCAGATCTTTCAAAAACACTCCACGAGGCAGGATGTATTGTGGATACCACCCAACCCCCCATCTCAAGGTCTCTTTACCCAGTGCACCTGTCATCACTGAGACCAAAGGAGAGCTGTGTACATTCTGGTCTTTGTCAAGAGTGACTCCTGACCACACTGTTATTCTTTCAAAATATATTTTATTAGTGACACATGGGATTTAAAGTTATGAATTTTCTTGCCAGAGAAAAAGTAATTCCTGACAGACTAAAAATATTGAGCAGATACGTCATAGCAGATATAACATTTCCAGTGTAAAGAGAGACTATTAGGAATATTCTCCACCAAGGAAGTTACTTTCCTCACCATGCTGACTGGACAGCACCCGACTCAGTGGGGCAGGAGGGGGTGTCCCACAGCACTGGACATATGAGAATTCAGGGCATCATGGTGTCTTGTTCACACCAGCCAGCTCCTTCCTTTTGCTGGAGAGAGTGCAGAAGTGGAGAGCCCATTCCTTACTATATGACCCTTTATACCAGAGGGGGGTAGCAGGCTGAAGCTGGATTGTGGGAGAACACTAGGTAAGAGGGCTCACCTGTGATCCCGGGAAAACCCTCAGACTTCAAGGAACCCCAGAGTGTCTTCATTTAGACCCTTTGTCTCCCAGTTAGGGAGCTATGAGTTAGTGGAGGGTCCTCTGGAAGTATCTGGAAACAGGTCTATGTTAGTGAGTCAGAGAAGATTGGAACTTTCTTAGAAAAATCATTTTACTCATAAATGAAGAACATTTTCCTTAAAGGATTTTTGCTTTTACGGCTTCTTTTTGCAACTCAAGTGAACATTCCAGGGTTCCCCTGGACTTTGTACATTAGCTCTCCTGCTGCTCCTGCCTCCCTTTCAAACACTGCACTCCACTGGGCCCTCCCCTCCCCACCTCTCCTGGTTTCAAAAGGCACTGCCTGCCCCGGGGCTGTTCTGCCACATCATGATTGTACTACTTCTTTCTAACCTTGCAGGACAGGAATTGTGCGCGAGAAAGGCTCTAGTACTAGAGTTGGTCATCTTCTCTAGTCTTACTTTGATCAATACAGAAATTTAGAACCCACCCTCAACCATATATGCAGATACTTACTGATCAAGGCAACAAAATGAGTGACAGACAACATAATTTTTCCATTTCTAGATCTAATTGATTAAGCTGCGCCCCCACACCAGGAAACTGCACTTTACTTCCAAGCTGCCATCTAGAATACAATCTTCCAGGGACTTAGGGCAGGTCCGTGATAGTGGTTTCATCAACGTCGAGTCCGGAGTGCAGCTTGCCATCCTTTGCGGCTGCCCAGGGCATCAAGGCAGAGGTCCACTTTACCACCCAGTCTCCAGTTTTGCTGATCAAGATGAGACCACCTAAACCTTTGAGCCTTGACTTCATATAACCCAACGACAAGTTGGCAGCCTCTTCTAGTGACTTTCCTGAGGAAAGGTTGAAAACAACACACATTACTGAAGTGAACGTGATGGGAAGGTCATTTGCAGTGCGAAAAGCCAAAGTTAAAGATTTTCGGTAAATAATTTCTACTTGAATGCTTAGAAGCAGTGTCTTTGCTTCCCAGACCCGAGACAGGGCCTCCTCTCCTACACCTGGGCTCAAGGTCTCCCTGACACCCCCTTCTCTTGAGATGCCAAGTGTTCTAAACGCTCTCCTCTCCAGATTCTAACAGAAGGTGGGAGGAATCAAAACAAAGTGCTCACAATCCGAAAGCAACATGTGCGGCAAACAAGAAAGGGAAGGGTGCATATGCAGGGTGTTCGTGAAGTCTGTGTGTCATCTAAAACAGTTTAACACTGGCCGGGCGCCATGGCTCATGCCTGTAATTCTAGCACTCTGGGAGGCCAAGGCAGGTGTAGCTCTTGAGCTCCCAAGTTCAAGACCAGCCCAAGCAAGTGTGTGTAGTCCCAGTTACTTGGGAGGCTGAGGCAAGAAGATCACTTAAGCCCAAGAGTTTGAGGTTGCTGTGAGCTGTGACTTCACAGCACTCTACCCAGGGCAACAAAATGAGACTGTCTAAAAAAAAAAAAAATAGTTTAACATAGTAAATCGCACATGAACTTTATGTCCACCCTGTATTTCTCCATACATTTATCAAATAGCTTCTATGTAGTTGCCTTCGCAAATTATTGAAATTGTTCTAGGGTCTGTGTACCTTGTTCTACGTGGAAGAGAGTGAGTCTGGCCAGATTCACCTTCAGAATGCTTTCCCCATGCCCGGTGGTTGAAATGGCTCCAATGCCATTGTCAGCGTAACCTCCAGATCCTGCTCAAAGAAGGTGATTAGTTTCAACTGAGCAGCAGCAGTCATGAAATTTACACACACATTGTAAGGTCAGATTAGTATCCATGACCCATGGATGCAAAGAAGGCCAGTTAAGTGCTGTGTAAATGCTCCGAAATCCAGGAGGATAAAGGAGCCTAACAGCGTGCTACAGGCAGCGCTGCTCTTCCTGAAGCATACCCAGCCTGCTCAGTGAGCCAGCCCCCTCCCCACCTCCTCCCACCCCACATGCCATCACTACATCCCCAAGAAGGCCGTCAAGTTTAAATAACTTGGGGAAAACTAACATCAATGCATATGGTCCAATGACTTGGAGGTCAGTTCTGTTTGTTGAGGGCAGGCTTGATTGCACCTGAGGGAACTACTCTGGGTTACCCATGTAAGTGGGGGTCTGGAGGTAAGGTTATTTTGCTAAGACTTCTTCCTCACTTTGCTCTGGATTAATCAACCTTACAACCTTCTCTCTGTCATTCCTGTCATTCCCGTATCTTTTCACACCAGCTACCTTTGGCCTTGGAAGGGTTCACCTTTGCTTTCTCCTAGTTGATACAGAAGCATTACATGATTGACACTAGTCTTATTAACTGATGCTGGACATGGACTTAGGAGTTGAGGTGTTGTTCTGAATGTCACCAGGCTGCAAGGGTTCTCAGAGGTGGATACCCCTGGACCTGGCTCTGGAGGGAGTTGACATGGGGCAGTGAATGAACGACTGCAATGAGAGAGTTGCTTATCCTTTTTCCTATTAGCTTCTGCTGTGGGATGAGCTGCCTATATCCCATGGTGTCAATAGGCCCTAACATTTGGAAGTGGCCAAGTCTTTGTTTTCTTTTCATTTACTTTAGTACTACAAAAGGCCATGGTGACTCCAAGAGAGGTCCTGGCATGGGTGACAGGTCCGTGAAAGCGTCCCCCTCCACATGCACTTGTCATGAGTACACAGTGACCACTGCTGGTCCCTGGCATCATCTCTCCCGACGGGGCACACAGGGCCATGGAGCTGCTAGGGGAGAGCACACTTGGTCTCACCACCAGGACAAGGACCTCTGAGGACTGAGGCTGAAGGACCCAGTGATGCCATTTTGGGCTTTTCATCATTTCAGGCTTTTGTCCTCCATTTTAAAATCAACCTGAAAATCCTTTGTTTCGTTTCTTAGTAAACCATACCCCTCCCTATCTCCTGGAGTGCATCAGGACCCGCGTCCCCCTCCCCCACCGTTGAGATTGGTGGGACCCTATCAGCCTTAAATTCTAGTGTCAGCATAAGAAATAACCAAACCTAAGGCCGCGCTTTGTTTCCCATGCCCCTCACCCCATAACCACTGCATAAAAACCCTGCGGGCGACGAGCACGGGGGCCTCACGGCCTTAGTTGCGTCTGGGAACACGGGCAGCCCTGGTTCGAGCCTGAATAAACGCCCTCGTGTGATTTGCATCAGTGTCTGGCTCTCTCCTATGGTCATTGGGGATTTCGATTCTCGGGTGTAACATTTGGTGCATTGGCCGGGAATCCCCAAGACCCCGAGAGACTCCACCTGGAGGGCCGGTAAGTGTACGTGTCTTTGTTTGTCTCTGTGAATTCTTTCTGTACTGTGCAGGTTTTGGGTTGTGGTCGGAAGACAGTCTAGGTGGACGCACTGGAGGGCCACTGACCGGAGGCAGTGGAAGACGTTCCCACCTCCTTGGGGGAAGGCTGGGATGTGGAACCCCCAGCCTCGATCCCCTTAGGGCTTTTGAGTAGGATCTGGGATGTGGAACCCCCCAGCCTTCTACAGGGATCACGTGGAATTGATCCCCTTAGGGCTTTGAGTAGGATCTGGGATGTGGAACTCCCCAGCCTCCTACAGGGATCACGTGGAATCGGTCCCCTAAGGACTTTTGAGTAAGGGCGGGTACGCCCACGGAGGAGCATCAGGCCGTCCATTTACTTACTTTCTTTTTTTTTTATTGTTAAATCATAGCTGTGTACATTAGTGCAATCAAGGGGTACAATGTGCTGGTTTCATACACAATCTGAAATATTCTCATCAAACTGTTCAATGTAGCCTTCATGGCATTTTCATTTTACTGTATGTAGACATTTGTGTTCTGCATTTAGTAGATTCTGCCTGTACCCATTCTAAGATGCACCGTAGGTGTGGCCCCACCCATTACCCTCCCTCCACCCTAACCTCTCCCCTCCCTTCCCCTTCCTTGGCCCTTTCCTCATAGTCTTGTGCTATAGTTGGGTTATAGCCTTCATGTGAAAGCTACAATTTAGCTTCATAGTAGGGCTGAGTACATTGGATACTTTTTCTTCCATTCCTGAGATACTTTGCTAAGAAGAATATGTGCCGGTTCCATTCATGTAAACACGAAAGAGGTAAAGTATCCATCTTTCTTTAAGGCTGCATAATATTCCATGGTATACATGTACCACAATTTGCTAGTCCATTCGTGGGTCGATGGGCACTTGAGCTTCTTCTATGACTTAGCAATTATGAATTGGGCTGCAATAAACATTCTGATACAGATGTCTTTGTTATGTTGTGATTTTTGGTCTTCCGGGTATAAACCTAGTAAAGGAATTATAGGATTGAATGGCAGGTCTACTTTTAGATCTCTAAGTATTCTCCAAACATCCTTCCAGAAGGAATGTATTAGTGTGCATTCCCACCAGCAGTGTAGAAGTGTGCCCTTTTCTCCACATCCACGCCAACATCTCTGGTTTTGGGATTTTGTTATGTGGGCTACTCTTACTGGGGTTAGGGGATATCTCAAAGTAGTTTTGATTTGTATTTCTCTGATAATTAAGGATGATGAGCCTTTTTTCATGTGTTTGTAGATCGTGCGTCTGTCTTCTTTAGAGAAGTTTCTCTTCAAGTCCCTTGCCCACCCTGAGAGGGGATCACTTGTTCTTTTCTTGCTAATAAGTTTGAGTTCTCTGTGGATTCTGGTTATTAGACCTTTATCAGAGGTATAACCTGCAAATATTTTCTCCCATTCTGAGGGCTGTCTGCTTGCTTTACTTACTATGTTCTTAGCTGTGCAGAAGCTTTTTAGTTTGGTCAGGTCCCAGCAGTGTATTTTTTATACTGCTTCAATTGCCTGGGGAGTCCTCCTCATAAAATATTCACCCAGGCCGATTCCTTCAAGAGGTTTCCCTGCACTTTCTTCAAGTATTTTTATAGTTTAATGTCTTAAGTTTAAATCTTTTATCCAGTGAGAGTCTATCTTAGTTAATGGTGAAAGGTGTGGGTCCAGTTTCAATCTACAGGTTGCCAGCCAGTTCACCCAGCACCATTTGTCAAATAGGGAATCTTTTCCCCACTGAATGTTTTTAATTGGCTTGTCAAAGAGCAAATAACGGTAAGTAGCTGGATTCATCTCTTGGTTCTCTATTCTGTTCCAGACATCCACTTCTCTGTTTTTGTGCCAGTACCATGCTGTTTGATCACTATCGATTTATAGTACAGTCTCAGGTCTGGTAGCGTGATTCCTCCTGCTGTGTTTTTATTGCTGAGTAATGTTTTGGCTATTCGAGGTTTTTTCTGATTCCATATGAAACGAAGTATTATTTTTTCAAGATCTTTAAAATATGACAATGGAGCTTTAAGAGGAATTGCATTAAAATTATATATTGCTTTGGGTAGTATAGACATTTTAACAATGTGGATTCTTCCCAGCCATGAACATGGTATGTTTTTCCATTTGTTACCATCTCCAGCTATTTCTTTTCTTAAAATTTCATAGTTCTCTTTGTAGAGATCTTTCATGTCCTTTGTTAGGTATACTCCCAAATATTTCATCTTCTTTGGCACTACTGTGAAAGGAATAGAGTCCTTGACTGTTTTTTCAACTTGGTTATTGTTGGTATATTATAAAGGCTACAGATTTATGGGTGTTGATTTTGAAGCCTGAGACATTGCTGTATTCCTTGATCACTTCTAAAAGTTTTTTTTTTTTGTAGAGACAGAGTCTCACTTTATGGCCCTCAGTAGAGTGCCATGGCCTCACACAGTTCACAGCAACCTTCAACTCCTGGGCTTAAGCGATTCTCTTGCCTCAGCCTCCCGAGTAGCTGAGACTACAGGTGCCTGCCACAATGCCCGGCTATTTTTTGGTTGCAGTTTTGGCCAGGGCCGGGTTTGAACCCGCCACCCTCGGTATATGGGGCTGGTGCTTTACCGACTGAGCCACAGGTGCCGCTGCACTTCTAAAAGTTTTGTAGTAGAATCCCTAGTGTTTTCCAGATATACGATCATATCATATGCGAAGAGTGAAAGTTTGATCGCTTCTGACCCTATGTGGATACCCTTGATCGCCTTTTCTTCCCTAATTGCAATGGTTAAAACTTTCATTACAATGTTAAAGAGCAATGGAGACAATGGGTAACCTTGCCTGGTTCTTGATCTAAATGGAAATGATTTCAGTTTAACTCTATTCAATACAATATTGGCTGTGGGTTTGCTGTAGATGGCCTTTATTAGTTTAAGAAATGTCCCTTCTATACCAATTTGCTTAAGTATTCTGATCATGAAGGGATGCTGGATATTATCAAAATCTTTTTCTGCATCAATTGAAAGAATCATATGGTCCTTATTTTTTAGTTTATGTGCTGAATTACATTTATAGATTTACATATATATATATATATATATATATATTTTTTTTTTTTTGTAGAGGCAGAGTCTTACTTTATCACCCTCGGTAGAGTGCCGTGGCATCACACAGCTCACAGCAACCTCCAACTCCTGGGCTTAGGCGATTCTCTTGCCTCAGCCTCCCGAGTAGCTGGGACTACAGGCGTCCGCCACAACACCTGGCTATTTTTTTGTTGCCGTTTGGCCGGAGCTAGGCTTGAACCCACCACCCTTGGTATATGGGGCCGGCACCCTACCCACTGAGCCACAGGAGCCGCCCAGATTTACATTATTGAAGCAGCCTTGAGACCCTGGGATAAATCCCACTTGGTCGTGGTGTATAATTTTTTTGAGGTGTTGTTGGATTCTGTTTGTTAGGATCTTACTGAGTATTTTAGCATCAATATTCATTAGTGATACTGGTCTATAATTTTCTTTTCTTGTTGGGTCTTTCCCTGGTTTGGGGATCAAGGTGATGTTTGCTTCATAGAATGTGTTGGGTAATATTCCTTCTTTTTCTATATTTTGGAAGAGGTTTAGTAATATAGGTACTAGTTCTTCTTTAAAGGTTTAGTAGAATTCTGATGTAAAGCCATCTGGTCCTGGGCTTTTCTTTTTAGGGAGCTTTTGTATAGTTGATGCTATTTCAGAACTTGATATAGGCCTGTTCAACATTCCCACTTCATTCTGGCTAAGTCTTGGTAGGTGGCGTACTTCCAGGTATTGGTTGATTTCTTTATTTTCATATTTCTGAGAGTAGAGTTTCTTGTAGCATTCGTTAATGATTTTTTTGAATTTCTGAGGGGTCTGTTGTTATTTCATCGTTACCATTTCTGATGGATGAAATTAGAGATTTTACTCTTTTTTTCCTGGTTAGGTTGGCCAAAGGTTTATCTATTTTATTGATCTTTTCAAAAAACCAACTTTTGGATTTATTGATCTGTTGTATAATTCTTTTGTTTTCAATTTCATTTAATTCTGCTCTGATTTTGGTTAGTTCTTTTCTTCTGCTGGGTTTGGGGTTGGAGTGTTCTTCCTTCTCCAGTTGCTTGAGATGTCCCATTAAGTTATTAACTTCCTCTTTCTTTTTTTTTTTTTTGTAGAGACAGAGTCTCACTGTACCGCCCTCGGGTAGAGTGCCGTGGCATCACACAGCTCACAGCAACCTCCAACTCCTGGGCTTAGGCGATTCTCCTGCCTCAGTCTCCTGAGTAGCTGGGACTACAGGCGCCTGCCACAACGCCCGGCTATTTTTTCGTTGCAGTTTTGGCCAGGGCTGGGTTTGAACCAGCCACCCTTGGCATATGGGGCCGGCGCCCTGCTCACTGAGCCACAGGCGCCGCCTCTGTTTTCTTGAGGAAGGCTTGCAGTGCTATAAATTTCCCTCTTAGGACTCCCTTTGCAATATCCCAGAGGTTCTGGTAATGCCTGTCTTGATTGTTTTTTTGTTCCAAAAATTTGGTGATTTCCTTATTAATCTTGTCTATAACCCCATCTATCCTTCAGCATAAGGTTGTTTAGCTTCCATGTTTTTGTATTGGTATGCAGGTTCCTGTTGTTATTGAGTTCAACTTTTATTCCATGATGGTCTGAGAAGATGCAAGGAATAATTTCTATTTTCTTAAATTTGCTGAGGTTAGATTTGTGGCCTAGGATGTGGTCGATTTTGGAGTATGTTCCATGGGCTGATGAGAAGAATGTGTATTCAGTTTTGTTGGGATGAAATGTTCTGTAGATGTCTATTAAGTCCAGATGTTGAATGGTTAAGTTTAAATCTAAAATTTCTTTGCTTAGCTTCTTTTTGGAGGATCTATCCAGCACTACTAAAGGGGTGTTAAAATCTCCAACTACTATGGAACTGGAGGAAATCAAGGTGCTCATGTCTGTTAGAGTTTCTCTTATAAATTGAGGTGTGTTCTGGTTGGGTGCATTAATATTAATAATTGAAATCTCATCATATTGAGTATTACCTTTAACAAATATGAAGTGTTCATCCTTATCCTTCCTTATTTCGGTTGGTTTAAAGCCTATTGCGTCTGCGAATAGGATTGCAATGCCTGCTTTTTTCTGTTTTCCATTTGCCTAGAGTATAGCTGATTATCCCTTCACCTTGAGTCTGTATCTGTCTTTTAATGTAAGATGCGATTCTTGTATGCAGCAGATATCTGGCTTGAGTTTTTGTATCCAGTCAGCCAACCTGTGCCTCTTTAGAGGACAATTTAAACCATTCACATTAATTGAGAATATTGATAAGCCTTTCAAGAGTCCGGTGGACATTTTTAATCCTTTTGCGACTGTGGAAGTTGGAATTTGATCAAAATTTTCTGGGTGGGTTTAATATTGTGGTGGAGGATTATGATGGTCTTTACGGAGGATCGGTCTGAGAATATCCTGGAGAGCTGGTTTAGTTATGGCAAATTTCTTCAACATTGAATGTCATTGAAGTATTTAATTTCTCTGTCATAAATGAAACTCAGTTTAGCTGGGTACAGGATCCTGGGTTGAAAGTTATTTTGTTTTAGGAGATTAAAAGTTGATGACCACTCTCTTCTAGCTTGAAAGGTTTCAGCAGAAAGATCTGCAGTTATTCTAATATTCTTGCCCTTGTAAGTGATGGTTTTCTTTTGTCTGGCTGCTTTCAGAATTTTCTCCTTCATATTAACTTTAGTGAAGTTGATTATGATGTGTCTGGGGGATGTCTTATTTGGGTTGAGTCATGCTGGAGTTCTGAAACTGTCTGCTATCTGAATTTCAGAATCTTTTGGCATGTCTGGAAAGTTCTCCTTCATAATCTCATGGAGAAAACACTCTGTGCCTTGTGAAGCCACTTTGTTGCTTTCGGGGATCTCTATAAGACAAATATTGGTTTTCTTCGAATTATCCCAGAGCTTTCTGAGAGAGTGATCTGTTTTTGCCCGCCATTTCTCTTCCTCTTTTAGAGTTTGGGAGCGTTCAAAAGCTTTGTCTTCAATGTCAGAAATCCTTTCTTCTGCTTGCTCCATTCTGTTATTGAGGGATTCTACTGTGTTTCTCAGATCTTTGAAGGCTTCAACTTCTTGTCTCAATGTGTCAAAATCTTTGGTCATTTGGTCTTTGAATTCATTGAATTCTTGAGATATCCTTTGGGTTACGGCTTGGAATTCTAATTCAATCTTATTTGCTATCCAGACTCTGAATTTGATTTCTGACATCTCAGCTATTTGTTTGTGCATGAGATGTTGTGCTGTGTCTGCCCCATTGATCCTTGGGGGAGTTGATCTACTCTGATTATTCATATTGCCAGAGTTTTTGTGTTGATTTCGCCTCATGATTGTTTTTCACTGTTCCCTCTGGCTGTCCTCAGAGTTGGGGAGGTGTCTCTCCAAGATAGACCCCAGCGGGATCACTCTATTGTTGCTGGATCTTTGTAGGGAGTGACCCTGTGTAGTTCCTCTGGGGCTGCCCCAGCTGGGGAGTTCTGGTTGTGGAAGCAGCTCCAGAGTGTGACATACCCGGATCTAGCAACAGGGCGGGAGGTGGTGCACACGGTTCTGGGAGTGCCTGGTGCCCAGTGACTTTGGCTCAGAGAGCCCAAGGCTCCAGCAGTCTCTGGCCAAGAGAAGGGCTCTGCACAGAGGCAGGGAGGGCTCTGGAAGGCATGTTCCAGCAGTCTCTGTCCAGGAGAAGGGCTCTGCACAGGAGGCAGTTCGGTGTGAAGGCAGGGAGGGTACAGGAGGGAGGACACAGGGTTGCGCGGCTCCCGCAGTTCCTGGTCAGGGCATGCAGAGGCTCGGTGGGTGTGGGTTGTGGATTGGGGATCGTGGTGCAGCTCTTATGGAGGTCCAGGCGGCGCCAAGCCCAGGAGTTGGAGGTTGCTATGAGCTGTGACGCCACGGCACTCTACCCAGGGCAACAGCCCGAGGTTTCAGTGTGCCAAAACCGGTCTCACTCTGCCCCTGAGGGTTAAGGCTGTAAGGCACCCCAGTCCCTGCCTTTAGGCTGCTCAGTCACTAGGTTACTAGCTCCTGCCTTATCCTTGCTCTGTGACCATAAGGGCGGAGCTTGCCAGGGCAGTTCTCTCACAATGGCTCCCTGTGGCTCACAGCCGAACACTACTAGCTCTGTCCGGCTTAGCAGCTCAGTCTGGGGTCCTAGACAATGCCGAAAGTTCTCCGCATTCCTGCTCAAGCTCTCCCCAAGGCAGTTTGACTGAGTGCCAAGTCCAAAAACACCAAAACAGTTCACATGTAAGGCCTTTCTGGTTTGCAGTCTCACTGCTGCTTGTACTTATGGCTGCCGGGGTATTAGGTCGATCGTACACACGCAACCACTTGCCAGTTTTCCACTGTTTTTGTCCTCCTCTTGGGGTCCAGATGTCCCTTGCTGACTCCCTGCATCCTCAAAGGGATGATTATAGGCAGATCCCACCAGCCAGAGATGCCTGGAGTCTTATCTCCCCAGACTCACCATGCCCAATTGCAGGGAAGCTGTTACTCGGCCGCCATCTTGCTCCAACTCCAACAAGGGCTGGGTAGAAGCAGAATTTGGCTGAATCCTCCATGAAGTTCTGCAGCTCTCAGAACCCGTTATCATCCCTAATGATGCATCTCATGCTGAATTCAGACCATTACTGATGATTTTTCTCCCGCCGCTGGGAAGCACCTTCACAATTTTCTCCCTCAATATTGGCACCTACCCTGTTTTAATAGCTACACCTGAATCATCAAATTATCCATTAGATCCGTCCATTTACTTTCAGTTTTGCTTCACTTCAGTCCCCAGCTGTGTCTGCCTTTTGTATTGTGTGTGTTGTGTTGCATGTTGACTGGGCGACTCTGATGATGGATGGACTCAGATGACCCCCCTTTCACTTATCCTTGACCACTTCTAGAACCTGGGTCTAGTGGTAAAGAAAAATAAACTTGTGACCCTTTGCAGGAGTATTCTTGGCATGGAGCAGAGGGGGCCGGTGCAGGGGCACAGGGCCGGATAGGGAGCAACCAGGGCACCACGGTGGGTGGGGCCCCAGGCATCCAGGGGGCTGGGGCCAGGGCCGGCAGCAGTGGCAACTCTGGATGTAAGCCAGGCCCTTCCTGTGGATGGCTCTGGCTGTGGTGGGCATTGCAACCGCCCCCGGGGAGCCTGGTGGGCACTGGTGGCCACCCCACCATGTGCATGTGCACGTGGTGGGGGGAAGCCGGGTTGGGCAGTGGGCATCTCCCCCTCCTTGGCCCCATTCTTCCCACAGCCTGGGTGCTGGGTAGCCGGACTGAGCCAGAACACGGGCCGCGATGGAGTCAGCTATGCTGGCACCCCTGCCCTCTCAGGCCCAGTGGCAGCGTGCCAGCAGCAGGACCTGGTTGAGAACCCCCCACCCTGGCTGAAAAGTATCCTACTGCCTTGGTTGGAGAAAACTGAGGCCAGCACAGTGTTTGCCCTGCGGGAAAAGCCTAAACCCAAAGAGGCTAGAACCCCCACCTCCGCACCTCTGTATCCTGTGTTGCCGAGAGAGGCAAGCCCAGAAGAACTTTTTCCCCACCTTACCTCCCTTTAATTCAGGCGTGCCACAATGCTCAGCAGGCCCCAGAGAGGCTGAAGCAGCAGCCACCTGCTGGCAGTCCACCACATACCCGCAGAAGGGCCTTATGGGAGGCATCTGGGCAGCCTGGGCAGGCTGTAGCTGATTCTACTGCCTTACAGCTCCGGGTGGTGGGCCCTCCTCAGGAGGGAACTTTACACTATTGGCCCTTCGCCACGAATGACCTATACAACTGGAAAAATACAGAGCCCTAAGTTCTCAGAAAAACCCACCGCTTGGGCGGCGCCTGTGGCTCAGTGAGTAGGGCGCCGGCCCCATATGCCGAGGGTGGTGGGTTCAAACCCAGACCCGGCCAAACTGCAACCAAAAAATAGCCGGGCGTTGTGGCGGGCGCCTGTAGTCCCAGCTACTCAGGAAGCTGAGGCAAGAGAATCGCGTAAGCCCAAGAGTTAGAGGTTGCTGTGAGCCGTGTGACGCCACGGCACTCTACCGAGGGCAGTAAAGTGAGACTCTGTCTCTACAAAAAGAAAAAAAAAAAGAAAAACCCACTGCCCTTATTGACTTATTAGATTCTGTCCTTTTCACTCAGCCCACTTGGGACGACTGCCAGGAACTGCTACAGGTCCTCTTCACTACCGAGGAGTGGGACCGAATCTTGGCAGAGGCACGGAAGTCTGTCCTAGACAACAATAGGCAGCCTACCACAAATCCAGCACTAATTGAAGCTGCGTTCCCATTGACCTGGCCAGATTGGAATTTCAATATGGCAGAAGGTAAGGAGAGACTCCAGGTTTACCACCAAACTCTAATGCGGGGTCTCCGGTAAGTGGCTCCGAAGAGAAGGAGCGGAGGTTGCGGAAACTGGCTGCCGGAGGAGGTAGGGAGTCACCCCAGGGGGATCGACCTCGGCTACTGAGAGATCAGTGTGCATACTGCAGGGAGACTGGCCACTGGGCCAGTCAAAAAACAATCAAACAAACAAACAAACCAAAAAACAGGACAATGTGTCCTAGTGGGGAAGCATAGTGACCTTGATAATGAAATAAGTAACATTAGTATATATCTGCCTTCATGAAAACGCCATTTTCAAGGACAGATTGCAGGATACACAAGTGCCTGGATGAAAACTGGCCACTAGCATCTAATGTGAATTCAGAGACCACAGTCTTTAACTTAATTACACTTAGCTCATGCCAAAAGCTAGTTGAGTGAGTGCAGGCATAAGTTTGCCTACTTCTTCCTGTTTCATGTTTTCTTTAATATTGTTTAATGAATTCAGACTGCAGGAAAATGATAAAATGAAGTCTTCAGCATAAGCTAAAACTTATTCTTTGTGTTTCCCCAATATATTGTATATGTGTATGTATAGACTCAAACTACTTGATAGAGAAGAATTATGGTTGTAGGGCAGTGATTTGCAAATGGTGTGCTATGAAAAGATCTTAGGTGTGCCCCGAAAATTTTTTAAGATTATTAATTAAATTATTTTTGAAAGAAGTCTAAAAACAGTGGACATGGGGGCAGGCCGAGTGTCACACGCATTTATGGTCATCCCAGACTTGGTAGAGACCTCCTTAGTAAAATTGGAGCACAAATGTCTTTAAAACAAAGAACGTCACAGGTTACAGACAAATAGCAACATCCTGTCCATGTTCTCACTCTGTGCTTGGAAGACAAGTATCAACTCCATCAACAGCCTCTATCACCAAGCCAAGCAGTTGTCTCTGAGTGGTTGAACTACTACCCGTCAGCCTGGGCTGAAACGGGAGGAGTGGGACTGGCAAAACACTGGGCCCTGGTGTGGGTAAGACAGTATCCCATGACCTCTGAAACCAGAAACAGAATCCTGCCACACATTCAGTGGCTACTGGATGCCGGGATTCTGATCCTCTGCTAGTCCCCATGGAATACCCCCTTGTTACCAGTTACAAAGCCTCTCACTAATGATTACTGGCCAGTTCAAGACCTCCAGGAGGTTAATAAGCGGGTAATGGACATTCACCCGACAGTATGAAACCCCTACAACTTAAGCTCACTGGCCCCATCCCCAGAGCCAGGCCCTGTTTGCCTTCGAGTGGAGTGATCCAGAGAGTGGCATCAGTGGACATAACGTGGACCCACTTGCCACAAGGGTTTAAAAACTCTCCATCTTTGATGAGGCCCTGCAGGAAGACCTGGGTGAGTTCCGCAGGCAGCACCCCAACCTAACTCTCCTTCAGTACATAGATGACATTCTAGTGGTGGCCACCAATGAACAGGACTGCCTGCAAGGCACATGAGACCTGCTCATCACACTGGGGGACCAGGGGTATTGGGCATCGGCAAAGAAAGCCCAGATCTGTCAGCAAACTGTAAGTTACCCAGGATACACCCTTAAAGATGGTCAAAGGTGGCTCACTGAGGCTAGGAAGCAGACTGTACTTAAGATCTCGACCTCAGCAAACCCCAGGCAAGTGTGAGAGTTTTGGGGGTTTGCAGGGTTCCCTCGACACTGGGTACCAGGCCTTGCTGAAATTGCAAAACCCCTCTATGAAGCCATGAGGGAGGGGCATCCCTTTAAATGGACGACAGAAAGAGAATTAGCCTTTCATAGACTTAAAACTGCTCTGCTGCAAGAGGGACTTTACCTAACAATTGCAATCAGTGTAACCTGGCTTATTGTACCCTCAATGAATCCCCAACAATAAAAACAAACAAACAAACAAACAAAAACTGCTCTGCTTTCTTCCCCCGCATTGGGGCTCCCTGACATTACAAAACCATCTCATCTCTATGTGGATGAACATAAAGGGGTAGCCAAAGGAGTATTGACTCAGACTCTAGGACCCTGGACTCATCCAGTAGCCTACCTGTCTAAAAGGCTGGACCTGGTAGCATTGGGGTGGCCCCCTTGCTTATGCATCATAGCAGCCACCTCCCTCCTGGTAAAAGATGCAGATAAACTCACCGTGGGGCAGAAGCTATTAATAATCATACCCCATGCCATCGAGGGAGTCCTGAAGCAGCCCCCAGACCGGTGGATAAGTAACCCATGGCTAATGCACTATCAGAGCCTGCTGCTGAATCCGCCACGGGTCTGGTTCCTCCCAGTGCTGCCTTGAATCCCGCCACTCTTCTGCCCAGCCCGGACACAGAGGCACCGATCCACCACTGCCAGGACATTCTAGCACAGGTCCACAGCCTCTGCCAGGACCTACTGACTGGCCGTTGCCAGACGCCGAAGAGACCTGGTTCACGGATGGCAGTAGCTTCATGAAGGACAAACACAGGTATGCAGGAGCGGAGGTAGTCTCCAAAACGGAGACTATGGGCGGAGCCACTCCTGGGCGGTACCTCTGCCCAACGAGCAGAGCTCATCGCCCTCACCAAAGCTCTAGTCCTGGGGAAAGGGAAAAAGATCAACGTTTACACCGACAGCCACTACATGTTTGCCACGGCCCACGTCCATGGAGCCATCTACCAAGAGAGGGGACTGCTGACAGCAGAAGGAAAAACAGTCAAGAATAAACAAGAAATACTGGCTCTCTTAGCAGCCATCTGGCTGCCAAAAAAGTTGGCCATCATTCACTGCCCAGGGCACCAGAAGCCAATCACCCCAGTGGCCAGAGGTAATCACCGGGCGGATGAGGCCTCCAAGGGCGCAGCCCTTAGTGCAGCCCAGACCCTGACCATCACCTGCCAGACCTTGGGCCGCCAGTCCTGCCAGAGAAGCCTGAGTACACCCCGGAAGACCTGGCATGGCTCTGCACTATACCCCAGGCACACAGCCCTCCGCAGCATAACGGCTGGTGGCGCACCATCGATGGAAAGCACAGCTAGGGGTGGAAGTGCTGCAGCGCATGCACCAGGCCACCCATAAGGGCAACAGAAGACTGAAGGACTTAGTCCACTGTGCAAAGATCAAAATCGAACAACTGGACACCAAGGTCAATCAGGTAATCAGTGCTTGCAAGGCTTGTCAGCTCACCAATGCCAGGGCTGGGCCAACTGTCCAAGGAAACCGTGAGCGGAGAAACAAGCCTGGTGCGTATTGGGAAGTGGACTTTACAGAGATTAAGCCTGGTCGGTATGGGTACAAATATCTCTTAGTCTTTGTAGATAGCTTTTCAAGGTGGGTGGAGTCCTTCCCCACCAAAAACAAAACCGCACAAATCGTGGTGAAAAAGCTGCTTGAAGACATTCTTCCCAGGTATGAACTGCCAGCTTTAATCGGCTCAGACAATGGGCCAGCCTTTATTTCTCAGATAACTCAAGGGGTAGCCACTGCACTGGGAAAAACCTGGAAATTACATTGTACGTACAGGCCCCAGAGCTCAGGACAGGTAGAAATAATGAATAGAACCTTAAAAGAGACCTTAACTAAATTAATCCTGGAGTCTGGCGGAGACTGGGTGACTCTCCTTCCCTTTGCCTTATATAGGGTCAGAAATTCCCCCTATACCCTAGGTCTGTTTCCCTATGAAATTCTCTATGGGGGACCACCTCCTATTATTCCAAATAACCGCATAGAGGCAAATGATGAAGATTTTCTCCTTTCCCTCTGCTGTTACTAGCAGGTTCAGAAAGAGAATTGGAACCACCTGAGTGCCACCTACACGGCAGGCCCGATCCTAGAGCCTCACAAGTTCCGGCCAGGGGACTGGGTCTATGTCAAGAGACACCGGCAGGAAACTCTCGAACCCCAGTGGGAAGGGCCTTACACTGTGATTCTGACCAGCCCCACCACACTCAAGGTCGATGGCATCGCCGTGTGGGTCCATCACACCCACGTCGGGTTGGCAGACCCGTTTGCCATCAAGGAAGATTACCATGAACAAGAAGCTGTTTTTCAGAGATTTGAAAGCACAGGCCTTCGTTTCAAAAGGGAACCAGTGACAGCACTCACCATCTCCGCCCTGTCAGGACTGGGGTTAGCAAGGGCGGGCACTGGGATCTCAGCTCTAGTCCTCCAAGATAAAAACTATGGGGCACTAAGAGTGACCATTCATCTAGATATAGAAAGAATAGAAAAATTCATCACTCTACTTCAGGACTCCCTCACTTCCCTCTCCAAAGTAGTGCTCCAGAACCCGAGGGGGCTCGATATGTTGTTCCTGCAACAAGGGGGATTGTGTGCTGCTCTGGGAGAGGAATGCTATTTTTATGCTGACCATTCTGGAGTAGTTAAAGAATCCATGACTCTAGTACGAGAAGAATTACAGAAACGTAGACATGAAAGAGAGCAAGCTCAGAGTTAGTATGACGCTATGTTTAATTGGTCCCCATGGCTCACCACCCTTATTTCTGCCATAGCTGGACCCCCTAATTCTGCTTAGTTAACAAACCTATAAAGTTTATAAAAGAACGAATTGGAATGGTGCAACTGATGGTTCTCCGGGCCCAGTATCAGCCCTTGAGCCCCCCTGAACATCTCATACTCACCATGGAGGTCCCATGATTGGGTCCTCCTAGTTACAATGAGAAGGGGGGAATGAAGGACCCAGTGATGCCATTTTGGGCTTTTCATCATTTTAGGCTTTTGTCCTCCATTTTAAAAGCAAACTGAAAATCCTTTATTTCGTTTCTTAGTAAACCACACCCCTCCCTATCTCCCGGGATGTGTCCCTATCTCCCAGAGTGCATCAGAACCTGCCTCCCCCTCCCCCGCCGTTGAGATTGGCGGGACCCTATCAGCATTAAATTCTAGTGTCAGCATAAGAAATAACCGACCCTAAGGCCGCGCTTTGTTTCCCACGCCCCTCACCCCATAACCACTGCATAAAAAACCTGGCGGGCTACGAGCACGGGGCTCTCGGCCCCAGTTGCATCTGGGAATGCCGGCAGCCCTGGCTCGAGCCTGAATAAACACCCTCGTGTGATTTGCATTGGTGTCTGGCTCTCTCGTACGGTCATTGGGGATTTCGATTCTCCAGTGTAACAAGGCCATGCCTGCTCTCTCTTCAAGTGTTATCACTATGACTCAAGTTTGAAGTTGGTTTCTGGAATCTGACCTGGGGTGGCCCAGGTAGCCTGGCGTGAACCCAGCTGGATACAAAACTTGCACTACTGACTGGGCAGAGTTTGGTAGGGGTTTTGCTAAGTAGAAAACTCTAAGTGAGTGACAAAATAAAGGGTATCAAGAACTGCTAAGTGTGGGGCAGCGCCTGTGGCTCAGTGAGTAGGGCACCGGCCCCATATGCTGAGGGTGGCAGGTTCGAACCCAGCCCTGGCCAATCTGCAACAATAACAAAAAATAGCTTGGCATTGTGGCGGGCACCTATAGTCCTCCTGGCTACTTGGGAGGCTGAGGCAAGAGAATTGCCTAAGCCCAAGAGCTGGAGGTTGCTGTGAGCTCTGATGCCACAGCACCCTACTGAGGGTGATATAGCGAGACTCTGTCTCTTAAAAACAAAACAAAAACTGTTAGGTGCAGATTATTGCTAACCACTAGAGGGAGGGTAGGTTTAGTTTTTCACTAATAGTATAAGCTGCTCTTTGGGACAGATAGAACAATTTAGATATTTCTCAAAACTTCAATCATCTGTAGGCATTTTGGGCTTCCCACGAGAACAGTGTGAAAGTCTGCATGGAGTGAACATGTGCACCCCCCTCGCCCTGCCTCTTACCCACTCCCAGAAGAGTGGTAATGTGCTTCCTTGTTAACATGAACATTTCAATCTGTAATATTTATGTAGAAGTGTATCACTTTTCATGCCACTCAAATCTAATAACTGAAAATTTAAGTTCTCAGCTATCTTGGATCATTAATTTGAGCCCATGCCTGAGAAGAGCTTGCACGTACTTAACCCTCTGTAAAGTCTGTAGTTCCTGACTCTAGGGCTAATGAGAAAACAGAGGCACTACAGGGTAGTTTGGGTGCAGTGTTAGCCCCCCACCTCCATTTCCCTCCCCAAGTCATCCCCCAAAGACACACAACGTAGGAAAAACGCCCTTGCAAAGCAGTACCCTGAACAGCCCCATTGCCATTCCTGGAAGTGCTTAAGCTGCCACCAAGAGGAGAAAGGAAATGCAGAAAGAAAAGAAGAGAGGGGCAGAGAAGAGAGGGGAAGAGACCCTGGTGACAGGGAAGGAAGGGGAAGGTGCAGGAGCTGTCCCCCGGTCCTACCTATACACGGTGTGTCTCCAACTCGGCCAACCATTTTATTTATGATGCCCCCTGTAGAGGTGGCGTAAGCTACGTTTCCTTTGCAGTCCAAGGCAACAGCACCCACAGTTCCCAAGTTTCTGCCAAAAATAAACAGAAAAAAGTGACAGGCTAGAGATGAGAAACACCCCACAACCAATAATGTAGCTTAAAACCACTTACAGGCCCATGTTGCATGTTGTTAGGATATCAATACCATGCGCTAACCGATTGAACCACAGTAGCACTATGTTGAATGTTGTTAATGGCACATGTAGCCCACTTTACCCCCAACTTCCAAGATCTGAGGCCGTGGCAGACAGCCTGCTGTCTCCCTGCTGCACACGGCAGCTCCAGGCAGACAGCTAGCCATCCGTTCCAATCCCAACATCACCATCTTCTAGCTGTGTGACCTTAAGTTATATTCTCTGTCTCATTGTCCCCATCTACAAATTGGGGATAAAAATAACAAAGCACATCTCAAACTTTAGTGTGCACACACAAGATCCTGTGGGTCCCGAGGCCCACCCTGGATTCCGAAGCTGCCACTAGGAGAGGAAAGGGAGAAGTGCATGTGTAGATGCAGGGGGCCCAACACGCAGCCTCTGCGCCTGTTGTCACAGCTTAGTTAGTACAAGTGCCCCTTCACTCTCAAAATCAGGTTCCAGGTGAGTAGTAACCATATGATCATCCTATTTTTAGTCCAGTGTAAAGGCTTTCATTCTGAATGAGATGATAGGACACTGGGAAATTTGAGCTGAGAAGTGTTATAATCTGAGTTTAATTTTAAAAATACTCATTCTTGGCTCGGTGCCTGTAGCACGGTGGTTATGGTGCCAGCCACAGGCATTGAGACTGGCAGGTTTGAACCTGGCCTGGACCAGCTAAACAACAATGACAACTGCAACCAAAAAATAGCTGGGCATTGTGGGGGGTGTCTGTAGTCCCAGCTACTTGGGAGGCTGAGGTAAGAGAATCGCTTAAGCCCAAGAGTAGGAGGTTGCTTGAGCTGTGATGCCACAGCACTCTATCGTGGGTAACATAGTGAGACTCTAAAAACAAAAACAAAAACAACAACAAAAAAACTCATCATTACCACTACACCCACACTTTCTTGAGTAGCTAAAATGAAAAAGACATAGCAAGTGTTGGCAAGGATGTGTAGGAACTGAAATTCTCATTCAATACTGTAGTACGTGTAAACTACTGTCGACTGGCACAGACCTTTTGGGAAGCCACCTGGCCACATCTACTGAGGTGGAACATATGCACACCTCTATTCTATCCATCAGAAATGTGAACACATGCTCACCAAAACCAGCATACACAGATGTTCACAGCATTATGTGCAATGCAGTAGCCCCTGTTATCTGCAGGGGATACCTCCCAAGACCCCTAGGGCAGCAGTACCCATCCTTTTTGGCACCAGGAACCGGTTTCATGGAAGAAATTTTTTCCATGGACTTGGTGGGGAGGTGATTTCAGGATGATTCAAACACATTACATTTACTGTGTACTTTATTTCTATTATTATGTTCTATCCTCTTACTGTGGTAAATGTATCTTGAAAAATACTTTTTTGTATCTATATATAAATAGTATATAAGGTGCATAACATATTTTGATATATATGGACATAATGAAATGATTACCAGAGTCAACCTAAATAACATATCATCTCACAGTGTCCTTTTTTTTTCTGGTAAGAGTACCTAAGATCTACTCTTAGCAAGTTTTGGTGCACAGTGTGATTCCACAGTCCTCATGCTGTGCGTTCAATCTCTGTGTTCATCCTACATAACTGCAGTTTTGATTTACATCTGCAGTACCTGATTTACATCTTCCTGTTAGTCCAACTCACCCCCACCCCTTGGTAATTACCATTCTATTGCTTCTATATATTCAGTGTTTGCTGTTTGTACTTTTCAAAAAAAATTCCACATCTAAGTGAGATCTTGCACTATTGCTTTTTTCTTTGTCTGGCTTACTTTGCTTGTGTCTTCTAGGTTTGTCCATGTTGTTATAAATGGCAGAATCTCCTTTTTTCTTAAGGCTGAATAATAGTCCATTTGTATATACATCACGATTTCTTGATCCACTTCTCTGCTGATGGACACTTGGGTTGTAACCTATCTTGGTTACTGTGAATAGTGTTGCAATGAACATGGTAGTACAGATACCTTTATGAGGTGGTAATTTAACTTTCTTTGGGTATATACTCAGAAGAGAGATTGGTGGATTATATGGTAGTTCTAGTTTAAATTTCTTTAGGAACCTCCATACATACTATTTATCTTAAAAAAATCACAAAGCTATGATTTTCATATGACTGAAAGTTTACAAGCTATCAGTTATTATTATGCATACCCGAGTCAACTGTTGATCAGTTGGTGATGGCAGATGAATACACACACATATGTCATAAATTATGTATTCCATAAATTAATTTTATCTTCTTTTCATGGAGCGCTGATTATGTTCTTATTCAACAATTTAATACAACATGAACTCTACTGATGAAATGCCAAATAAGACAATCTTTCCTGAGTCAATGTAGTTCTTCATAAGCTTTAAATTAATTTTATTTATTTATTTGTTTCTTTGAAACAGTGTCTCATTCTGTCACCCTGGGTAGAGTGCCCTGGCATCACAGGTTACAGCAACCTTGAACTCTTGAGCCCAAGTGATTCTCTTGCCTCTGCCTGCCAAGGGTGCCTGCCATAATGCCTGACTGCCCAGCTATTTTTTTTTTTTTTGAGACAGAGCCTCAAGCTGTCACCCTTGGTAGAGTGCTGTGGCATCACAGTTCACAGCAACCTCCAACTCCTGGCCTCAAGTGATTCTCCTGCCTTGCCTCCCAAGTAGCTGGGATTACAGGCGCCCACTACAATGCCCAGCTGTTTTTTGGTTACAGCTGTTATTGTTGTTTGGTGGGCCCAGGCTGGATTTGAACCCACCAGCTCAGGTGTATGTGGCTGGTGCCTCAGTTGCTTGAGCCATAAGTGCCAAGCCCTGCCTGGGTATTTTTAGAGACAGGGTATCGCTCTTGCTTAGGCTGGTCTCCAACTCCTGAGCTCAGGCAATCTACCGCCTTGGCCTCCCGAAGTGCTGGGATTACAGGAGGGAGCCGCTGTGTCCAGCCCTTGGAATGTCATTTCTGTTGTATATTTCATATGTAGTTCTGGTTTTGTTTCTTTAACTTAAAAAAATTAAATCCTGGGGCGGCACCTGTGGCTCAGTGAGTAGGGCACCAGCCTCATATACTGAGGGTGGCGGGTTCAAACTCAGCCTCGGCCAAACTGCAACAAAAAATAGCCAGGTGTTGTGATGGGCGCCTGTAGTCTCAGGTACTTGGGAGGCTGAGGCAAGAGAATGGCCTGAGCCTAAGAGTGGAGGTTGCTGTGAGCTGTGACACCACTGCACCCTACCGAGGGCAACAAAGTGAGACTCCGCCTCTAAAAAAAAAAAAAAATCCTTTTAAAGGTGAAATAGCTCAATTTAGGTTTTTTTTTTTTTTGGTTAAGCTTATTAATAGAAAACAAGTTTATACTAATTGTAGACAGTATGAATTCAAAATTAATTTCATTTTCTATTGAAATCCATGATTTGCTCTTTGAGTACCTTCTGTGGTTTTATTTAACTCTTTTTATCTAAATTCAATTAGATTAATTAATTCAATCAATTACTTTAACAGCATTTAGCCGATATTCTAGTCATGTGTCTGAGATCCGTTATAAGGTCAAATATGAGTTTAATCAAGATGTTATATCTTTGGTCATATCTAGAAAATACTGTATTTAACCCCTCTATTGCTCCAAAACACCATCACTATTGGCACAGTTGAGGTCATATATCCTAGAAACAAATTCAAACTATAAGCAGCATATGTAATATAAAATACTTCAGGAATTCTTAGACAAATTTCTTGCTTATATGTATTTCACTTACCAAGCACATTAGCTCCATTGTTACAGGTTAGCTTTCAATAATCTTTTTTTTTTGCAGTTTTTAGCCGGGGCTGGGTTTAAACCCGCCACCTCCGGCATATGGGGCTGGCGCCCTACTCCGTTGAGCCACAGGGAGACAAAGTCTTACTTTGTTGCTCTTGGTAGAGTGCGGGTGTGTCACAGCTCGCAGCAACTTCTAACTCTTGGGCTTACGCAAATCTCTTGGCCTAGCCTTCCAAGTAGCTGGGACTACAGGCACCTGCCACAATGTCTGGCTATTTTTGTTGTTGCAGTTGTCATTGTTGTTTAGCAGACCCCGGTGGGGTTTGAACCCACCTGCCTTGGTGTACGTGGCTGGCGCTCTACCCACCGAGGTACGGGCGCTGCTAATAATCTTTTAATTTTAAATTAAGGCCTATAATCGAAAGTTTTTGAAAAAATTCTTCATTTAGTTAAAAAGCTGTATTTTAAGATGTAGAGTCAATGATACATTGATTAATGTACACTTGTCTTTCTTCTTCAAGTAGCACAATGATACATATCACAATCACTTCTTACAGTCAATAATTAACAAATGTTAGTTATTCAACACATCTAACCATGGTACACTGCAGTTGAACTAATTATTTCATTTAAAAATTTTATATGATTTTATCTCTCAATTTACTCCCAATTAAACTAATAATCTGTTTCAATTCTCCATCCTAGATAGTGATCATTAGTTTCATTATTTTTGTCCTAATTATTCATACACGCTTGGCATTTTACCAAATTTTGAAATCCTTTTTACAAAATCTAGAAAATTTCCTTTTTTTTTTTTGAGACAGAGTCTCACTATGTCAACCTCTGTAGAGTCTCACTATGTCAACCTCTGTAATGTCAACCACAGCTCACAGCAACCTCCAACTCTTGGGCTTAAGCAATTCTCTTGCCTCAGCCTCCCAAGTAACTGGGAGTACAGGCATCTGCCACAACACCCGGCTATCTTTCTTTTTTTTTTGGGTTGTAGTTGTCATTTTTTTTTTTTTTTTTTTGAGACAGAGTCTCACTATGTCACCCTCAGTAGAGTGCTGTGGAGTCACAGCTCACAGCAACCTCCAACTCTTGGGCTTAAGCGATTCTCTTGCCTCTGCCTCCCAAGTACCTAAGACTATAGGCGACCACCACAATGCCCAGCTATTTTTTTGTTTCAGTTGACATTGTTGTTCAGGTAGCCCAGGCTGGGTTCGAAACCATGAGAGAACCTGCCAGCCTCGGTTGTATGTGGCTGGCACCATAACCACTGTGCCATGGATGCCGAGACAGTTGTCATTGTTGTTTGCTAGGCCCAGGCTAGATCTGAATCTGCCAGCTCTGGTGTATGTGGCTGGCACCCTAGCCGCTAAGCTACAGGCACCAAGCTGAAAATTTCCATTATTTTTATAAACATGTACTGAGAATATCATGAAAAGAATTATTGGGCTTAACTAAGTATTAGACACATCATATTATTTTTTCCAAGAACATTACAATGATGTTTTATATTGTTGTTTTTTTCTGGTAATGTCAAATGTCTGTTTATTCAGTCTCCCTATCAATTCCTGTAAGTGCACGCGCGCCTTTTTATAATTCTTTATACTTAGCCATTAAATCTTCCTTTAGTAAAGAATATGAAGTTGCAGAGATTTCATCTGACCTTAGTAAAAAAATTTTCTTGCTCATTTTCATTGTTTTGATAGGTAATTAAATCTCCATTTAACAAAGAATTTGTAATGTCCTATTTGTGACTTTTATGTGGGTCATCCTGAAAGAAAAGTGCTTGCTTTTTCTGTTACCAGTTTTTAAAAATGCAAGCAGATCACTTCTTTAAATATTTTTACTTCTTTTTTCCTTTTAGTTTTTTTTCTTTTGTGAGCTCCACTTTAATATGTATTTTTTGAGACAGTCTTACTCTGTTGCCTCAGGCTAGAGTGTCATGGCCTAAGCCTGGCTCGGAGCAACCTCAAACTCATGGGCCCAAGCAATCCTCCTGCCTCAGCATCCCAGGTAGCTGGGACCACAGGCATCTGCCACAATCCAGTCTAATTTTTTCTCTTTTTATTGGAGACAGGGTCTTAATCTTGCTCGGGCTGGTCTTGAATTCCTAAACTCAGGGGGATCATCCCTCTTCAGCATCCCAGGGTGCTAGGATTATAGGTGTGGGCCACTGTGCCCGACTGCATTTTCATATTCTTTTTCTATCAAATTCTTGATTTATAATCATTTTCAATAATTTAAGGAACTAAAAAGTAAAACGTTATTATAACCAAAATATACAAAATTGGAATGTTTTCATCAAAAAACTGAAAAAAATGAAAGTAATTTGCAGATATAATTTCCAAAAAAGTTAGTCTGTTTTATAAAACATGCAAAATTGGCAGCACCCGTAGCTCAGTGGGTAGGGCGCTGGCCACATACACTGTGGCTGGCGGGTTTGAACCCCCTAGCCTAGGCCAGCTAAACAACAACAACAACAACAACAAACAGCCGGGTGTTGTGGCAGGCACCTGTAGTTCCAGCTACTTGGGAGGCTCACGCATGAGAATCTCTTAAGCCCAAGAGTTGGAGGTTGCTCTGAGCTGTGATGCCACAGCACTGTACACAGAGTGATAGCTTGAGACTGTCTCAAAAAAAAAAGCAAAATTTTTAAAATGTTAAAGTTAAAACATGAATTTATAGTGAATATTCTAAGTCAAAATTATACAAAGCTAAAAATTTTAACAGAACATTTTTGAAATTAAAATTAAAATTTTTTTAATCCAAATAAAACCATTCATAATTCTAATATTCAATGTCCATATAGTTCCTCATCGAAGTTCTGTCTAGATCTGTGCTGTCCACTATAGCAGCTGCATTACATGTTGAAATGAAATTTCTGATGTACTGGGTTAAATAAAATACATTATTAATTTCATGTATTTCTTTTTATTTATTTATTTATTTTTTTTTGTAGAGACACAGTCTCACTTTATGGCTCTCCGTAGAGTGCCGTGGCCTCACACAGCTCACAGCAACCTCCAACTCCTGGGCTTAAGTGATTCTCCTGCCTCAGCCTCCAGAGTAGCTGGGACTACAGGCGCCCGCCACAACGCCCGGCTATTTTTTGGTTGCAGTTTGGCCGGGGTCGGGTTTGAACACGTCACCCTCGGTATATGGGGCCGGCGCCCTACTCACTGAGCCACAGGTGCCGCCCCTTTCTTTTTATTTTTTAATGTGTCCACTGGAACATTTAAAATCACATAATGTGGCTCTCATTATTTCTATTGGACAGAAATACACAATCCCCCTGCCCCCTTTTTCTTTTAAAACTGTAAGAAATACACAAATGTAACAGTAATAGGCCCCATGTGCAACTCTTGCAGGTAGTGTTCTAATTCATTGATACTTCCAGAACCACAAATTGGAACCCGTACAGAGGCCAGAAGAGACACCTGGCACTCCTAAGTGTCCACACATGCTGGACTATCCACTTAGACGGAGGTCTGGGGCTAAAACTACTTTGATAAGATTTCTGCAATCTTACAGCCTATTTTCTGTCATTCCTGTATCTGTTCACGTACAGCCCCCAGCCTGAGGACGCCGTGGCCTTGGAAGGGTTCACCTTTACCTTCTCCTAGTTGATACAGAAGCATTATATGATTGACAGTGAAGTAAGGCTCTGTGATTCAAGAACTGATTTGACCAGTTAATTAAGTTTTAAGTAATTTATATTTTTCTCTTACCTAAGTCCTTCTGCTGTTTGGATCTTCCCCCACACTGAAAAGCAGTGTCCATTTCTGATGTCGACAGTTGACACAACCCATAAACTTTGAATTCAGGTGGCCTTTGCTTCCAAGACACAGAACAAGAGATGTGGAGAAGCCTTTCCCTGACAGCTGAATGGTGTTAGTCCTAAGAGTGACGATTAGGGTTACCGAACAAGCTGTACCAATACTGAGTGAGAAGGGTACCCATGTGTCCATAATAAATCATTTTGTGTATCTGTGATATGAGGGCCCTTTAAAATGCAGGGCCCAGGGAAGGAGTCCCTCTTATTTATACGTAAGAGCAGTTCTGACTGGTGGAGAGGTGGTGTTAACAAAATTTTAGGAAAGCAATGTGGCAACTTTTTTTTCTTTTTTGAGACAGAGTCTCACTCTGTCACACTGGGTTGAGTGCCAGGTCACAGCTCACAGCAACTGCAAACTCTTTGGGTTTGAGCAATCCTTTTGTCTCAGCCTCTCCAGTAGCTGGAACTATAGGTACCGACCTACAATGCCTGGCTAGTTTTTCTTTTTTATTTTTTTTGTAGAGACAGAGTCTCACTTTATGGCCCTCGGTAGAGTGCCCTGGCCTCACACAGCTC
The DNA here is from genome assembly GCF_027406575.1 of Nycticebus coucang. Classification (NCBI taxonomy): domain Eukaryota; kingdom Metazoa; phylum Chordata; class Mammalia; order Primates; family Lorisidae; genus Nycticebus; species Nycticebus coucang. Next base: position 11,002,467 of record NC_069793.1, read on the forward strand.
ACAGCAACCTCCAAATCCCGGGCTTAAGCGATTCTCTTGCCTCAGCCTCCCGAGTAGCTGGGACTACAGGCGCCCGGCACAACGCCCGGCTATTTTTGGTTGCAGTTTGGCCGGGGCCGGGTTTGAACCCGCCACCCTCGGTATATGGGGCCGGCGCCTTACTGACTGAGCCACAGGTGCCGCCCTAGTTTTTCTATTTTTAGTAAAGATGGGGTCTGCCTCTTGCTCAGACTGGTCTCCAACTCCTGAGCTCAAGCAATCCACCCACCTCGGCTTCCCAGAGTGCTAGGATTATAGGAGTGAGCCACTGTGCCTGGCCTAACATCTTTTAAAATAAACATGTGACACTGATAAAGTGTCAATCCCCTTCCTTTGTCTCTAGCCACAGACACAGCAGCACACTTGATAAGGATATCAACAGCTGTCAACACCTGGACAATCTTTTAAAATGATTCATAATCTGCGGGACACATCAGAATCACCTCGGAAACTTTTCATACTATACCTGTCTGGCCTCTCTACCTCAGATCTATTTAAATATGATTCTTTAGGGAAGGGGCCCAGACATGCATATTCTGAAAAAGCTCCCTAAGTGATTCAAAGGTATACTCCTGGTCAAATATTACTACTCTGAAAAGTATGCAGAGTTAGTAGACTGAATTCTATTATACATTCAAATTTTGCTTTTAGTCACGGGGCTTTTATTTGGGATTCTGAAATTTATGACACAGAAAATTATAATTCAGAATATATAACTAATTTGAAATTTTAAGAGTTGTATTGATTTCTCTGCATTATGAGAGCATGCTTAAGTACGTTCATAAAATACACTAGATCACAGAGCACTTGTTTGGTCTGTTTAAGTAACAAACTGATCAAGAATTCAGATAACTGACACATATTAATGTAATATATTCTTCTTTGAAATTATGTCAGAGAAGGAATTCTGTTAACCCAAGTTTTTTTTTTTTTTGAGACAGAGTGTGTTGCCCTGAGTAGAGTGCTGTGACGTCACAGCTCACAGCAACCTCAAACTCCTGGGCTCAAGTGATTCTCTTGCCTCAGCCTCCCAAGTAGCTGGGACTATAGGCATCCGCCACAATGCCCGGCCATTTTTTTGTTGCAATTGTCATTGTTTAGTTGGCCTGGTCGGGTTCGAACCTGCCACCCTCTGTGTATGTGACTGGAGCTGTAACCACTGTGTTACAGTCACCGAATCTAGAGTCCTTCATGTAGTTGTGTCTCACACCCAAAAAGTGTGCCATACACCCTTTAATTTCATTTTAAATGTTTATTCAGCTTTTAAAATACCGACAAAAAATAAGCTAAAAAGTGGCGTATAATACTACAAACCAGATAATCCCTGTTGACATTTTTAAAATAAAATCAATATTCCCATATGGCAAAAGATTGAAGCAATACAGAAAAGTACAGCAATAAAAAGTAAATGTCTCCCTCCTCCTCTCCGCGGTCCCTCTCCCCTGAGTAACCACTGATAATAGTTTACCAAAGGATTTTGTGTATGTGGCTGGCATGGTAACCCTGTGCTACGGGTGGCGAGCCTGTTAGCCCAGTTTGAGTTACTATTCAGAGGGGTAAAAAAATGAGGTTATATTTAAAACTCAAAATGGTAAATTTTCCAATATTTGGTTTGAATTGTTTAAGAAATCAGATACTTGGCAAAGTTTCGTATTTTAATAACTCTCAAAAATGTGCACCATAGAAGAGACTTACTTTTGACATTCTGCTTTCTGAGCACCTTTCTCATTCTTCTCTTTTTCCAGGTGTTTTTTACTTTTCTCTGTTACCAGCTGTTCTCCAGGAACCTCTGGGATCCCCATAGCAGCTGCAAATTTTGCTGCACCTTGGTCAGTGAGGAAGCAATGAGGTGTCTGAGTAGGAAAGAAAAGGAGAAATGGTGAGCTTTTTGAATCTTTTTTAACTGCTCCAGCTATATGTAAATAATTACTTCTCTCTGGGTGCAAAGGTTCAAAAATGCAAGGTTCACTGGCTTGGTTTTCTGAATGCCTAAAAGAGTCTGGCTTTCTGAGTTTATGCATTTTTCAAAAAGAAAAAAAAAAAATTCCCAAACTGACAGACCACAATCTATAAATGAACTACAAGTTACTAGGGATGTGACTTGCATATTATGTTAATTTTAGAGAACTTAATTCATTTAATACATACTATTCAATATTTGGTTTGTTCAGTTTGTAATGTGCTTTACATGTGTTGAAAGAAAGACGAAGAAAACAGAGGAAGATAACAATGTAATCACTGGTCAAGTTACTCTGGTCAGGTTGCATTGTTAGCAAGAGTCAGAATCTCAGCAAATTTGAAAAACTCATATAACATTGCTTCTGTTCTTACACATGTTTTCAGGAGAAGAGTGATCTGACGTTTCTTCACAGTCAGATCTCCTTTTTCTTTTTTAACCACTTATATATACCAGTAACAACTCTTCAGGAGAAAGATGCTTTAGGCACGTGTACCTTTTCCATGACAAGCCGAGCAAGTTTAATGGGGTTTGCGATACACCGGACTGCCGAAACTGCTCCTGCAGACAGGTCTTTTCCCTCCATGATACTGGCATCCATTTCAACTTCACCGTTTGTGTTCAAGACAGATCCACACCCTAAAACCAAGAAGTTGAAAAGCAAGAATCAAGAATTTAGAAATGGTTCCACGTTTTTCTCTAATGTCCCCTTACTTTGATTCACCCTCTATTCCATTGCCAGAGGAACATTTTCCAAAACACAAATCTGACAAATCTGACTTGGCACTTTATGACCTACAAAATAAAAAGTATGAAGCCCTTTCTAATCTGGCCTCTGGCCTACTTTTCCAGCTTTATTTCTTATCCTTGGCTATATTGTACTAAAATATTACATTTCTTTGAGTACAGTAGTCTTCCCCTTATCCACAGTTTTGCTTTCTTGTGGTTTTAGTTACCTGCAGTCAACTGTAGCCCTAAAATATTAAATGGAAAATTCCAGAAATAAACAATTCATAAGTTTTAAATTGTGCACCATTCTGAATAAGCATGGTGAAATCTTGTGCCATCCCGCTCCATCCTGCCTGGTCTGTGAATCACCCCTTTGTCCAGCGATCCGTACTATCTATGCTACTTGCCACCAGTCACTTCGTAGTCACCTTGGTTACCCGATCGACTGGTGCAGCACTGCAGTTTGTGTGTTAAGTGATCCTTATTTTACTTAATAATGGCCCTAAAAGTGCAAGACTAGTCTTGTTATATTATTATAACTGTTCTATTTCATTAGTTATTGCTGTTAGTCTCTTATTGTGCCTAATTTATAAATTAAACTTTATCATAGGTATGTATGTGTAGGAAAAGCTTAGCACAGTATGGGGTTTAGTACTACCTGTGATTCCAGGCATCCACTGAGGGTCTTGGAAGGCATTCCCTGTAGTTAAGGGGGACTAATATCTATCATAATCTCTCATTACTCTGTGCCTTTGCACATACCATTCTTTCTACCACCAGCACCCTTTCCCCAACTTTCTAGATGATGCCTACAAATCTAGCTATGCTTCTCAACCTCTTTGTGCCTCTGTTTCCTCATCTGTAAAATGGGTAAGAACATCAACTCATTAGACCTCACATCCATCAATGAGTTAGAATTGATAACACACATTTAACATTTAGAACAGTGCTGACATGTGCAAGCAAGCTATTACGTGTTAAGATGCTTTAATTATACAGCAATTTAACAGATGGAAAAAATAAGAAAGCAACTTTCCCAATATCAAATCTCTATTAGGTGAAGAGAAATTAAATCCAAGTTTGTGGCGTTGACAGCTATTTCCTTCTACCAAAAAAGCTTACATCTTTTCCACCATACCTTAATTGAACAGTAATTTAAGGGTAGAGTATTAAAGTAGAAAATTTTACAAGACTGATAATTTAAACAAGATTACGTTTTTTGTTTTTTTTTTGAGACAGAGCCTCAAGCTGTCGCCCTGGGTAGAGTGCTGTGGCATCACAGCTCACAGCAACCTCCAACTCCTCAGCTTAAGTGAGTCTCTTGCCTCAGCCTCTCAAGTATCTGGCACTATAGGTGTCCGCCACAATGCCCGGCTATTTTTGTTGTTGTTGTTGTTGCAGTTGTCACTGTTGCTTAGCTGGCCCAGGCTGGGTTCAAACCCACCAGCATGGGTGGATGTGGCTGGTGCCTTAGTTGCTTGAGCTACAGGCGCCGAGTCCAAGATTATGTTCTTAAAATTAGTCAGTGAGTAGGGCGCCGGCCCCATATACTAAGGGTGGAGGGTTCGAACTCGGCCCCGGCCAAACTGCAACAAAAAAATAGCTGGGCGTTGTGGCAGATGCCTGTAGTCCCAGCCACTCGGTGGTTGAGGCAAGAGAATCGCTTAAGCCCAAGAGCAGGAGGTTGCTGTGAGCTGTGATGCCACAGCACACTACCGAGGGTAACAAAGTGTCTCTTAAAAAAAAAAAATTATAAAAGCAATACGAGCTCCTTTGGGTAGAAAATGGAAAGCTTCATTTTTTAGGGGAATTATGCTCCATTAATTTGGCTAATGTGGAAACAAGTAAGAAAATCAAACCTATTTGGGTTATGATAATGCTAATTTGCTTACATTTGTTTTTATTATGGCTATAGAATATACTCTAACACTGCTTAGTAACCTAGCACACAATGGATACTGTATTAGTTGTTGAATGAATATTATTAAAAGGGAAACAAGTGTAGCAGAATTACCTTCATGCCAAACATATGAAGCACATTAGAAGACACTAGGGGAAGGAATAATAATAAATGTCTGATGGGCCATGCTAAGTTTCATGGGTGAAAATGAAATAAAGAGACCATTCCCCACCCAATCTGCAGTGTATCTAGGGAGTGCTTAGCTAGTGAGAGGTAACAGAAATAACTCAATGTCGATAGGCTGCACAGCGTGGGATCCCTGAGAGAGAAACAAAGAGGATAGTCTGACACGTGCACCAGTGTCATGCCTGGACCAGAGGAAGGGAACAAACAAAGCCCAGTGGCTTTCCTGAGTTGAGGAGACAGGAGGAAATGTGGGAAGCCAGGGTACTGGAATGTGGGGGGCACAGTATGTGAGAAGAAACAGCTGCACACAGAGAGCAAGCAAGGTGGTCTCTGCAGAGGGGTCTCTGAGTTTTTGGCAGAGTACTCACTAGTGAACACGTATGAGGCAAGGGAAAGAGCTGCAAGAAAAGACTTGGAGAAACCAATTCTGGAGCTCATGCAGGGCTGGGAATACTCACATTCACATAAGCCATGGTGAAAAAGACCTCATAATGCACGGGACACTGGGTGTGGTACTCAGAAGTGTCTTGTATTATGGTGTACCAAAATCAGGCTGGCATAAGGACTGCTCTGTTCTCATCTATCAAGGCTTAAAGTTAGCAAGCCTCAAACAGACCAAACTGTTGTCAAGGAACTTAACTGTTTCTAAGAACAAATAAAAATATTTAAAGGATTACAAAACTATACAGCATCTGACAAAGTAAAAAAATCACAGTGTCTAGCATTCAACAGGAGATTACCAGACACACAAAGAAATAGGAAAACATGGCTCAGCGCCTATGGCTCAGCAGCTAGGGTGCCAGCCACATACACTGGGGCTGGCAGGTCTGAACCCAGCCCAGGCCTGCCAAACAACAATGGCAACTACCACAAAAAAAATAGCCAGGCGTTGTGGTGTGCACCTGCAGTCCTAGCTACTTGGGAGGCTGAGGGAGGAGAATCACTTAAACCCAAGAGTTGGAGGTTGCTGTGAATTGTGATGCCACAGCACTCTACCAAGGGCTACATAGTGAGAGTCTGTCTCAAAAAAAAAAAAAAAAAAGAAATAGGCAAATATGATTCATAATGAGAATACAGATTCAGAAATGATAGACTTAGTAGACAGGATATTAAAAAGCTTTTAGGCTGTATGGTGGCTCATACCTATAGTCCTGGAACACTGAGAGGCTAAGGCAGGAGGATAGCTTGAGGTCAGGAGTTCAAGAGCAACTGGAAAACTCTAGTGAGACCCTGTCTCTACAAAAAATAGAAAAACCAGCCAGATGTGGTGGCATGTACTTGTCATCCCAGCTACTCAGGAGGCTATGGCAGAAGGATCATTTGAACCTGGAATGTGAGGAAGCAGTGAGCTATGATGATGCTATTGCCCCCAGGCCTAGGCCACAGAGTGAGACCATCTCCAAAAACAAAACAAAGCAAAACAAAAGACCCCCAAAAACCAACCTCCTATAGTTCTATAACTATATTCATGTATATGGGAACATGGAGGTAATAAAAGATAAAAAAGGATAAAAAGGACCTAACAGAACTAGAGATTTAAAAAGAAGTATGAAAGGGATACATTGAATGGGCTTAACACCAGATTAGATACTGCAGCATAAAAGATTAATAGACTTGACACAGGAATAGTAAATAACCCAAATGAAACACAGAAAAAGGAGTGGAAAAAAAAACTTAAGTAAATGGATAGGGCAGTGCCCATAGCTCAGTGGGTAGGACGCTGGCCACATACACAGAGACTGGTAGTTCGAACCCGGCCTGGGCCAGCTAAAAAACAACAATGATAACTGCAACAACAAAAAAATAGTCAGGTGTTGTGGTGGGCACCTGTAGTCCCAGCTACTTGGGAGGCTGAGGCAAGAGAATTTCTTAAGCCCAAGAGTTTGAGGTTGCTGTGAGCTGTGACCACAGCACTCTACCAAGGGCTACAGAGTAATACTCTGTCTCAAAAAAAAAAAAAAAAAAAAGAAAGAAAAAGAAAAAAATAGATAAAACATTTTACAAGTTTGATGAAGACTATAAATGCACAGATCCAAGAACTCAATGAAGTCCAAGTAAAGGACACATGAAGAAGACATTAAATGTAAATAATTTAAACACCCAGGCACATCATAATCAAACAGCTTATTGCCAATGAGAAAATCTTAAAAGCAGAGAGAGATAAAGAAAACATTAAGCAGAGAGGAAAAAAATAAAAACAACAGCAGACTTCTTAACAGAAAGAATGTAAGCCGGAATAGCACTACAAGAAAACAAAAAAACCTGTCAAGTTAGAATTCCATATCTTGTGAAAGCATCTTTTAAAAAATAAAAACCAAGACTTTTTCAGGCATACAAAAGCTGAAAGAATTTACCTATAACAGATGTACAAGAAATATTAAATGAAGTCCTTCAGGCTGAAGGAACATAATAGCAGATGACAAATGATCCACACAAAAAAATGAAGAACCCTGGAAATAGTATTTAATGTAAATATACTTTTTCCTTTATTTTTATTTATTTTTTATTTTTTTGAGACAGAGTCTCACTTTGTCGCCCTCAGTGGGGTGCCGTGGTGATAGCTCACAGCAACCTCAAACTCTTAGGCTCAAACAATTCTCTTGCCTCAGCCTCCTGAGTAACTGGGACTACAGGCATCTGCCACAACACCTGGCTATTTTAAGAGGTAGAGTATTGCTCTTACCCAGTCTGGTGTTGCATCTCTGAGCTCAGGCAATCCATGTGCCTCAGCCTCCCAGAGTGCTAGGATTACAGGCGTGAGCCACAGGCCTCCTTTATTTTTATAGTGTCTTTAAAATTGGTTTAAAAGAAAAATAGTAACAATGTATTGTGCAATCTACAACATACATATAAGTAAATAAAATACATGACAATAACAGTATGAAGGCTAGGACAGAGGAAATAGAGTATGCTGTTGTAAGGTTCTTACACTATGTCTTGAGTGATAGAAAGTTAGCCCTCCATATCCATAAAAGTTTTATATGCGGATTCAACCAACCACAGATTGTAAGCCTCAGATAACAAGGGCTGGCTGTACTGTGCCATTTCCTATAAGGGACTTGAATATCTGTCCATTTTGGTATTCATGGGAGTACTGGAACCAATTCCCTATGGATACAGAGGGCCAACTGTAATATTACTTGCAGGCAGACTGTCACAAGGTGAAGATGCATACTATAGTATAAACCTTAAGACCAATGATTAAAAAAAGTCTAGCTATTAGGCCAATAAAGGAGATAAGATGGAATCATAAACACTATTCAATTATTCCAAAGAAGACAGAAAAAGAAAACAAAGAACAGATGGAACAAATAGAAAACAAACAACAAATTATACCCAGCCATATCAACAATCACATTAAATGTAAATAATTTAAACACCCCAAATGAAAAGCAGGGATTTTCAAATTTAATAAAAATGTAAAATACACTATTTGCTGCTATAAGAAATTCATTTTATAAAATATAAAAACACAAACAGGTGGTGGCACCCATAGCTCAGTGGGTAGGGTGCCAGCTACATACACGAAGGCTGGCGGGTTTGAACCTGGCCTGAGCCAGCTAAAACAACAATGACAACTGCAACAACAACAAAAAATTGCTGGGCGTTGTACAGGGTGCCTGTAGTCCCAGCTACTTGGGAGGCTGAGGCAAGAGAATTGCTTAAGCCCAAGAGTTTGAGGTTTCTGTGAGCTGTGATGTCACAGCACTCTACCCAGGGTGACAGCTTAAGACTCTGTCTCAGAAAAGAAAAACAAAACACGAATAGGTTAAAAATAAAAGAATGAAAGAAGACATACCATGCTAAAATGAATTAAATGAAAGCTGGAGCAGCTAAACTAAAATTAGGCAAAGTATATACAAAAACATTAAATAACGATAAAGGGGTCAATTCACCAAGACCTCAACAATCCATGTACCTAACAACAGAGTCCCAAAATAAATGAAGCAAAAACTGATGAAACTGAAAGGAGGTAAGGACAAATCCAAAATTACAATTAAAGACTTCAATATTCCCCTCTTAGTCATCAAAAGAAATAGACAGAAAGTAGGGAGATCTGAATAATAATATCAATTGAATTGATCTTGCAGATAGAACTCTCCATCTAACAGCAGAATGGACATGCTTTTCAAGGCACGTGGAATATTTGCTAAGATACTGAGATACTGAGTATCTCATATTCAGCCAACCGAACCTTAAAAGTTTAAAAGAATGAAAATCATAGATATGTCTTTTAATCACAGCAGAAAGATATTTTTATTTATTTTTATTTTTTTGAGACAGAGTCTCACTATGTGCCCTCTGTAGAGTGCCCTGGTGTCACAGGTCACAGCAACCTCTAACTCTTGGGCTTAAGTGATTCTCTTGCCTCAGCCTCCCAAGTAGCTGGGACTACAGGCACCTGCCACAACTCACGGCTATTGTTTTTTGCTGTTGTTGTAGTTGTTATTGTTGTTTAGCAGGACTGATCCGGGTTTGAACCCACCAGCTCTGGTGTATGTGGTCGGCACCCTAGCCACTGAGCTACAAGCACCGAGCCAGAAAGATATTTTTAAAAACCACTAATAACTGGAATGGTTCCAGGATCCTCCCCACCCCCAAATTTTCCAGGATCAAAATCTGCAGATACTCAAGTCCCTGTACCAAATGGTGTTGTATTTGCCCACAACCTATGCACATCCTCCCAAATTTTCAATCATCTATCAGTTACTTCTGATACCTAATACCCAAGGCCCACATTGCCTCATGTGTGTGAGACAAATTCAAGTTTTACATTTTGGAACTTTGTGGAATATTTTTGCTCCCAAATTTTCCACCCCAGTTCCCTTGAATCCACAGAAGCAGAAACCAAGAGCACAAAAGGCCAATTGCAATTGGTCTTCCTGTTTCCTGACATACGGCTACTAAAACACTTAGAATCTCCACAGTGAAGTGTATTTTTGTATGCTGATCAGATAACTGATGGTTAGTGACTTGTGGGGGTGGGGTGGGGGGGTTGGTTATCAGGGAATGAGTCCTGAGATTAGAGACAGTTGGAACTTTCAGTCCTTTTCCCTCTGACCTCTGGGGATGGGGAGAGGCTGAAAGTTGAGTTGATAACCGATGGCCAATGATTTAATCAATCAGGCCTATGTAATAAAGCTTTCATAAAAACCCGTAAGGACAGTATTGCTGAATATGCGGAAGTGCCAGGAGGGTGGTGTGCCCGGGATAGAGCATGGAAGCTCTATTCGCCTTCCCTATGCCTCTCTTTATCTGGTGTTCATCTGTATCCTTTATTATTCCATTATTAATACCATAGACAGTAAATGTGTTTCTCTGAGTTCTGTGAGCTGTCCTACCAAATAATTTCGGCCCAAGGAGGGGTTGTGGTTACCCCAGATTATAGCTGGTTGATTCGAAGTCTATGTGACTACCTACTACTTACAATTGGCATCACAAGAGGGGAGTGGTTTTGTGGACCTGGGCCCTAACCCCGTGGGATCTGACTCTGGAAGCCAGTGTCAGAACTGAACTGACCTCATCTCATCCTATGCATGTCTTTAGCTGGTTGGTCCTCTATATCCTTTACCACATCCTTTATAATGAGTTCTGTGATCTGTTGGAAAAAATGATCAAACCCGAGAAGGAGGTCATAGGGATCCTCACTTTGCGAACATGCTAGACTGAAGTGTGAGTAACCTGGAGAGCCACAACTTGTCACTGGCATCGGAAGTTGGGGTCAGTCTCGTGAAACTGAGCCCTTAACCTGTGGGCTCTGCACTCACTCCAGGTGGTCAGTGTCATGACTGGTGATCAGAGTGGAGAAACTGGTTGGTATGGAAAATACTCTTATATATTGGGAGACCAGAAGTGAGTGTACAAAAGAAAAACAACTTGTTTTTCCTAAGATCTTTTCAATAACTGGTACTAGAGCAATTAACAAAAAACTGAACCCTGATGTAGATCTTGTATCACACATAATTTGAGATTGCTGTGAACCATGATGCCAGGGTACTCTACCAAGGGTGACAAAGTAAGACTCTGTCTCAAAAAAAAAAAAAAAAAAAGTTCAATTTTTATAGTGTTGGTATCTAATAAACTAGTTTTTAATAAACTAGGTATTATGGAACAAACCATAAATAATAAGTAAAATCCATACTGAAACATGAATAGACTGTAACCGTAATGTTTTTATACTCAGATAATCTCTGTCATGAATGCTAATTATTGCCACCAAACTCTATGACTACTGGGAGTGAGCTATTTGTATGAAGTTCCCAAGTAGTTATAGCAGAGACTGCTGGGAATACTGTTTACTTATATTGCCTTTAACTAGGTAAAGAAAATGGAAAAACGGAGCCAGGGTAGACAGTACACTATTAAAAGTCCTACCTCCCTACCCCCCAAATTTCTGAGATCCTTTCTTTTTATTTAACAGCACAAACCCCTAACTTTTTACAGCTAAGCCTCCTGCTCAGAGAATCAAAGGGCCAGCTAATGTGGGGGAAGGTGGTGTCTCAAGCCTTTCAGAGTTAAGGATCTCCAGGGCTCCCCCAGCCCAATGCTTGTCCTCTGCCCTGTGCCTGGGAAGAAAGGTGGGAGGGGAAGGAAGAGGTGGCTCTTTGGGGTAAGGGGCAGCTACTGAGGATTTCCTTTTGTTTAGCTCTATTCTTTTCTCCCTCAGTGTGCTGAATAGCAGGCATCTTGGAAATTTAGAGGGAAGAAGGCCTCTGGTACAGAGCCAAGAAACAAGAACTAGCTGGCTGCTTCCTCAGCTGGCAGTCAGTTCCTATCTGGTAAATTCTGGCCCAACAAATGCAGCCATAAAGCATACTGTCATGTCTCATTCTCAGGCAGACTTATGGATTTTTTTGTAAGCGTTAAAGAGTATTTAGCAGAGTCAAGGAGACAGAACAATCCTAACTCAGTAAATATGTCAAGATTCATTGGTTAAAATTTGTTGAAATTCTTTTCCCTGACAGATGTTGGGTGGGTGGTATAATTCTAAGAAGTATTTTAATCCTTAGATCTTAGGCTTTCTATTTAAAACAAAGGGGAAGTGAATGTCTTCCAGCAAAGATCTTCTTTGCCTTAGTTTTCTCATTTAGATACGAGCATAATAATGATCTACCTCTCAGGACTATATTGTGGATTATATGAGCTAATCAAGCAAATTTCTTAAGACTATTGCCTGATAGATAGTAGATACTCATATTAGCTACAAGTATAATTCTAAAGAAAGGGTAGACTGAAGTGAAAGAAGCCAAACACAAAAGAATACCTAACGCATGAGTGCATTTATGTGAAATTCTGGAAAATGCAAACTAATCTATGGTGACAGAAGCAGATCAGTGGATACCAGGTGCTTGGGGATTAAGTTGGGGGGGATTAACTGCAAAGTGGCATGAAGGAACTTTTGGGAGTGAACATGGAAAAGCTGCTTTCCCTCTCTATACTCACATTCACTCTCAATACGTCACTTCTAACACCAGATGTGTGGGCTTTTTTCCCTACACATCAATTCTCCTGCAGACAACAACCGGGTGTCTCCCAGTTCAATTTAATTCTGACACTATCTCTCTGGAGTTAGTGTCTCAGCCCCACCAGACTGCCTCCCACTTCAGATGCCAATCACAAGCACTAAGTTGCCTGCAACTTCTGCCTGATTTGGCTACAGATAAGAGATGACCACAAACACTTTCTCAGGTTTAATTATCTTGCTAGAGTGGCTCACAGAATAAACAGGGAAGCATGTTTACCAGTTTACTGTCAAATAAAGGACATGATAAAAGATACAGAGGAAGAAATACATAAGATGGAATGTGGAAGGATTCTGGGCAGAGAAGCTTCTGTCCCATGGAGTTGGTAGTATGCCACCGTCTTGATACATGGATGTGTTTACCAACCTGGAAGCTCTCTGAACCCCAAAGTTCAGAGAATTTTATGAATGGCTTTATCTGAGGCATTACTGATTATTAACTCAAACTCTTCTAATCCTGGAGTTTGGGGAGTGGGACTGAAAGTTCTGAGCTTCTAATTATGGGGAGACCCCATGCAGGAGTCATCAAGAATCAACTCATTTGCACAAATGATGCTATCACCCAGGAAGTTCAGTGGGATTAGGAACTTTGAGCAAGATGCTAGAGTGAAAGACCAAATATTAGAACAAAAGACTGAAATACCACCTCTATTGGTCAGGAAATTACAAGGTGCCTGGAATGGGGGCAGAGACAAAAGATATATTTCTTATTATATCACAAATATCACAGGGAATGATAGAGATGTTTTACTTTTTAAAATTTCATTTCTTTATTTTCTGAAGTGGAGTTTTGCTCTGTCACCTGCTCAAGAGTGCAGTGGTGTGATCAGAGCTCACTGTGACCTCAAACTCCTCGGCTTAAGTGATGCTCCTGCCTCAGCCTACCAAATAGCTGGGACTACAGGTGTGCACCAGCATGCTGGCTAACAATTTTGTTTTTTTGTAGAGACTGGAGTCTTGCTGTGTTGGTCAGGCTGGTCTCAAACTCCTGACCTCAAGTAATCATCCTGCTTGGGCCTCCCAAAGTGCTAAGATTACAAACACGAGCCAACCACGCCTCACTTGGAAATGATTTAAATCTTGATTGTGGCAGTGGTTACACAGGAGTATACATTTTTTGAAATATAAAACCAATATAGTTTATTATATGCAAGGTAGTCTACTTCCAATTTCCTTGTTGGTACTGGAATTCTAAGATGTAGGTGAAGGGGAAATGGACGCAAACTTTTTTTTTTTTGGAAACAGAGGCTTAGTTTGTTGCCCTCGGTAGAGTGCTGTAGTCACAGCTCACAGCAACCTCCAACTCCTGAGCTCAAGCGATTCTCCTGCCTCCACCTCTCTAGTAGCTCCAACTACTGGCGCCCGCCAAAACGCCCGGCTATTTTTTGTTGCAGCCGTCATTGTTGTTTGGCGGTGCGGGCTGGATTCGAACCCCCCAGCTCAGGTGTATGTGGCTGGCGCCCTAGCCGCTTGAACCACCGTCACCGAGCCAGATGCAAACATTCTTAAAGTAACTTGATCAACAGGCAGCAAGAGAAAAATATTGCTTCTTTTTAGCATCTTTAGTTGCACCACAAAGCTGATTATATTCACTGACACTTAGAAAGATTCTATTTGTTGGGGGGAGAGGGGGATGGTGGAGGTGAGTGTGGGGCTTGACCTGACTTCTTGTTTACTAGCTGTAGCTCAAGCACAAATTTACCTACCGGCGTTGAACTCGGGATCATCTTCCAGGGAGACCACAGCTCCTTCCACGGCATCTACTGCGCTCCCGCCCTCCTTGAGGATATTGTATCCCACCGTGGCCGCTTTGCCGACGCCCTGGCGCACTCGCTCCTTCCGGTCCTTGGAGATGCTGCTGGCTCCGCCACCGTGGACCACGACGACCAGACTCATGTCAACGGACCCTGGCGTTCAGCAAGATGAAAACGTCATTCCAAATGGGTCCGAGAAAACCTCCCGGGCATTATCTCCTCTGGAGACACCGGGGGACAATGTCCAGTTTCTCTTTCTGCAGGCAGGATTTACAGTCTCAGGAAATTTCTCGAGGCCGTGGGATTCGGGGGCGGGTTGGTGGAGGGGCGGCTCGGTTTGCATTAGGCACAAAAAGCCCAGTGCGCCCAGGTGCGCTGCGCCCTGGCCTAGGGTGCCAGCGGCCCCGGAGCCTGCGCCCCCTCATGGGCTGACAGCGGGTCTCCCTTTCTCCGGAGAAGCCCAGACCCCATCCCAGGCTGGGCCACCGCCGCCCAGCCAACGGCGCCGGGGCCAGAGCTCCCGCTCCTTCCCCGGGCTCTATGTCGAGCCCCGGCTTTCTCGGGGACCTGTCCCGTGCGCCCACTGCCGCCGAGAGGCCTGGGACCACCTGAGGGCCGGGCCCGGTCAACGCCCTCCCGCCTCGAACCCCCAGCACCGAGGAGGGCGCTTCCCGCCTTCGGTAAAGTGGACATTTTCGTTCGTTTCGTTCCCCATCCCCGGGTCCCGGGAGGCTGCTCCGGCAGGGCCGCCGGCTTACCGAGGAGACCGCGGGGGGCGAACGCCGAGGCCTCAGGCTGGCCAGAGCCACCCGGCGGGCCCCCGAAGCCGCACGGTCCAGCCCCTCCGCCCGGCGCGATCTAGAAGCGCGTCTGACGGCAACCGCTCGGCTGGCAACGGTTCCGCGCCTGCGCACGAGGGCGGGGCCGCCCCCCGCGGAGCGACCGTGACTCCCCCCGCCCGCCGGCCGCGCACTTGCCGCGTCCCTCTCTGGGGTTTCTGTTCCCGGCCCGGCACGCGCGGTTCGCCGCCCAGAACCGGAGCGACATTTGAGCTTTCTCCACCTTTGCGAGCTGCCTGGTGGCTTGGGATGACCTTCGTCCCCTTTATGAAGCTGGGAGCAAGGTGTTTTGTAAGTGCAAATTGAAAAGCAACGCTCCAGACGCTGAAATCCGTCCTTTGGTCATGATTTTGGCAGGCTTGCTTATTATTATTGTTAATTAAGGTATCTTCCCTTTGTCTCTCCTCTTAAGCTTTCGTAAAGAACAGAAAAATTGGAAACATGTCTAATTGGGCTGGCTCTGTGCCTGGGTGCCCTGTCAATCTGAACACCCTTAGCCTAGTCCCTCCTTTTGAGCCTCAAGATCTCAGCTCTGAATTCTCTTGCAAGGGTCCTTATTTTTTGTTGACTCTTTTACTTCTCTCTCCCTGAGTGTTCCCTAAAGACTTGACACCCTGGTGTCAGGACCAAATACCTGCATTTGCCTAGGGCTGCCCTGGATTCCTGTTTAGTTTTTCCAGTAGTCAAGGAGGATGGAAGGAGTTTACCTAGAAAGGCAACTGTACAATACTGGGTAAGTGACATTTACTGAAGGACACCATACTCTTATTATGCGGAGCCTTTCTGAATTATGATTTTATTTTTTTCATGGCCTTTATTTTTCAAGAGCCATTTTAAGCTCACAGCAAAATTATTTTATTTTCATTATTACTTTACTTAACTGTTTATTGGCTGGTAAAACAATGTCAAAGATAGACTTTAACTTTGTTCAACAAATGTCGTCTGGCATCACTGCCCCTCTGCACATACTACACGTGCACTTAGATACTAACAACACGTGACTGAGTGGCTCTGAGAGTCTGAATGTACAAAGGGACAATGTCCAGACCTTATTCAAAAATTGAACTCTGAGGGCCGGGAGTGGTGGCTCACCCTTGTAATCCCAGCACTCTAGGAGGCCGAGGAGGGCAAATGACCTGAGCTGATGAGTTGGAGACCAGCCCCAGCTAGAGCGAGACCTCATCTCTAAAAGTAGCTGAGTGTTGTGGCCAGTGCCTGTAGTTCCAGCTACTCAAGAAGGGTGAGGCAAGAGAATTGCTTGAGCCCAAGAGTTTGAGGTTGCTGTGAACTGTGATGCTATGGCATGCAACCCAGGGCGACTGAGTGAGACTCTTTTTTTTGTTTGTTTGTTTGTTTTTGCAGTTTTGGCCAGGGCTGGGTTTGAACCCACCACCTCTGGCATATGGGACCAGTGCCCTACTCCTGTGAGCCACAGGCACCACCCGAGACTCTGTCTTAAAAAAAAAAAAGAAAAAAAAAATTGAACTCTGAAGCACAACCCCTGCAACACTAGTCCAGAAAACCAAACCATTTCTTCTGCAGCATTCAGCTCTAAATAATCAGGACGTGGTTAATAAATAATAGCTAATTTTTGTTCTTGCTTCCAACTTAGGACCAACCAGAGAGAGCCACATCTTTTCCCCTAATCATTTCTCGTTAGCCCCACTGGCTGCCCCACGCCAGCAGCTTCCAGGCAAGGCATACCTGAGCCTTTTCCCCCTATACAGCTTTCCCACTCTCCTCAGTTTCTGCCAAACGCAAGTGATGGTGTCCAACTCGCTTGCAATAGCAAGCTCGGAATAAGTAGACTTTGCTTGCTGGGATTTGGGTGGTCTGCATTTGTTTTCATATTCCATAAATGCAAGTTTCTGCCTGAGGGAAGGGCCTGTGCAAAAGGGGACCTGGAGGAGGGACTGGCCTCCTTCGGTTCTGGAAATCAGAGCATCAGGCCCTTCTGTACTGCTACCTTTTGTCCCCATTGCCTTCACCCAGCCCCCAGCCCACTAGGGGTGTGCAGTTGACGACCCCTCCCTTTTCTCTTCTTCTGAGGAATGCAAAGACTGAATGTGAGTGCCTGAGAGTGCTACGTGGATGACTTTGAGTCTGCTCTAATTTGTAAGAAAACCTTTTATTTTTTACTTTTCTTTGAGTCGGGGTCTCACTTTGTTGCCTAGGATAGACGGCAGTGGTCAGTCTAGCTTACAGCAACCTCAAACTTTGGGATTCAAGTAATCCTTCTGCCTCAGCCTCCCGAGTAGCTGGGATTACAGGCATCTGCCACAACACCCAGCTAATTTTTCTATTTTTAGTAGAGATGGGACCTAGCTCTGGCTCAGGCTGGTCTCGAATTCCTGAGCTCAATCAATTCTCCTGCTTTGGCCTCCCAGAGTGCTAGGATCATAGGCAGGAGCTGCCACACCCAGCCTACTGTCATTGTTATTTATGAATTTTGCTTTTGGTAGCTAGAGGTTCTCTTGACATTGGACTATTTTACAAAAAAGGCACTCCAGAAACAGCTTCCTGCCTCTTTTCCATGAAGTTGAATTTCAGTGTCACGTTCACCAGCTTATGCTGCTACCTTGAACTTAAGCCTTCTTTCCCCTTATCACTGGGGTGCCTCCTGGGGGCTTTGTCTGATAGCTCAAGCTGGGGGACACAGATGAACTCGGCCTAAGGTCAAGATCACAGAAAGAACACCTTCTTCTGCCAAAAATGTGCTGTGCCATAGCCTTGACCAAGGAAACTTCAGTTCCTCTGGGTACAATTATAATGTACCTAAATTCACTTTTTGAGGCAAAGAAGTTAAAATTTCATTCTGATAGGGCAATCTAATGGCATAGTTCCATTCCCTCTCCTTACATGGAGGGTTAGCTGCTCAGATAGTGAGTACATTTTGGCTCCAAATGTGGCAGAAACCAAAGCATAACTTTCAGGACCCATAACTTGAATCAATCATGATTGATTCAACTGGGCCCCCCTGAAGATAAATTAGCTGAGTCAATAATAGTCTTAGGAGATCTTAGCAGGAAACAAGGCACCAGGAGTCATAGTTCCTCATCTTCCCTTCTGCTGTCTCAGCCTTGAAAGAGAGACACTGCCGAGCAGTTGCTTCTGCTGTGATGGATGGGCTGCGGGGTGTCATGAAAGGCGTGAGCACCAGTCATGACCTGGGACTGCCAGCACTGACCCATCCTAGCAGATGAGGCTCCTACTCTCCAGCCGTGACCCTCAGTCTCTCTCCATGATGAGAAGGGTGACACTGAGCATCAGAACTATGGTCTAAGCCAGTGGGTGTCCAACTGTAGCTGTGAAGGACAGATTGCTGGGTCAGCATTTCTGATTCAGCAGGTCAACCTGAGGTTCCTGATGGTCTTCTTTTTGGGATCCAGAGTAGGGAACAGAGGCTGGGAAATTTGCGCCACTTTTAGTTTTCCTCTTTCCACTCTAGTGTCTGCTGAATGATGCATGAGCTTCTTTTGTTTCTTAAGTGCTGAGAGTGAGAGGGCTTAATTCAGTCCGACTGCGTGGGCAGGTTAGGGGGGGTCAAAATAGGCGAGGAATGATTAAAATGAGTTCCCAGATGTAATTTTGCAGCACTGATAGCAGTTCTTTTTTTTTTAATTATTAAATCATAGCTGTGTACATGAATGCAATCATGGGGCACCATACACTGGTTTTATAGACCATTTGACACATTTTCATCACACTGGTTAACATAGCCTTCCTGGCATTTTCTTAGTTACTGTGTTAAGACGTTTACATTCTACATTTACTAAGTTTCACATATACCCTTGTAAGGTGTAATCTGATAGCAGTTCTTGAGGAAGTGGCGGCTATTCTAAAAGATGTGTCCCTCTAGGCTTCTCCCCGCATAGCCCTTTCTACATGTTTTCCAAAGACATTTTCCAATGACAGCCATTGGAAGGCTTGTCTGTCTACAGACCGAGCCCTAAACATCTGATGGGGCAGGGGCTTTGGAAAGTCTATTTGTACCATAAGGCCCAGCACAGTGCCCGATTCTCAGAAGGTTTTTGTGAATGTTTGTTGGGTGAAGAACAAATAGTTGGGAAACTAAAACAAACAAACTAACCCCCCAACTTTTCCAGAAGTCGGGACCACAGCTCTCAGGAGCTGTTGAAACTTGGGTAATCCGGATCTTTGTGAACTGGTCAGTGAGCATGACAGTTGCCATGAAAGAAAATGCAAACTGGACATCAGTAGAAGGGTTAGGAGCTCCTGTTCCTGGCAGAGGGTTGTGTTGGTGCCTATTTGATCGATACGGGGGTTAGGAACTTACGTTCCCGGAGGAGGGTTGTGTTGGTGCCTATTTGGGGGCTGTGGCTGTAGAAATAGTGACAGCCCAATGAGGGCACCGCCTCAGAGGTTGTATTTGCCGCTTTACCCCCCGTGTGGCACAGGGCCTGGCACGCACTCACTGCTTGAAATGTTGCCGCGTTTCTTACTTTTTCACTCGGCATTATTCGTGAACATTTCCATACTATTGGATGTTTTCCACATAGTATTATTAGAAATAAAGGTTCAGTGAAGATCTTTATGCATAAATCTGTATTTGTACTTTTGATTCGTTCTCTAAGAGAAATCCATAAAAGTGAAGTTTTTAGATCAAATGATACATGTTGCAAAGTAGCGGAGGGTCAGGAAGTAAGTTCTCTTGCAGAAGAAGGGATGAATGATGACTCTCCTCCTAGTAATGATTACCAAGGAATATGAGAATTGTTGCTAAAATACTTCCTATACCTATTGTTTCAAAAATCATTTTGGGGAGCCAAAATGGAGTGGAGTCTATGGCTGACTTAATGGACAGCGAATTGAGATATATATCTAATATATATCCTATTCTGAGATATCTATCTATTGCACTTGGTTATATCCATGATGGTGAATCCATTGATACAAAGGGCTGACTGTAAATATCTATATAAATATGATTTGTTAGAAGAAATTGGCTGACAAGATTATAGAGGCTGAGAAGTCCCATGATCTGGTGTCTGTAAGCTGAAGACCTCAGAGAGCTGGTGCTGCAGGTCTGAGAGATGGAGGCTGATGATGTAATGCCCAGTCAAAGGCAGGAGAAGACAGAAATCTCAGCCAAAGCAGCTGAGCAGAGATAGCAAATTCCCCCTTCCTCTGCCCACCCACCTGGGGGAGGGCAATCTGCTTTACTCAGTCCACTGATTTCAATGCTAATGCGTTGCTAATGCAAACATCTTCACAGACACACCCAGAAATAATGTTTCATGTGGGCACCCTGTGGTCCAGTCAGTCGACATATAAAATTAACCATTATAGACAGGATTCCCATCATCAGTGTCCCCCCTTAGAATAACTCCATGAGTGATATGTACGTAGCCCACAAATTGCCAAATTTAGAAAGGAAACAGCGGGTAAATGAGCTTCCAAAATGTAAGGCCTTGAAGAAACGAAGTGAGCCGCACAGTGCTTGCAGGAATTAGGCAAGTCTCAAGATGGCAGGACCCTCCGTTCTGGTTCTAGGGACAATAAGGCACCTTATTTGGCACCCATTTTGGGAAAAGTGAAGAGAGCACACAGACAACCATCCAGAAGCTTTGTTACCTCCTCTGGGGGGCCTTTGCTGTTGGCCTGCTTTGTTCTCTGTATATCCCTAAGCCTGGGAGGGGCCTGGCACAGTCTTGGCTCTGCAGTGCCACACTCTTATGCTTCTCCTAAGCCCATCAGGCACAGTTTGAAATGGAATAGACTATACGGTCCATGCCAGCCAGGTGCTTCGGGGAATATGAAAGCTCTCGAAGACCAAACTGCCTGTAAGGAAGTTAACCAGCTTTTGTAACAAGACCAAGTGTGTCAAAGTTTCTGGTTGCAAACAACAAAACCCATCTGGTTACATTAAGTTGAAAAAAGATTTATTAGAGAATATTAAGAAGCTCACAGAACCTCTAAACCTACATATAGGAAATAATTCCAACCACACCATGTGCTTCCTCTAGACCAGTGATTTTCAGTGTGCTGTGAGAGGATCTTAGGTGTGCTGTGAAAAATTTTAAAGATCATAAATTATTTTCAAAAGAAATTCAAAGCACAGTAAGTATATTCTTTTTTTTTTTTTAATTCTCTTTCTTTAGATGGAGTCTCACTAGGTCACCCTCGGTAGAGTGCTGTAGTGTCACAGTTCACAGCAACCTCAAACTCTTGGGCTCAAGTGATTCTCTTGCCTTGGCCTCTCAAGTAGCTGGGACTACAGGCGCCTGCCACAACACCCGGCTGTTTTTTGGTTGCAACCGTCATTATTATTTGGCAGGCCCGGGTCAGGTTCAAACCCGCCAGCCCGGTGGGTATGTGGCCGGCGCCCTACCCACTGAGCTACGGGCTCTGAGCCCTGTTTTCTCACTTTTGATGATTCCTGTGCTTCTAAGCCCTGAGTCTTCAGGGGTTCTCCATGACAAATTGATTAATCTCCCAAGTAGACTGTAACTTGTGTTAGGTTGCCACTTGCTTTTTATCTTGCAGAGTGACCTCTTTTATTTGCTACTGTCTTCTCTTCCATTCTCTCTGTCCTTGTGGTTAATATACGTTTTAATAGTTTAGTGAGATTTGAAAGGGAGGGGAGACTCACTTGTATGATTGATACTGGCCATTTAAATGCAGAGGTTGACTAGAACCCTGAGGAGGTGATTCTAACCACAGCAGCTCTGGGTGTTCCCGAAGGGGAAGACCTGGGGTGGAGCGGGCCTGCCAGGGTCAGGAAGAGGAGGTGGGACCACTGCAGGGAAAGGAGATAGGAGCAGAGGAGGAGAGGCCCCACAGAGAGGCCAGAAATTAAGGGGGCATGTGCGAGATACAGAGAAGGGGGTTGGAGGGAAGCAGGAGAGAAGAAGAAAAGAAGGAAGCAACTAACATTTTCTGAAGGTCCATGCGGGGCCATAGGCAGGCTGCCTTTATAACGTTCATCTCATTTAAACCTCATCCTCTCTGTGAACAGTCTGAGTTCTGCCTGGTCTTTGCCCACTCCAGCCAGGGGGCATCTGTTTCATCCTCTTGTCTGCGTCTTCAGCCTCCTCCCTCTACTATACCCAGGGCTGCTGGCTAGGAACTTCCCATCCTCACCACTCTTGGCTTCATGAGGAAAAAAGGCTTTTGGCTGGTCCTACTGGGCACAGTGGGAATCTGTGAGACTCTAGGGCGTGCAAAAGTCACTTGGGCTTGCTGCCTTCTGGAGCTTTCAAAAAAGAAATGGGACACATACTTTTGAAATCTGAGGTCCCTGAACTGATTTAGGAGTTCTAGTACCCACCAGTCTGTCCAGCAACAGGGCACGGGGCTGGACTGTTGGGAGGCCCACCCAGGCATTTGATGCAGTAGGTCTCCTTTCTGACCTTCTCCCTCCGTCGGGTTCAGAGAGCTGTGATTCAATCACGTTTGTGCTGTGGCTAGCAATAAGGCTGAGGAAGCAGTACAATGAGGGCAGGATTTGAATCTCAGCTCTTTTCTTTTTTGGGGGTGGTGGGGGAGACAGAGTCTCACTATATTGCCCTCAGTAGATTGCTAGCGCACAGTAACATCAAACTCCTGGGATCAAGTGATTCTCTTGCTTCAGCCTCCCAAGTAGCTCAGGCTACAGGTGCCCACCACAATGCCCGGCTATTTTTTGTTCAGGCTGGTCTAGAACTCCTGAACTCAAGCAGTCCACCGTCTGGGCCTCCCAGAGTGCTGGGATTGCAGGCGTTCAGCTCTATTTCTTATGGGATAAACGAAACTGTCCTTTGGGAATTTGCCAACAGAGCATCATTCTCTCTTACGAAACACGTGTTCCGGGGGAATTCATGTGGAGGTCAGAGTGGAAGCCGGTGTGAGTGGGTCCAACAGAAGGAAACATGGCTGTCAAAAGTGTTTGAGTTCATCGGCAAGTTCGGCCTGGCCTTAGCCGTTGCAGGAGGCGTGATGAACTCTGCTTTGTATATGTGGATGCTGGACACAGAGCTGTCATTTTTGACCGATTCCGTGGAGTGCAGGATATTGTGGTAGGGGAAGGGACTCACTTTCTCATCCCATGGGTACAGAAACCAATTATCTTTGACTGCCTCTTTTGACCATGTAACGTGCCAGTCATCACTAGTAGCAAAGATTGACAGAATGACAACATCACGCTGCACATCCTCTTCCGGCCTGTGGTGAGCCAGCTTCCTCGAATCTTCACCAGCATTGGAGAGGACTGTGATGAGCGTGTCTATTACTACAGAGATCCTCAAGTCGGTGGTGGCTGGCTTTGATGCTGGAGAGCTAATCACCCAGAGAACTCACCTCCAGGCAGGTGAGCGATGACCTTACGGAGCGAGCAGCAACCTTTGGGCTCATCCTGGAGGATGTTTCCTTGATGCATCTGACTTCGGGAAGGAGTTCACAGAAGCGGTGGAAGCCTAACAGGTGGCTCAGCAGGAAGCAGAGAGGGCCAGATTTGTGGTGGAAAAGGCTGAGCAGCAGAAAAAGGCAGCCATCATCTCTGCTGAGGGCGACTCCAAGGCAGCAGAGCTGATTGCCAACTCACTGGCCACGGCGGGTGATGGCCTGATTGAGCTCCGCAAGCTGGAGGCTGCAGAGGACATTGCATTCCAGCTGTGGCGTTCTCGGAACATCACCTACCTGCCAGCGGGGCAGCCTGTGCTCCTCCAGCTGCCCCAGTGAGGGCCTGCCCTGCCTGTACTCCTCAGGCCAACTGGGCCACAGCCCTGATGATGATGAACACCACCTCCCTTCTGCCCCACCCAGAAATCACTGTGAAATCTCATGATTGGCTTAAAGTGAAGGAAATAAAACTAAAATCACTTCAGATCTCTAAAAAAAAAAAAAGAAAAAAGAAACACGTGTTCCCCCGCGGCAGCCTCCGCCTGCCAATTCACCTACAATCAAGAGGCACGGGGTGCAGTGACAGCGCTCTGGCCACAAGTCGGCGATGTTTCCCCAAGGATCGGCTGGCGGAGGATTTGCGATTACAAATTGGCCGCTGGAGGGAGCCTTCTCTGTCTGCGGCCGCCCTTCTTAAACATAAACAGGCTCGCGCCGGCTCCTCTCCCTGCGTGACCCGTATTCCTCTTCTCTCTCGATAACGTATCTTGGACGCCATTCTAGGTCAGCGCATGCATAGCTATCGGTGGTTATTTATATTGTTTCCAATTCCAGGCAATTGTAAAATACTTGCAGTGATCCTGCCGCACATTTTTTGCCCGAGCCGGGCTGATTGTATAACCCAGTCCTCACCTGTGGGCAGGAGCGGGCTCCCCTGGTTCTCGGAAGGTGCGCTGACTGACCCGGCTCCAGAAGGGGGCGGTGGGTTATTGGGCATGTGAAGCGCTGCCCCTGCCCTCCAAGCCCCTCTCCTTGCCTACTGTGATCTCACCTAGTTCTCCTCCTAGCTCCTTCTTCAGATCTTCCTTCCTGGGTTCCTTTAGGAGCCCACCCGACCTGTGTGATGACTTTCAGGGCTCTTCCCCCCACTTTAATCTTTCTCCCTCGAATGTTTCATCTACTTCCGTGCTTTCAGTAGTTATCAGTACACTGAGAACTCCCAAATAGTTACCTGTAGTTCAGGCCTTTTATCCATAGATACATAAATGGTTTCTTGATGTTTCATCCACTCCTTCAATGGGTGTGGAACTTCTGTTACATGCCAAGCTGTGTTTTGAATACTGATAATACAGCCCTGAACGAGACAAGGTTGCTCCCCACCCATGTGCATCTCACCCTTTGGGTGAAATTAGGGTAAGGAGACAAACGTGAACCAGATGAGTGTACCTGATGGTTTCTGAGGGCAAAAAGGCATCTGAAGAAAATAAAACAGGGTGATGGGTTATGAATAAGTTCTGAAGTTAGGAAAAGTTTCTGAGGAGAGAATATTTAAGCTTAAACATGAATAAGAATCATTTGTGCAAATCCTGGGGGTAGGTCTGTGTAGACAAGGAGGAGCAGGTGTGGTGTGCTCGAGAGAGAAGGTTACTGTGGTTTGGGGCAGGAAGTGAGAAGAGAAATATGAAATGAGGTTGGCAAGGGCCACACCCCCAAAGCTTGGGTTCTATTCTAAAGGCATTCAGAAGCCACTAGAAGGTTCTAAGTGAGGAACAATTTAAATGATCACTCTGGCTACTTGAGTGTTCTTTAGGCATCTCAAGCTCAGCACATCCCAGGCTGGATTTATTATCAGTTCCTCTAAACTTTCTCTGTCTTTTGGATTCTGCATCTCATAAATGGCACCACTGTGTTCCCAGTTGCTAAGGCAGAATCCCGGACTTTTCCTCACCCACCCCATGTCCGTTTCTATCACCATGTTCACTTTACTTCATCTTTCAAGTTTAGGTTACTTGCTGAGGATGTAGCAATCCTTTCAGGACAGGGTAGGTCCCTGTTAGATACGTTTGTACCACCCATAGTTTTTTTTTTTTTTTTTTTTTTGGAGACAGAGTCTCACTTTGTCACCTTCAGTAGAGTGCTGTGGTGTCACAGCTCATAGAACCTCAAACTCTTGGGCTTAAGCGATTCTCTTGCCTCAGCCTCCAAAGTAGCTGGGACTACAGGCACCCACCACAATGCCTGGCTATTTTTTGGTTGTAGTTGACATTGTTGTTTAGCAGGCCCCGGCTGGATTCCAACCCACCAGCTCTGGTGTATGTGGCCGAGCCTGCCCATACTTCTTTGTAGAACATTTCCCAGCTGTGATGAGTAATTGCATAATTGGAGTCCACTTTCTTTCCCCTGTGTGTTGCTAGCTCTGTGCCTGGTTCAGGGCAGAAGAGATTTTGGTTCACCTCCAAAAGGTGTATTCATTTTGACATTTCTTTCACTTTACCTCCACTGTCTGGTATACGTCTCATTGTGGACACACAGACCTTTGTTCACATCCCATCCACCTCTTTTGCGTCCTTTCTCTTCCCAGATTGGAAACTCCATACTGCAGGGGATGACTCTGCATGTGGCGTGTTAAGGGCACTAAACCAAGGACCTGGCCCAGAGTTTATCTTCGGAGAGCTGTCTTTCTAAACATGACCACACAGAATGTCTCAAAGTGCTAATCCCAAGATTAATGGACCACATCTTTGAAGGACTCAAGGACCTGCACACAGAAAGGCCTTCAGACTGCAGACTTCACGAGGAGGGGGCCTTATTTGTCTTCTTCATTGTTATAGCTTCAGAGTTCAAGGTAGGACCTGGTCCATGGTGAATGTTCAGTGACCGTTGAATGTAAATAGGCAGAAAAGTAGTTGCATGAAAAGTAAGGTCACCATCCATAGCTTCAATATTGTGGCAGTTACAAGCCCTTTATCGGAAAGACAATAGAAACAAAAGTCACACTTGTGCCTTTACCTCTGTCCTGTTTTTCCTACTTTTTTATTACCCAAAGATCTTATGGTGTCCTTCAGGCTTCGAAAATAATTGTTTTGTATAATATGAGCATTTCCTTAAGAGTGAGCGAAGTCAAACTGCCTGGAGGTGCATAGGGAACATAAATCTTAATAATTAGGAGTTCTGATTTACAAGCAGGGAGGTATTTTTCACTGAATGAATGAGTGGAGTAGGCAGTGAATAAATTTCCACGTTGGCCCCTGCTTTCTAATGATGGTAGGCTACTGTTCATGTTAATTACTTTCCAACATACAACTGCCAACAGTTCATCAGCAAGCATTTATCTACCTGGGGTCTGTAGACGTTGTGGAGGACACAAAAGGAATATGGCATTTCTTCAAGAGATTTTCAGTCTAGTTTGGGTGGCAGGTGTATGTACTCACATGAATGAGGTGGGGCCGAATTGGCAAGCGCAGTGGTTCTTTGTTCTGACTCCACAGGGTTCTCATGGGCCACATGTTCCCATCGGAGGCATCCATTATGCACAGGTCCCATTAAACACCTGAAAAGGATGGGGAAAAGAGGGCTAATTGCAGCCATAATTATGAGAATGGCCAACATTCACTGTTTCCTAAGGGCCAGGAACTGTGATGGGTGGTTTCAAGCATCCTCTCATTTGATCTTTACAACAACTGCCTGCAGTAGCTATTACTTTCTCCATTTTACAAATGAGGAAACCAAGATTAGACAGGTCGGGTAACTTGCTGGAGCTGACACAGCAGGGGTTAGGGATCAAGAGCCCTTGAGGCCTGAGTCTGTGCTTTTAGCTCCAGCTCTGTGTTGGTCTCTCCACACTGGCTCCTCTACTTTCCATATTCTAAGGGGAACAGGCTGCCTCTCCCAAAACTTCCTGGTAAAGAATCTCTAGACCAGAAGATATGGGAATTCAGGACTGTGTTGAGGTGGGAGGACTTCGTTGATAAGAAGGTGCCTTAGATCGTTCTTTGAAGGGATCCAATTTACTTGGAAGAGGTAGAAGGAAATTCAAGGGGGGGAATATGAAGAAAAGAAGATGGTATGACCTGGCTCAGCACCTGTAGCTCAGCGGCTAGGGCGCCAGCTACACACACTGGACTTGGTGGGTTCAAACCCAGCCTGGGCCTGCCAAACAACAATGACAACTGCAACAAAAACAACAAAAATAGCCAGACATTGTGGTGGCTTCCTGTAGTCCCAGCTACTTGGGAGCCTGAGGCAAAAGAATTGCTTAAGCCCAAGAGTTTGAGGTTGCTGTGAGCTGTGATGCCACAGCACTCTACTGAGGGCGACATAGTGAGACTGTGTGTCAAAAAAAGAAAAAAAAGAAAAAGAAGATGGTATGACCAAAGCCCAGGTGTTTGAGACACACTCTCTCACGCTTGGGTGTGCTACCGTTACTGTGCCAAGAAACCATCAATGACCCATCTGTGGGGTGTAGACTGGAGATCCTCGTCCCCTGGGACAGTCGGGGGACTGAGCGGATGTCTCTGCCTCTGCAGCTTTTCAATTGTGGTGCTCACGGCGGGACCAGGTACCAGAAACCAAGAGAATGGCCAGGCTCTGTTCCCAACTCTGTGCTGCTGGACCAGAACTTCCAAGTGGATCTGTGAAGGTCACTGCTTGGGTGACAGGGGCTGGTATTAGTGACACTTGTGCTGTGTTTTCACCTTACCTTACAAGCCAGCCACAAAGGGCCATATGCTGTTCTTGGGTGAGAAATGTGAAGGAGGCCAGGTGGGGTGGCTCACGCCTATCATCCTAGCACTCTGGGAGAGTGAGGCAGGAGGATCACTTGGGGTCAGGAGTTTGAGACCAGCCTGAGTAAGAGAGACCCCATCTATACTAAAAATAGAAAAATTATCCAGGTGTTGTAGCACAGAGCTGTAGTCCCAGCTACTTGTGAGGCTGAGGCAGGAGGATTGCTTGAGCTCAGGAATTTGAGGTTGCTGTGAGTTAGGCTCATGCCACAGCACATGACAGAGCCAGACTCTAGCTCAAAAAAACAAACAAACAAGAGAACAAAAAAACACCGAGAACGTAATTTCTTTGAAGGGTAGGTGCGTATGCAGTATGGAGTTTCCGATCTGGGAAGAGAAAAGATGCAGAAAAGGGGGAGGGATGTGAACCGAGGTCTGCAGGTCCCTTTGCCGAGGTGACTGTGACTGCAGTAGTATTCAACAGGGAGGCATGTAGCACTTGTTCTAGGATGAATTCTTGAACTTAATTGTCAGCCCTCAGATACGGTTATGTCATTGGTAATACAACTGTGTTTCTATGAAAGTGAAAACTCACTGAGGTTGGTATCATGGCTTTTTATCAGAGAGAAAATAACTTAGATCCTGCGCAGGGAAATATAAGCTCGGGGTAGCATTGCAGGGTGATGGTTTGGAGAAAACCCTTCGGGAACACATACACCCGTCTCATTCCCTGCGTAGAGAAGTTTGTGTCATTGGGTCCAGCTTACCTTTGTTACCACGCTGTGTCCATTTTTTGTTTTCATTGTCTCAACCACAGAGAAGGCACCCTGCCTGATCCTTAGCCCCAACCCTCTCCTATCACAGCAGAAGTAGCTTTCCCATGATGGCAACTGCACTGTTTTTATTGAAAGGAGCCAAGCAAAGGGGTGGACATTTGGCTTGAGAGTTGATGAGCTGGGTCCAGGTAAGGACTTGGTTTCAGGCTACGAGGGGAGAAACCCGTTCACACCCAGGCCGGCCAGGTGGGTGGGAGTTGGGAGGACGGATACGCGCCACACTCCAGGCATCTGAGGCTCGTTTCCTCTGGCCCTTTAACAGTCGTTTCTGATGTTTTGCTGAAACACACACAGGGGAAAAACATGCTTCAGGCAGAGAACACAACACAACAGGGAGCTCACGCAGGTCCATCTAGCCTCTTCCCGGGGACATCGGCGTGTCAGAGTGGCTCCCACGTGCGATGAATATCGATTCCCCCTCTTTATTGCACTGGGGCGAGAGGCTCAGGGTGACAGGGACATTCTTGAGGCCAGAGGAGGGAAGAGGCAGAATTTGAACGTGTCTCTCTGACCTCAGACATTGCTCTGAATCAACCGTTCCCACTTCTGAACAACAGATGTCCTTTGTGGTGTGAGAAGCACAAATGTGTCCTGGAAACGTGCGGCTGCAGAAAAGGAGGTGTGGCTTTCCTCCATCATAAAGAATGATTGAGTGGGAGGGTAGAGGAGCCGGATTTTGGGGGTGAAGCTGTGGGCATGGTAGGTGAGGGCGAGGGTGAGGAAGAGGAGCCAAGTGAGGGAGTTTGTCCCTCTTTCCTAAATGATCCCATGCACCTTGAAGGCCTTTTGAGCTCCAGTGACATTGGGGGTGGGGATCTAAGTCATCATGTGAATGAGCTGGTGTGTCATTCATGTCCCTGGAGCCCTGGTTGTGTATCATCTGTGTGCAGGGCAGTCACAGTCCCCACATCCAAGTGACCCCCCCCAGTGCTGAGCCAACTAAAGGCATCCCTGTGAGAGGCACAGAGGGACTCACCAGTAGGGTGACCAGGGCCTTTATCTGCTCAGCTGGCAGGGCATCCACCTCTGCTCTGAGTTTATGCAGGATACTCTGGAGCGGCAGAGACAATTCCAGAGGAGTGGACACTTTCAGGAAGTTGGAAATGCAGCTCTGAAAGAAATCTTTGAAATACTCATTCATCTCTCTGCAAGCAAGTGCTGGAGGAAAGAATTAGAAACTTCAATACTGCTTCTGTTGTGCAATAATACTGTAGGACACAGGCAGTCGTTCATAATATACTTGCACATGAAAAAATAAAATCAAGTGACAGATCATTGCACACACCGCATGAGCATGGTCCCACTTTAGCACCAAGAGGTTTATATTTGTGTGTGGCTGGACGTAGGTTATGTATTTGGATATAAAAACGGAAGATGTGACAATTTTTATAGCACAACCTGCATTTTTGATTTGAGATATGCCATCTTCTCTAGGTTTTATTTATTTTCCATGAATTTTAAATAGAAGTCTTGAATTATGTAGCACCAAATCCCTGTGGTGAGACTTTTGAAAATGCACTAAGCCTTCTGGATAGAAGTTGTGACACCTCTCTGATGGCCACTGCTGGCTGGGCCTGTGGCATCAGGTGGGGCGGTCACTCCCTCCTCCGTGGAAGTTTTTCTGGGAGAAGACCGCACCATGCTGCAGACAGTGGCCAAGGTGGTGAAGCCTGTTGCAGACCCAGAGTCATTGCAAACATAGCCCCTGTCAGATCTGGAACTCAGAGGCACAAGTCATTCTAGCCAAGAAAGCATCCACTATGTGTCAGAGGTGTCTTTGTCTGAGGATCAGAAGCTGGTATTATGTCACCGACTTTTCTATAAACCTGCTCTGTGACCTCTAACTATCTTTACTCAGATTCCTCATGTGTTATATGGGTGTAATCCTTACTTGCTTAGAGGTATATCATGACTATCACATTAGATAATCAACGGGAAAAGCCTTATGCACTTATGCATTACCATTATTATATATTTTTTGAGACAGAGCCTCACTATGGAGACTCTGGCACCTTGGTAGAGTGCTGTGCTGTCATAGCTCACAGCAACCTCAAACCCTTCAGCTCAAGGGATCCTCTTGCCTCAGCCTCCCAAGTAGCTGGGACTACAGGTGCCCGCCACAACACCCGGCTATTTTTTTTTTTTTAAGAGGGTCTCACTCTTGCTCATGCTGGTCTCAAATCCTAAGCTCAAGCAATCCACCCACCTCAGCCTCCCAGAGTGGCAGGGTTACAGGCATGAACCACTGCGCCGAGCCTAAAACAATACTTAGACGATACTTCTTAGTAGGTAGAATAATGACCTACTCCCCAAATCTCCATGTCCTTAACCTACAACCTGTGAGTATGTTATGTTACATGGCAATGTGAAATTACAGTTACAAACTTAAGATCAGCTAGTTAGCTGACTTTAATATAAAACAGATTATTGTGTATTATCTGGGTAGGCCCAATATAATCACAAGGATCTTTAAAGATAGAAAAGGAATAAAAATAGAGAATCAGAGAGATGGCCATATGAGAAGGACTCAGCTGATGTTGTTTCTGCTTTGAAGGTGGAGAAAAGGGTCATGAGCGAAAGAAGGGAGTGGTCTCTAGAAGCTGAAAAAGGCAAGGAAACATTCTTCCCTAGGGCCTGCAGAAAGGAAAGAATGTTGTTGTCACCTTGATCTTAACCTGGTAAATTCATGTCAAACTTACGATCTTTATAATTGTAAATAATAAATTTGTGTTGTTTTTTAAGCCACTATGTTTGCGATAATTTGTCACAGTATGGACAGAAAACTAATACACATATGATTCTTAATACTACCACTACCGTTTATGTTTCAGGCACTGTGCCGGACACTTGTTCCACCTTAGCTGAATAATCCTCTCAAAACCCAGTGATGTCTGTATTGTCATCTTTCTTTTATGGACTGAAATGGAATAGATGCTAACTTGGCCAAATTTACAGCAGGTGTGAGGCAAAATACCATGCTTTTGGCCACCTCAATTTAACATACTTCCATCTTCTTAAACAAATGTTCGATATTATTTTTTCTTCCACTTCTTCTTTCTTTTTTTTTTGTGTGTGTGTGAGATAGAGCCTTACTCTTTTGTTCAGGCTAGAGTGCCATAGTGTCAGCCTAGCTCATAGCAACCTCAAAATCCTGGGTTCAAGTGACCCACATGCCTCAGCCTGCTGAGTAGCTGGGACTACAGTTGCCCATTACAATGCACAGCTAATTTTTCTATTTTTAGTAGAGATGAGGTCTCGCTTTTGCTCAGGCTGGTCTCCTGCTCCTGAGATCAAGGGATCCTCCTGCTTCTGCCTCTCAGAGTGCTGGGATTACAGGTGTGAGCTACGTGCCTGGCAGATATTATTTTTCTTGTCACAAGTATTTAGACAAGTTTAGTCGGGGCTGGGTGTGGTGGCCATGCCTGTAAAGCTGACACTCTGGGAGGCAGAGGCCCGTGGATTGCTTGAACTCATTGGTTCAAGACTAGCCTGAGCAACAGCAAGACCCCGTCTCTAAAAATAGCCAGGTGTTATGGCGGGTGCCTGTGGTCCCAGCTACTCGGGAGGCTGAGGCAGGATAATCACTGGAGCCCAAGAGTTTGAGGTTGCTGTGAGCCGTGATGTCACAACACTCTACCGAGGGTGACAAAGTGAGACTCTGTCTCAAAAAAAAGAGACAAGTTTAGTCAGGTATCTCAAAAATTTATTTGCTATTAAATTGGTTATGAGAAATTCTGTGTTCAAAACTTATTAACTGACTGAATAATGAAAAGTTTACGTTTATTTTTCCAAGCCAACAGTCTACCTAAGGCCATTTCCTTAGAAGTAAAAAACTGCGTATTTTATCTTGCAGATGGCACTTACGTTTGCTCCAGGGAATGTTTGCCCATAGATGACACTCACCAGAAGAGAAGAGTCCCAATGAGAGCAACAGCAAAGCCAAAGTCACCTTCATGATTGAGCAAGGTGGTTAGAATAGTGTTCAAAGGCCAAAG
Source organism: Nycticebus coucang (assembly GCF_027406575.1). Classification (NCBI taxonomy): domain Eukaryota; kingdom Metazoa; phylum Chordata; class Mammalia; order Primates; family Lorisidae; genus Nycticebus; species Nycticebus coucang. The sequence goes on from NC_069793.1 coordinate 11,035,288, forward strand.
CAGGGATTTTGCCTTCTTGGCACCTGCTGCTTATATTCCTGGCAGCCCCACCTACCTAGATCTCACCTGACAGAGCCCTTGCTTAGACTCACTGCAGATAGCTTGTAGCATGCCCTGGGGGGCAAGCAGAAGGGAACACAGAGATCCCAGAGCCAAGTTACTCACTCTCCCTCTGGCCACCTGGAGGCAAAAGTTAGCCTCTTTTCATAATTACACTCACTTACCCCTGGTACAGCCCTAAGGGAATTGAAAGCATTGTTGGGTTTCTCTGGTCATAAAGACAAGATCTATGACCACTGTCTCCCTGGAGGGCAGAGTAGAAGGTTGGCTAACTTTGTTCGCAGTTGCTCAGGCTCAGTGCCTTCACAGAGAGCAAATTACCCTTGGAATCTCTTGTTTTTTGTTTCCCTTTCCTGAAATGGTGGAGCAGAGAACAGAATTCTGGTCTTTTTTGTTCTTGTTTTTTTTTTTCCTTAAAAAATGTCTTTTTAATAGCCGGGCGTTGTGGCAGGCACCTGTAGTCCCAGCTACTCGGGAGGCTGAGGCAGGAGAATCGCTTAAGCCCAGGAGTTGGAGGTTGCTGTGAGCTGTGTGAGGCCACGGCACTCTACCGAGGGCCATGAAGTGAGACTCTGTCTCTACAAAATAAAAAAAGTCTTTTTAAAAAAAATTTTTAGATTAATATGAGGGTACAAATGATTAGGTTACAATGTTTGTGTTTGTTAGTAAGGTCCCTGTTGTAGTTGTGTTTCACCTCCTGGAGGTGTGCCATGTACCCTTATGATATGCCCATGAGGTGGGAGCACATCAGTTCCGTTTCCTCCCTTCCCTCCTCTCTCTCTCTCCCCCTCCCTTTTTTCCCTTCCCACAACTTGAATTGAATTGAGTTTTTCTCTTGCGTGGGTGTGTATTAGTTCATCTACTGGCTTCATATTGGTAGTGAGTACATTGGATATACTTGCTTTTCCATTCTCGTGGTACTTTATTAAGAAGGCTGTGTTTCAACTCTATTCAGGTTAATACAAAAGATGTAAAGTCTCCAATTATTTTATGGATGAATAGTATTTCATCGTATACATATACTACAGTTCCTTAATTCATTCCCTGGTTGATGTGCACTTGGGTTGTTTCCACATCTCTTGGTGATTGTAAATTGAGTTGCAATAAACAATCTAGTGCAAATGTCATGATAAAATGATTTTTATTCTTTTCTTTCTTCTTCTTCTTTTTTTTTTTTTTTGAGATAGAATCTCACTATATTGCCCTCAGTAGAGAGCTGTGGTATCACAGCTCACAGCAGCCTCAAACTCTTGGGTTTAAGCGATTCTCTTGCCTCAGCTTCCCAAGTAGTTGGGACTACAAGGCACCTGCCACAACGCTTGGCTATTTTTTGTTGTAGTTGTCATTGTTGTTTAGCAGGCCCTCGCCGGGTTCGAACCTGCCAGCCCCGGTGTATGTGACCAGCACCCTTACCACTGAGCTATGGGCACTGAGCCTGATTTTTTTTTTATTTTGGGTAGATACCTAGTAGTGGGATTGCAGGGTTAAATGGAAGGTCTAATTTGAGTTATTTGAGGATTTTCCATACTTCTTTCCAAAGAGGCTGTGTTAGTTTGCAGTCCTACTAACAGTGTGAAAGTGTTTCCTTCTCTCCACATCCATGCCAGTATCTGCAGCTTTGCAACCTTGTGATGTGGGCTATTCTCACTATGGTTAGGTAATATCTCAGGGTGGTTTTGATTTACATTTCCCTGATGACTATGGATGATGAGCATTTTTTCATATGTTTGTTGGTCATTCATCTGTCTTTTTCAGAGGAGGTTCTTTTCATGTCTCTTGCCCAGTGATCCATGGGTTTGTTTGCTTTTTTTTTGTTGATTAACTTGAATTCTGTAAATTCTAGTTATCAACCCTTTGTCAGCTTCACAACATGAAAATATATTTTTTCATTCTGAAGGCTTTCTTTTTGTTTTACTTGTTGTGTCCTTAGCTCTGTAGAAGGTTTTCAGCTTAATTAAGTCCCATTTGTTTATTTTTGTTGTTGTTGCAATTAGAACTCTGGTCTTTATTGAGTTTCTGGAAGCAATGAGTAGTTAGTGAGATAGATGAACCATTGCAACTTTGAGGATGGAATGTCCTTGTCCCCTGCATACAGAATTACAGAGCTACACCCATCAGAATTCAGGAGTTCCCAAGAATTTTGATTAGATTTAATTCTGTAGTCATTGAGCACTATGTGTCATGCTTGTGCAGAGTCAACAAGGAAAGGAATAAAAAGCTAAGTTTCCTCAATATATAAACACAAAGAGATATACAACAAGCACATTACAGTAAAAATATTGAAAGCCAAAGACAAGGAGAAAAATCTCAAAAACAGCAAAAGAAAAATGACTCATCATTTGTAAGAAGATTAACACCTGACTTCTCATCAGAAACAATGGAATCAGAGGCAGTGGGATAAAATATTTAAAGTGCTCACAAGGAAAAAAATCTGTCATCCAAGAATACTTTATCCAGAAAAACTATCTTTTAAAAATGAAGGAAGAATAAGGACATTCCCAGATAAAAGAAAAACTGAGAGAATTGTATTAAAAATGCTAAAGAAAATTCTTTAGGCTGAAAGCAGTTAAAAAAGAAAACACAGAGAGCACTGGAAAAGGTAATTATCCAATTATAAAAGACTGGATTATTTCTTGTGTTTATTTCTTCTTTTAAATGATTTAAAAGGAAATTGTATAAGACAAAATGTGTATGATGTATTGTCAAGCCTGTATCATACAGAAATATATCTGCCAATAACAGCACAAAGGAAGTGGATTGGGACAAGGCTGTATCGGGATAAACAAATGACTCTACAGGGCAACTCAAATCCATAAGAACAAAGGAAGAGAAACAGAAAAGATAAAAAGGAGGTTACTATAACAAAAACTATATTGGCTCGGTGCCTGTGGCTCAAGTGGCTAAGGTGCCAGCCACATACACCCGAGCTGGCAGGTTCGAATCCAGCCTGGGCCCGTCAAACAACAATGTTGGCTGCAAGCAAAAAATAGCCAGGTGTTGTGGCAGGTGCCTGTAGTCACAGCTACTTGGGAGGCTGAGGCAAGAGAATCGCTTAATCCCAAGAGTTTGAAGTTGCTGTGAACTGTGATGCCACAGCACTCTATCCAGGGCTATAGCTTGAGACTCTGTCTCAAAAACAAACAAACTATAGATACTTGCTCTCTTTCCTTCTCTCAATTTCCTTAAGAGAGATAAAATTATGTATAGTAATAATTACAACAAAGTATTATTAGATTTTTAGCATTTATACATATAATGTCTATAACAATAATACCATAGAAAGGAGGAAAGGGAATAAAGCTATGTAGGAGTAAGTCTTCTATTTTTCACTTGAATTAAGTTAGTATAAATATAAATCTGACTTTGATAGTGAAAATGTGTATGGTAAATCTTACAGCAACCGCTAACTGAGCAACATGATGAAGATATATTCAAAGACATTTAATATTGCAGGTAAAAGAAAGCAGCAAAGGAAGGATGGAGGAAAAAAATATAGGAGGCACACAGAGAACAAAAAGTAAAATGTCAGCTATAAATGTAACTGTATTAATAGTGATGTTAAAGATTAATGCATTAAATAATCCAGTCAAAAGACAGAAATATTTAGATTGTACAAAAACATACAAATATATACTGTGTATAGGAGACAAACTTCTTATTCAGTGCAGATACATGTGTATTGAAAATACATAAAAGTATGAGAAAAAATATAATAAGCAAATGGCAACCTCAAGAAAGCTGGAATAGCTAGAAGAGAAATAGACAACTCAATAATAATACAGACTTCATTACCCCACTTACAATAATGAATAGGAAAACTGGACAGAAGAGAAAGGAAATAGAAGACTTGAACAACACTATAGACCTAACAGACATCTGTAGAATAATCACCCAACAATGGAGGAATATACACATTCTTCTCAACGCATGAAAAAAATTTTCCAAGATAGATCATATGATAGGCCATAAAACAATCCTTAATGAATTTAAAGAATAGAACCCATTCAAAATGTTTTCTCTAAACCCAGCAGAATGAACAATAAGTCAACAACAGAAATAAACTGGGGAAAATGAGAAATACATGGAAATTAAAAAACACACTCAATGACCAGTGGGTCAAAAAAGAAATCACACAGGAAATTAGAAAAATACTTTGATAATCTCTTATGGAATTAAAGTTAAAAAATAGAAAAATACCTTAAGACTTATGGAAATGAAGGCAAAGAATATCAAAAATAGTGAGATGCAGCTAAGGGAGGGCTTAGAAGGAAATTCAGAGCTATAAATGCCCATATTAAGATAAAACATCTAAAATCAATAACAACTTTCTACCATAAAACATTAGAAGGTAACATGGCTGACTAGAAGTATTTCATGCCTCCCTCTTCCACATAAAAGAACCAAAGTAGCGTATAGACAGTCACACTTTCGGTACATAATCCAAGAGAGAACACTGGAACTCGACAAAGAAGTGACAGGGGACACCAAAAATGGGGAAGGAGGAGAAGAGGTAGCTTCTCTGGTTGGGGTTGACTTTGAGCCAGGGGTGACTCCCCACTGCAGAGAGGGGTAAATAAAAGACTTCTAGTAGTCCTTGTCCCCACCGAGGAATCATGCAATCCTGTCCACAGGAGAACCCCTCAACTCTCCCAACCCCAGAAACGTAAACCTAGGAAGCTGCCGGAAGACTGCAGGATAGATCTGCTTCAGGCAGAGAGGGAGCACTGGGCTCTACACCCTTTCTGAGGGCCAAACACCTGCAGCAAAGAGTCATTTATTTTGAGAACTAGTCTCTAGACCCAGTGGTGCTGGTGCTGGGGTATTATGGAAACTCGGGCTGTTGCTATGGGATAGGGAAGCAAGCCAGGAGTGCTCTTGCAGCTGGGACTAGGAAGTGAGCAGGGCCTAGGTGGCAGCACCCAATGCCAAGAATGAGCACTGCTAGAATCTGATATGGGGACATGTTGCAGGGAGTTGGTTGTGAGCTGAGTATGGGCTCCTGCAGCCAGGGTTAGGGTGGGAGAGGAAAGAGCCTCTCTAGAACTGGAGCATGAAGGGGACATGTGTTTCCCCCTTGTTGGCCCAGGGTATAGCCACTGAAGACAGCAACACCCTCTTTAGTGATGGGACCTCAGATGGCTGCTATGGCCCCTCACTTGAGCACTCCTCCTGCAGGGGGCCTGAGGATCATCCTGCCCTTGCCCACCAAGGCTGGTACCTACTCTCACTGAGCACAAGTTTGCTGAACACAGCTTCACTCCTCTACTTGGCGTGCTAGTCCCTAGCGCAACTGCACCACAGCCTCCCTAATAATAACTGCACCCTAACCCACTGAGGAAATCACAGACACCACTAATGCTGTATACAGCCAAGGAAATCAGAGACTACACTCAGAATCAAATCCCTACCCAACCAACACCATAGATACATCTTTAGGAAAAAGTCCTCCCCTACAAAAGTAAATTCAAAGATAGGAAGAAGTGGATGTAACAGCACAATACTGTTATCTTGGTGACAGAATTCCATCTCGCTGTGTGCCTGTGTGTCTCCAGGGGCTACATGGCTGACCTCGCCTGCCTTTCTTCTTTCTTTTTCTATTGCAGGAGAGAATACTGGTGAAGTGTACACATGAGTTATTAAAAGGATTTCATGCTGGCTCCACCGTCTTTCACTGATCCGCCCCGCAGCATGTAGAGGTTTCAACGTCTGGCTTTAATAAAGTCCTCACCCTGCACTTCCGCACTGGTCTTGTCATGATCCTCCCGTCTCAGGCCTCATAATGAAGTGGCCTTTTGCTGTGGGTAGTGTCAGTTCTGGAGAACAAATATCCCCTTGCCAAACACTGCCTGAAGTTCAGGCTTCACAACAGTAAACTCATGGTGGGGACCCACGCCGCGTTATGCTGCAGCGTCCCGGTTCAGGATTCGATGAGTGAGAAGAACACTTAGGGGTGAACAGGAGCTGAGCCCTTCCTGCTGGTCCTGCAGCAAGGGGACCCCCTGCCTCCCTGTCTGCCCAGGCCTGGGTTCACATGCGGCAGCAGCTGGAGCGTGATGTCCCTTCAGAGCCACAGTCAACCTGCTCGGTGGCCCCTCTCCATGGTGGTTTGGCTCCTATGCTTAGGCCAGTATGAATTATCTGCAGTTTAACACAATTTTAGGCCATGTGCAGGTTTCCACCTGGACCAAAATGTGTGTTTGGTTCCTGGCTCTGGGAGCTCCTTGGTGTCCCCACACTCTACCATCCCTAAGGCTCTTGTCTCCTCTCCACCTCTCCAAGAGCCCCGGAAAGCTGAATTCAGCTGTCCCCTGAATACCTCCCTGCAATACTGCACAGTCATTTCAGTGGCACCTCACTGTGTGAAGTTCACTGCTAGTTCAGTCTGCACACTCAGCTTGGTGGACACAAACCCTCACTGAGCTCCTGCAACAATTGATATTATAATGCTTGCAAGTACTGGAAATTTCTATTGACTGAGCACTTGATGTGTATTTTTCTGGAAGACACACACGTTCTTTCTCTCTTGGTTCTCAGTACTAGCCAGGAGAGTCAAAGGTTGTTAACCATGATGTAACATGAGAGGGAGAAACGCTCTCCCTAGTGGTCCTGAGCCTTGTTTTTCCTCTCTGTTTTGGAGACGCCTGGGAATCTTTCAAAGCAAACGATGCCAGGCTTTCCTCAGGACACGTGTATCAATCAGTCTGTCTGCAAGTGGAGCCCAGGCAGCCTCCCTCCTGCACCTCCCACTCCACGTGGAGGTGCAACGGTCTAGTGAATTGGGGAGGTAGTAGTTGGGAAACAAGCGTTCCCCAGGACACTTAGAGAGTCACCTCCTGGGCTTTTTCTTTGTTGTCGATATCATTAATTTTCAGGAACTCTAGTTCAAAAATCTCAGGCTGAGTTTGGTAAGAAGAGAGGATTGGCACATGCAGGGTCTCTTGCCTTTATCCCTCAGGCTTCTCCCAGGAGCCCTGTGCTAAGTAGGGTCTCATCATGTGTCTCCACGAACATGATGAACAATCTCTGCAGAGAGTCTCTTCCTCTGAAGTATCTTCTCCCTACAATGCGTCTTACACTTTCCAAAAAGCTCAATGTTCAGAAAACAAAGCTCTGTTTATTTTCACAGTTTTCTTTAGAGTAAACCTTCAATGAATCTCCGTTTCAAGAAATAAAGCTCAATATTTCCATTGAGAAGTTAGAATATTCAAGTTTTTATGATAATCAACACTTCACATTTTTAAATTTTATTTTAATCATTCATCACTTGTACAGTATTCACTGTTGAGACTGAAATGCTTTCCACTAAAAATGTCATTCTCTCTCAACTGAATAGGAAACAAAACCAAAGTTGGTGGACGTAAGTCCTCATGTTACACAGCTAATGGGAGATAGAATCCTAAAGCTGATTCCAACTCCCCATGCATGTGTGAGGGGAAAGGGCCACTTCCTTGGTTGCTGTGGCCTCTCCTTTCTTCAACCCCTTTCCAGAAAAGAGAGGCCAAGAGATGTTCCTCACTGTCTGGGGGTCTCTGTAGAGGAGTCACACTGTTCCCTCACTGTTCCCCATGTCACCATGCCCACACACGCACCCCAGGGAGGTCAGTCTTTGGAGGCCTCTGACATATTTCGGGCACAGGGTGGGATGTGGGGGGCTGGAATGGTAAGGACTGAACACCAAGTAACACAGCCCTGGAATCTCAGCCCCAGGCTCTGGCCAAGGCCAGGAAGGCCCCTGGCATAGGGGAGGCCTTGATGACTTAGAAACGGCCATCTTACTGCAAACTGAGATGTTGCCAAGACCTAGAGAAAGAGCTTCACCTCCAAAGACACGTCTGAAGTTGATTTTTACTAGCCTGGTAGGTGAGAGGAGAACAAAGTGTATAGCAGATTCATAGCTGAAACTTACAATTAATGAAAACTCGATGGCCATCTAACCTTCGAAAACATCTTCTTTAGGCTTTTTGTACAAATACTCAAATCACTGAGAAATGTGGATCTCTAACAGAGTTACCTTGATGTTGACTATGGCAAGGTGTTTCCAATGCCAAAAAATTAATGTGCCCACATCCAAGGTCTTCCTGAGCCCTGAGCACCAGTCAAATGTACTCTGAGCCCCTCATACTTTATATGTCAACAGAGACCCCCCCTCACTCTGGATAGAACCTGTGGGTGATGGATCTTTGTAGCATGTCATCACCGCAGGGGATCAGTTACTATCAGTCACTCCACCCGGAGCACTGAAGCCCCCTCGGCTCTTCCAGTTTCTTTACTGCATTCAGGAACCTGAGGCAAAGTATCTTTTTAGAGAGAAAAAGTTACACCAGCAATACAGTATTCTGAACTTTTTGCTTTTATTCTCCCTGTAAGGCATGATGTGCAAAGTGGAGTATTCTGGGCTGAGTTACTATTAATTGATTCACCAGAGAATGATCAGGTTTCTGGGTCAACATGGAGATTAGTGTGGGCACCATGTACCTAATGGAGGGTCCTTTTGAGATGAAAAAATAAGAAATCTCTGAAGGGATCTCTGGCCAGCAGGTGTCTGGTCAGGTCCATCAGGGCAGGACACTAGGCAGAGCCCCCCATAGCTCCTGGCCAGGGAGACAGTCTCCATTGTTAAAGTCCTTCTGTTCCCTTTGGAATGAGGGAGGCCAGCCATGGCCAACCACCGGCAAGTTATCCTGTAGATCCACAGCTCTCTTCCTGCTGTCTGTCCTCTTCCCAAATCAGGTATGTTCTTGGTCACTGCCACTCCAGCTGAATGATGGAAAGATGTCACCAATAATCCAGACAGCAAACTTGCATTCTCTAGAAATTAGTAACAGGCTCTTCTCTCTGACTCTCTCACATACTCCCTTTCATAAACCTGAGCCAACTTTGTTTTTCTTTCTTTTGTCACCTTTACCTCTTCCCTGATTACACCGGGACGGGTTTTCTGTCATGTGAGGTTTTATCCCCAGAAGGCAAGTCGCTGCTTTTTCTATTTTCCTGGGCAAGTGCCATTTACTGACAGGACTCTGCACTTGCTGTTCCCTCTACCCAGAACACTGTTCCAGGATCTTTCCCTGGATATGGCCGTCTACTCATCAAGCCACAGGTAACATGGCACCTCATCCACAGGCTGAGGGGTGGCCCATCTACGACAGCATCTGGTTGTGTGGATGGTTCGTGTTCTTTGCAGCAATTACCACTTTCTGACATCTCTGATTGATTTTCTTTGGAAAGAAAAGTACACAAGAAAAAAGCAGCTGGTGGAACTTGTTCCTACAACTGAATCTGTGGTAAGGAGCTCAGGGCTCAGCTCATAGGAGAAGCTCTGTAGTTACGTGTTCAACAATGTATGGGGGCAGGATGGAAACTGTCATGTATTCATGGTCATCTCATATTAGACCACAGGATAGAAGCTTTTCTACAGTGTGTACAGTCCTTACAAAGCTGGAGCATGGTGTCATTTGTACACATTTCAAAAAGGAAAAGAGAACTCAGAGAGACCAGAAGTGCAATTTCCCAAAAGACTTGTCATGAGTCTGTGTGGCCTCCAGGATCCAAACCCACAAGTACCATTACCATTCAGGACCCAGCACTGCCTGCCCCGATCAAGGAGTTACTCTGCTAATTCACAGCAGCCCCTGAATCAGTAGATTGAAAACTGTAAAAGGCAACAAAGAACAAAACAGAAATTAATTCACAGATTCATAATGGAGTGAATTTAAAAAGAAGAATTAGCCAGGTGAGTCTGGTGGAGAAAAGGACAAAAGAGAAAAGAAATAAACCCCCAATTTTCTGTAGAGTTTAGATCTTAGTAAGTTTTCTCAAAACTTGAAACACTTTTTGAAAAAGGAATGTGTGCAGGCGAGGAAGGGCTGCTTCGCAGAGGGCAACTGTGTTACTGCACCCAGCCCAGCTGTGATAACAGAGGACAGACAGGATGTGAAGCCTTCAGACCCTGAAGAACAGGGAGAAGAGGCAGCAGATGAAGGGAAGCAGCAGGAAAATTAGTACAAGAAGTGGGAGAGGAACAGAAGACCACAGTAATTGTAGCAACAACGACAACAGCACAGGCTCACACTGTTGGATTTGGTTTAGGGTTTGGGAAACACTTTCACATCCATTTTGCCTGAAGCCACATGTCATTACTACTGTTCCCAAATTGTCAGGGGTCCAATAATCACTGTCTTCTTGGTTTCTACTCTGGCTTGCTGGGCTCCCCTAGGAACATGGGGATTGTTTCCTTGTCCCAGGCCAGGCTGAGTCTCTGACTCATTCCCTCCTTCCTGGCAGGGACTGTGCCACCTGCTTGGCGATAAATAGAGCCGCCTGGGAGCTCCTTCCACAGTCACTTCCTTGCTCCCTGCCACACGACACTAGACAGCTGACTGTTTCGGGCTCACCGTGAAGCTCCTGATGGTCCCACTGCTGACTGCCCTCTGCCCCTGCTGCTTCTCAGGTGAGCCCTGTGCAGGGGGGAGGCCAGGAGATGGGGGCATTGCTGGGCCCCTGTGGATGAACTTCGGTTCCCCAAGCTCCAGCACAGGAAAGCCCCAGGACAAAAGGTTTACATGCAATGGACCTCAGGATTGTGTTCATTCCAGACACTAAAGCAGGTAGGTGGGCTGTGCCCTGCAGAGGAGCTGCACACAGAGTCTCACTGCCTTCTGGGTGTCTCACCAGGGTCACCATTACCATGAAAACCAGCACAAGTCTCAGTTTTGAATATTGGACCTCGCTTTCTCAGTGGAAGAAAAAAAAGACATGATTGAAGACCTCCTGGCCTCCAGAAACCATCAAACAATCATGAGGCTCCTGAAATGTGGAAGGAAAAGGGAAACCTCCCAGAGAGAAGGCTCAGGCTGCAGCGTGTGACCTGGTGTCTCTCAGCTTGTGGTCTCGCCTGCATTTGCAGAGTTGATCTGAGTTCTCTTTGGGATGCCCCCAGGTCTCAGGTCTTTCCTTCTCAAAAGGAGACGAGAACTCCCACTCTCGGGGGCTCCTCCAAGCAATGAAGATCTAGGGGGAGGTCAATGCCCTGGCAGCTGGAATATGGCAGCACTTACCCTTCACAGAGGGAGATGCCTTTTAGCATTTGCAAAGCCTGCTTCCATATCCACCCTATTAAATCCCAAAGCAGGTGGATGTGGGCAAACAAGTGATCTGCTCACAGTCAGAAACCACACAGCCAGGCTAAGTGCCCATAGCACAGTGGTTGCAGTGCCAACTACATGCACTGAGGCTGGCGGGTTCCAACCCGGTCCGGGCCAGCTAAACAACAATGACAACAGTAACAAAACCAGCCAAGGGTTGCGGTGAGTGCCTGTAGTCCCAGCTACCTGGGAGGCTGAGATAAGAGAATTGCTTAAGCCCAAGAGTTTGAGGTTGCTGTGAGCTGTGATGCCACGATACTCTACTGAGGGTGACATAGGGAGACTCGGTCTCAAAACAAACAAACAAAAAATCACAGACCCAGAGTAGAACAAGTTCACATGAATGAGTCCTGAGCTCTTTCCCCTCCACCACAGGGATGGGCACAGCAGATCTCTTCACAAACGGAAAGTTCTGTGTTATGTTCTTTGTTGTGACAAGATTGAGACTCAGGTCAAAGTAGTGGACTATATTCCAGATGCAATACTTCTATGATGGGTAGGAATTCTCCTTGGCACATATCCCCTCAACCTCATCAGGTATGCAACCCAATGTGGGGAAGGAGAGGGTGGATCCCACTCCCACTTACAGGGACAGGATGAGGGGACATCACACAATTCTTTTGGGGGGTATTAGAAAACTCAGTAATCAGGGTAGGTAAATTTTGACCAAATAGTTGTAAAAATGAAAATTAATGCCTAATCCATGGTAAGTGAAGCTTAAAATTTTAAGTCAAGATTGATTGAGTCCACCCTACTTTGCATGCTTCACCTCATGGGCTGGACATGGTTCCAGCCCTGTACCCACTATGTGAGGTTAGAGTGAGCTCAGAGGAGTCACAACTGGCCTGGAACAGGGACTCTGAGCACGACCTCATGTCAGAACCCAAGAGCCCGAGGACCTCAGAGAGGATCTGGTGGGCAGGTGATGGAATGAGGGGCCAGAAAGCACCTTCCAGAGGGAGCCCAGGGCTTGGGGAGCAAACTGAGGAGGAAAGTGCCTTGCAGAGCCCTCAGTCCCTCCCTGAATCCTCCCGTGCCTGTCTGTGTCTGTCCCCCACACGCCCTTCATGGGAGGCCCTGGAAAGCCTCTGTTTGTATAGGAGAACAGAAAGGAACTTTAATATTTTGCAGTTAGTTTATTGAGATAAAGATGTATTTGAGGTTTCAACAAGTGTCTTGCAGTTTTCACTTAAAAGAACGGAAGAAGAAAGAAAAGTTGTGTTTCCTAGCAATCCGCCATGATCATGATCTGTCTGCCGTATCGGAGCCAAAGTTCTTGTGGGATGTTAGTAGTCTTTACATCATTCGCTGTCATAGATGATTTGCTGGAAAACAAACACAGACATGACAATTAGATTTTCAACTCACCCTTGCAAAGGCAAACATGTAAATCCAGAAACTGTTCTCCTTGTTGTTTCCCTGCAATTGTCCACAAATATCTCACTCCCAAGAAAATTAGCTCTAGTAGCAAAATGTGAATTATCCCTTGTTTATCCATATATATATATTTTTTTTTTTTTTTGGTTGGGGATTCATTGAGGGTCCACGAAACCAGGTTACACTGATTGCATTTGTTAGGTAAAGTCCCTCTTACAATTGTGTGTTGCTCCCAAAACGTGTGTCACACACCAAGACCCCACCCCCTCCCTCCTTCCCTCTCTCCGCTCTTCTTTTCCCCCACCCCTCCCTCCTTCTTTCTCTCTCTGCTGCCCCTTCCCCCACCTGCACCTTGTCATTAATTCTCATTAATTGTCCTCCTATCAAAATTGAGTACATAAGATTCATGCTTCTCCATTCTTGTGGTGCTTTACTAAGAATAATGTCTTCCACTTCCATCCAGGTAAATGCAAAAGATGTAAAGTCTCCATTTTTTTAATGGCTGAATAGTATTCCATGGTGTACATATAACATAGCTTGTTAATCCATTCCTGGGTTGGGGGGCATTTAGGTTGTTTCCACATTTTGGCGATTGTAAATTGAGCTGTGATAAACAGTCTACTGCAAGTGTCCTTATGGTAAAAGGATTTTTTTCCTTCTGGGTGGATGCCCAGTAATAGGATTGCAGGATCAAATAGGAGATCTAGCTTGAGTTTTTGGAGGGTTCTTCATACTTCCTTCCAAAAGGCTGTATTAGTGTGCAGTCCCACCAGCAGGGTAAAAGTCTTCCCTTCTCTCCACATCCACGAGATGTGCACTATGAAGCAGTTTTGTTTATTTTGTTTTGTGGGCCATTCTCACTGGGGTTAGATGGAATCTCAGGGTGGTTTTGATTTGCATTTCTCTCATAATTAGGGACAATGGCACTAATGTACACAGCTATGACTTAACAATAAAAACAAATTAAAAAAAATTAGGGACAATGGGCATTTTTTCATATGTTTGTTAGCCATTAGTCTGTCTTCTTTAGAGAAGATTCTATTCATGTCTCTTGCCCATTGATATATGGAATTGTTGGCTTTTTTCCTGTGGATTAATTTGAGTTCTCTATGGATCCTAGTTATCAAGCTTTTATCTGATTCAAAATATGCAAAAATTCTTTCCCATTGGGTAGGTTTGCTTTGGTTGTTGTCTCCTTAGCTGTACAGAAGCTTTTCAGTTTAATGAAGTCCCATTTGTTTATGCAATTGCCATGGCAGTCTTCTTCATGAAGTCTTTCCCCAGGCTGACACGTTCCAGTGTTTTTCCTATGTTTTCTTTGAGGATTTTTGTTGTTTCATGCCTTAAATTTAAGTCCTCTATCCATCTTGAATCAATTTTTGTGAGTGGGGAAAGGTGTGGGTCCAGTTTCAGTCTTTTACATGTGGATATTCAGTTCTCCCAGCACCATTTATTGAATAGGGAGTCTTTCCCCCAGTGTATATTCTTGTTTGGTTTATCAAAGACTAGGTGGTTGTAAGATGTTAGTTTCCTTTCCTGGTTTTCTATTCGATTCCAAATGTTTATGTCTCTATTTTTGTGCCAGTACCACGCTGTCTTGACCACTATGGCTTTGTAGTACAGACTAAAATCTGGTATGCTGATGCCCCCAGCTTTGTTTTTATTACTAAGAACTGCCTTAGCTATACGGGTTTTTTCTTCCAGTTCCATACTTTTTTCCAGGTCTTGAAAGTACAATGTTGGTATTTTAATAGGAATGGCATTGAATCTGTAGATTGCTTTGGCAAGTATAGACTTTTTAACAATGTTGATTCTTCCCAGCCATGAGCATGGTATGTTCTTCCATTTGTTAGTATCTTCTGGTATTTCCTTTCTTAGGGTTTTATAATTTTCTCTATAGAGGTCCTTCACCTCTTTTGTTAGGCATATTCCTATGTAGTTCATTTTCTTTGAAGCTATGATGAAGGGAGTTGTGTCCTTAATTATCCCCTTATCTTGGCTGTTATTGACGTATACAAAGGCTACTGACTTATGGACATTGATTTTATATCCTCAGACATTACTGTATTTTTTGATGACTTCCAGGAGTCTCATGGTTGAGTGGATTTCCTTTTGGTTATTTTCCACTTTATCAGCAATTTCCTTCATTGTTTCCTTCATCTCCTCCATTGTTTTCATCAACTGTATTTTAAATTCCCCTTCTGTCATTTCTAACATTTATAGGTGGGATCCTCTGTAGTAGCTTTCTCATGGTCCCTTGGGGGGGTTTGCTGTGGATTGGTATTTCATGTTGCTAGGATTTTTTTGCTGATTCTTCCTCATGAGAGTTGTCTTTTATCTGTTTCCTTGTTCTAATTTTCCTTTCACTTCCTCTTTAAGTTACTGTGCCTCTGGCCTAAGGTTTTGATGAGTTCAATTCTCCACTGCTTTTGTCCTCCTCATGGGGTCCAGAAGTCTCTTGCTGTCTCCCTGTGTCCCCAAAGGGATGTTTCTGGGTAGATCCCACCAGCCAGGGATGCCTGGAGTCTTCTCTCCCCAATCTCACAGTGCCCAGTTGCAAGGAAGCTGTTACTCGGCCGCGATCTTTTTCCTCCCCCTTTGAGTATATTTCTAAATAATTTCTTCTCTGGATTGTTTCAAATGGAATATTGGGATATTATTAAGTAAATGCTAGAAAATATTTAGCAATGCATATATAAAAGTAGACAGATATATTCCTTGTTATAACAATGGTTACAAGATTTCCATTAAATAATTACTTCACCCATGCTGGTTTTATACCCATGATCTATACTTTCCATTTCATGAGGTACTGAATTAAATGGTGCATGATTTCCAATCAAATATGGTAAAAAGATGCCCTGGTCTGGATGGCTTCACACCAGAATTCTATCAAACCTTCAAAGAAGAGCTTACTCCTATACTGCAGAAATTATTCCAAAAAATTGAGGAGGAAGAAATTTTCCCCAACACATTCTATGAAGCAAACATCATCCTGATGCCAAAACCAGGAAAAGACCCAACTAAAAAGGAGAATGTCAGACCAATCTCACTAATGAATATAGACGCAAAAATTCTCAACAAAAATCCCAGGCAATAGATTACAGTTTATCATCAAAAAAGTCATATATGATGATCAAGTAGCTTTCATCCCAGGGATACAAGGCTGGTTTAACATATGCAAGTCCATAAACGTATTCACCATATCAACAGAAGCAAAAACAAAGACCATATTATCCTCTCAATAGATGTAAAAAAAGCATTTGATAAAATCCAGCATCCTTTTCTAATTAGAACACTGAGGAGTATAGGCATAGGTGGCACATTTCTTAAACGGATTGAAACTATCTATGACAAACCCACAGCTAATATTTTACTGAATGGAGTAAAACTGAAAGGTTTTCTACTTAGAACTGTAACCAGACAAGGTTGTCCTCTGTCACCTTTACTATTCAACATAGTGCTGGAAGTTCTAGCCAATACAATCAGGCAAGAGAAGTAAATAAAGGGCATCCAATCAGGAGCAGAGGAGGTCAAACTCTCCCTCCTTGCTGATGATATGAATTTTTTTTTTTTTTTTTGAGACAAGAGTCTTAAGTTTTTGCCCCAGGTGCAATGCTGTGGAGTCACAGTTCACAGCAACCTCAAACTCTTGGGCTTAAGCGATTCTCCTGCCTCAGCCTCCCAAGTAGCTAGGACTACAGGTGCCCGCCACAAAGCCTGGCTATTTTTTGGTTGTAGTTTTTGTTGTTTTTCAGGCTGGGGCTGGATTTGAATCTGCCAGCTCTGGTGTATGTAGCTGGTGCCCTAACCGCTTGAGCTACAGATGCTGAAATAATTTTTTTGTTTGTTTGTTTGTTTTTGAGACAGAGTCTCACTCTGTCACCCTTGGTAGAGTGCTGTGGCATCACAGCTCACAGCAACCTCCAGCTCTTGGGCTTAGGGATTCTCTTGCCTCAGCCTCTGAGTAGCTGGAACTAGAGGCACTTGCCACAACACCCAGCAATTTCTTGTTACAGTTTGGCCAGGGCCAGGTTCGAACCCTCCATCCTCAGTATATGGGGCCGGTGCCCTACTCACTGAGCCATAGGCACAGCCCTTGCCCATATGTTCTTATACTTAGAGAACCCCAAAGGCTCAACCACAAGACTCCTGGAAGTCATCAAAAAATACAGTAATATCTTAGGATAGAAAAATCAATGTGTCAATGTCCAGAAGTCAGTAGTCTTTGTATATGCTAATAACAGCCAAGATGAGAGGCTAATTAAGGACATAACTCCTTTTACCATAGCTTCAAAGAAAATGAAATACCCAGGAATATACCTAGTAAAAGAGGAGAAGGAACTCTATAGAGAAAATTATAAAACCCTAAGAAAAGAAATAGCAGAGGATATTAACAAATGGAAGAGCATACCATGCTCATGGCTGGGAAGAATCAACATTGTTAAAATGTCTATTCTTCCAAAAGCAATCTACTGATTCAATTCCATCCCTATTAAAATACCAACATTGTACTTTCAAGACTTGGAAAAAATGATTCTTCATTTTGTATGGAACCAGAAAAACCCCCATACAGCTAAGGCAGTTCTTAGTAATAAAAACAAAGCCAGGGGCATCACCATACCAGATTTTAGGTTATACTGCAAGGCCATAGTGATCAAAACAGCATGGTACTGGCACAAAAGTAGAGACACAGACATTTGGAATTGAATAGAAAACCAGGAAAGGAACCTAACATCTTACCACCACTTAATCTTTGATGAACCAAACAAGAACATACACTGGGGAAAGGCTCCCTATTCAATAAATGATGGTGGGAGAACTGGATATCCACATGTAAAAGACTGAAACTGGACCAGCACCCTTTTCCACCCACAAAAATTGATTCAAGATGGATAAAAGACTTAAATTTAAGGCATTAAATGATAAACATCCTCAAGAAAACATAGGAAAAACACTGGAAGATATCCACCTTGGGAAAGACTTTATGAAGAAGACTTCTGTGGCCATGACAAGAACAAATAACCAGAATCCACAGAGAACTCAAACTTGTTGATAAGAAAAAAATAAGTGATCCCATTTCATTGTGGGCAAGAGACATGAACAGAAGTTTCTCTGAAGAAGACAGGTGCATGGCCTACAGACACATGAAAAAAATGCTCATCATCTTTAATCATCAGAGAAATGCAAACCAAAACTACTCTGAGATACTATCTAACTCCAGTAAGAGTAGCTCACATCTCAAAATCCCAAAACTACAGATGTTGGCGTGGATGTGGAGAAAAGGGGACACTTCTGCACTGCTGGGTGGGAATGCAAGCTAGTACATTCCTTTGGGAAGGAAGTTTGGAGAACACTCAGGGATCTAAATGTAGATCTGCCGTTTGATCCTGCAATTCCTCTTCTAGGTGTATACCCAAAGGACCAAAGATCATTTGACAATAAAGATATTTGCACTAGATTGTTCATTGCAGCTCAGTTCATAATTGCCAAGTCCTGGAAGAAGCCCAAGTGCCCATCGACCCATGAATGGATTAATAAATTGTGGTATATGTATACCATGGAATACTATGCAGCATTAAAAAATGGAGACTTTACCTCTTTCATGTTTACATAGATGGAGCTGGAATATATTCTTCTTAGTAAAGTATCTCAGGAATGGAAAAAACAATCCAATGTACTCAGTACTACCGTGAAACCAATTTACAATCACTCACACTTGCATATGAAAAATGAAACACAACTATAGCCTAGAATGAAGGAGGGAAGGGAAGGGAGGGGGGAAGGGGGGGGAGTGGGTTGATAGAGGGAGGGTTGGCAGGGGGACCGCACCCATGGAGCACATTGCAAGTACAAGTTGGATCTATCAGGTGTAGAACACAAATGTCTTAATGCTGAAATTGAGTAAATGAGGTGAAAGCTATGTTGATTAGTAGGATGAAGCACTCCAATTTGTACAAATAATCAACACATCAAATCCCATAATGGCATAAATGTATTTATGATCTATGTACAAATGACTTAATAAAAAATAAAAAAGAACAAAAATAAACAAATGGGACTTAAATAAACTGAAAAGCTTCTGTACAGCTAAGGAGACAACAACCAAAGCACATAGACAACCTACACAATGGGAAAAGATATTTGTATATTTTGAATGAGACAAAAGCTTGGTACCTAGGATCTACAGAGAACTCACATTAATCCATATGAAAAAAGCCAACAATACCATAAATCAATGGGCAAGAGAGATGACTAGAATGTTCTGTAAGGAAGACAGATGAATAGCTAGCAAACATAAAACATGTTCATTATCCCTAATTATGAGAGAAATGCAAATCAAAACCACCCTGAGATATCATCTAACCCTAGCAAGAATGGCCCACATCACAAAATCTCGAAACTGCTGATGCTGGCATGGATGTGGACAGAAAGGAATACTTTTACACTGCTGATGGGACTGGAAACTAATTAATGCACTTTCCTGGAAAGAAGAATGGAGAACCCTCAAAGAGCTCAAGCTAGACCTCCCATTTGATCCTGCAATCCCATTACTGGGCATTTACCCAGAAGGAAAAAAATCCTTTTACCAAAAGGACACTTGCACTAGATTGTTTACTGCAGCTCAATTTACAATCACCAAAATGTGGAAACAGCCTAAATGCCCACCAACCCAGGAATGGATTAACAAGCTATTGTATATGTATACCATGGAATACTATTCAGCCATTATAAAAGATGGAGACTGGGCGGCGCCTGTGGCTCAAGGAGTAGGGCGCCGGTCCCATATGCTGGAGGTGGCGGGTTCAAACCCAGCCCGGCCAAAAAAAAAAAAAAAAAGATGGGGACTTTACATCCTTAGTATTAACCTGGATGGATGTGGAACACATTGTTCCTAGTAAAGCATCACAAGAATGGAGAAGCATGAATCCTATGTACTCAATTTTGATATGAGGACATTTAATGACCTAGCACACGCTGTGGGGTGGGGGAAGGGGAGAGCAGAGAGAGAGAGAAGGAGGGACAGTGAGGAAAGGAAGAGCAGAGAGAGGGAAAGTGGGAGGTGGTGGGATTTTGGTGTGTGGCACACCTTTGGGGGGCAAGACACAATTATAAGAGGGACTTTACCTAACAAATGCAATCAGTGTAACCTGGTTTCTTGTACTCTCAGTGAATACCCAACTATATATATATATATATATAAGAAAGACAGTGGTACTTCCTGTAAAGAACATGAACCATCCACACAAGCAGATACTGTGCTAGAGGGGCTGCCCTACATCCTCCACATCTGAGAAAGCCTGTGGGAAGAGGTGCTGTTTAAGCTGCAGCTTGGATGAGTGGACAGTCATGTCCAGGGAGGGATCTGGGAAGAGTGTTCTGGGCAGAGGGAACAGCAGAGGCCTGAGGGCAGGTGGCACTTGGCAAGGTAAAAAAAAAAAATGCAGTGATGGTTTGCCTTCTGGGGATAAGAGGACAGGACAGCCTCACATGATAGAAAGGCCACCCCCAGTTAAATCAGGGACAAGGCAAGGGTAACAAAAACAATCAAAAGCAAGTTGGCTCAGGTTTATAAAAAAAAGAGTAAATGAGAGACCCAAGAGAAGAACCTTTCATTTGCAGTATTTGCTGCCTGGATTACTGACTTCCATAATTATGGAAGCTGGACAGGATGAGAGCAGAAATACACATCCAGATATAGACGCTGCTTGTATCAAATAGGATTATGGTATCAAAGAGGTGGTTTACTTTTAGCTCTTTATTCTCCACACTTTCTCAAAAAGGACAGTGTTAGTTGGCAATCCCACCAACATGCATAAGTGTTCCCCTGTATCTCCGCCCCTGCCAGCACCTGCAGCTTTGGGACCCTGTGTTGTGCGCCCTTCTCACTGGTGTTAGATGATATCTCAGAGTGGTTTTGATTTGTATTGCTCTGATAATGAGGTATGATGAAGATTTTTCCATGTGTGTGTTGGTCATTCATCTGTCCTCTCAGGAAAAGCTTTACTTCATGTCTCTTAGCCAATGACTCATGGGATTGTTTGCTCTTTTCCTGTTGATTTGTTGAGTTCTTTGTAGATTATGGTTATTAGCCTTTTGTCAGATTTGTAACGTGCAAATACCTTCTCCCATTCTGGAGGCTATTTGCTTGGTTGATAGTATCCTTAGGTGTGCAAAAACTTTCTACCTTGAGGTGCCATTTGTTTATTTTTGTAGCTGCTACAATTGCCAATGGTGTGTTCTTCATAAATTCTTACCCAAGGCTGATAACGTTATGGGTTTCCCCACCCACTTTATTCTGGAGTTTTTATCATTTTATGTCTAGATGAAAATCTTTCAACCAGGGTGAGTATTTTTGCAGGTCGCTGGAATTGTGGGTGCAGTTTCAGAGTTTTACATGTGGCTAACTAGTTCTGCTAGCACCTTTATCAAATACGGATTGTTTTCCCCAGTGTACGCTTTTGTTTAGTTTACCAATGATCAGATAGCCATGTGAAGCTGGATTCATCTCTGGTTCTCAGTTGTGTTCCATAGATCTGTTTCTCCATTTTTCTGCCAGTACCATGCTGTATTGATCCCTGTAGCCTTGCAGTATAACTTGAATTCTGGTAACATGATGCCTCCATATTTGTAGACGTCTGTTGGCTTTTTGGTTTGTTTTTTTCCTGGTTTCATACAAAATGAAAAATTATTTTTTTTTTAAGTTTTACAAAGTATGACGTTGGCAATTTAAGGAGCTATCACATTTTCTTTCTCCATTCATCCATTGATGAACACTTAAATTGATTCCATACTTGGCTATTGTAAATAGTGCTGCAATAAGTATGTGTTAGCACATATATCTTTAACATACTGGTTTTATTTGATTTGTATGTACAGTTGACTCTTAAACAATATGGCTTTGAACTGTGAGGGTCAATTTCTTCAACCAACCACGGATTGAAAATACTGTATTCAAGGACGCAAATTGCATACATGGAGGGCTGAGTTTTTATATACTGGGATTGCACAGGGCCAACTAGGAGACTTGAGTATGCACAGATTTTGGTATATGCAGGGAGATGGAGGAGGGCCCTGGAACCGATCCCCTGAGTACATGAAAGGTGACTGTACAACCAGTAGTGAGATTGCTGAATCAGATGGTACTTACGTTTTTAGTTTTTTGAGGAAACTCCATCCTGTTTTCCATAGTAACTGCATGTAATTTATATCCTTACCACGAGTCTACAAGGGTTCTGTTTTCTTCACATCCTCAGCAACACTTGTAATCTTCTGTCTGTTTGTGAGTAGCCATTGTAACAGGTGTGAGCTCATATCTCATGGTGGTTTTAACTTGCATTTCCCTGATGATTAATGATGTTGAGCATATTTTTATACCCGTTGACCACTGGTATGTCTTTTTTAAAGAAATATCTATTAAGGCCTTTTGCTCATTTTCAAAATCATTATTATTATTTTTTTAATTATTTTTTGTAGGGAAAGGGGTCTTGTTAGGGTGCCCATACAGGTCTCAAAATCCTGGCCCCAAGTCGTCCTCCCACCTTGGCCTTCCAAAGTGCTGACTCTACAGACATGAGCCATCACACCTCCCTCAAAATTATTTTTAGTGATTTATTAACCACTGCTGAATTAGGACTTCCTCTGATTTTATTAAAATCAATACAGTAGATACCACGTGATGTAGGAAAAAAACCCCTTCATGACCACAAAAAAAAAAAAACAACCTTAAATTGTTTCTCTGAAATCTAGAGATTTGTACAAGCAGAGTCAATGCTCTGAGTTAAGACTCTGATGGGGGATGTGAAAATCTCTATGTTTTGCGAAATGGAAGAGCAATGATTATGAAAGGGAGGTGGAAACAACAGCCAGTGTGACCACGTGATGTGTACATAGTACAAATAGATGGGAATGTTAACACGTCAAAGTGATCCTTTAAGCTATGTGTCCACCAATTTGAATATCAAGTGCCCACAGAATCCCTGGGGTTATAATAGCCAAAAGGACTTGTGTGACCAACACATCCTGCTGAAGACAGGTGTCCAGAGCCTCTGTGTGTCTTGGAGATAAATAAGGACTTTCCTCACTTATCACCCTCCTCTATTTTCCATTCCAATACTCACCATTAAGGATATTAAAACCATGATAACATCACTTGGACCTGACCATAAATAATAAAATTTTTGTCAAGTAATGTCAACTGTGAGGAAGGCTAATGGAACCAGGGCCAGATTCTGAAGCACTTTGCTACCATGTAACATATGTGATCATTCCTTGTTCACAGACTCATTTAGAATCAGTTTCATACTGACTTTGCAAACGAGGGGCTTTATTTTATTTTACTTGTTTCCCCTTGTTGTTATGTAATTGTAAATACTGACATTTACTGGCAGGCACTGTGTTGAGTATTTTTCCTCTGTTAGTTTATTTATTTCCTAGACCAGCAGTTCTCAACCTGTGCGTTGTGACCCCTTTGTAACCATGAAAATACATCTTGCATATCAGATATTTACATTACGATTCATAACAGTAGCAAAGTTACAGTTATGAAGTAGCAACGAGAGTAATTTTATGGTTGGGGTCACCGCAACAAGAGGAACTGTATTAAAGGGTCGCAGCATTAGGCAGGTTGAGAACCACTGTCCTAGACAAATCATGAAGTAGGCACTATTACCACCGTTATTTTAGAGGTGAGAAAACTGAGGCTGGGAGATTAAGTAACCTATTGCTGATTTCTGCCAAGTAGAAAGTGCCAGCTTGGAGCAGAGCCCAGGTCATGTGGGCCCCAAATTGAACTTTTTCCCTCCTCAATCAATTAATACTTTCTAATTTTGGAAGATGCAAGCAACACTTGCCAATTCAAAACAAAGCATACAACTTCCCTATTAAGTGTCTGATGTGGGATGCTTGAATTTGTAGAGTAATTTGAGAATAGTTGACATTTCGAGTTTTCTATCATTTGCTATGGAACAGATATGTGTCCCTATTTATTTAGATTCTCTTTATCTTTTGGTAAATTTCATGTGAAGTTTCGTGATTTATCTTTTACATAGTTCCAAATACAAATATTTTAATGTATTTTTATTGCTACTATTGTTACTGTCAATGATACACCTCTTTTTATTATTTAATATTATAGCAGTGGCTGATTATAGGAAAGCAATTGATTTCCATATGGTGATCTTGTATTCAGCTAACTTGCTACACTCTCATGAGTACTTTTAGCTATTTCATTCGATTGTTTTATATGTCCCTAAGTTAAAGAACCATCTCTAAGTAATGCCCCTCTCCTAGATTCGGTTTTATGATTAGTATTATTCTTTTTGAGATACAGTCTCCTTCTTCTGCCTTTGGTAGAGTGCTCTGGCATCATCACAGCTCACAGCAACCACTGTCTCTTGGGCTCAAGAGATCCTCTTCCCTCAGCCTCCCGAGTAGCTGGGACTACAGGTCCCTGCCATGACACCTGGCTAGTTTTCCTATTTTATTTTTTAGTAGAGACAGGATCTTGCTCTTGCTGAGGCTTGTCTTGAATGCATGAGCTCAAGCAGTCCACCTGCCTCGGTCTCCCAGAGTGCTAGGATCACAGGCAGAGCCACCTCACCCATAGATTTGTTTTCTTAATAGAATTGCTTCCTTTGTTTGAAGAGAATATGATTAACATCAGGTGTCCTTGTGTTATTTTTTACTTTTCTTTTACATCGATAAATAATAATTTTGTGTGTGTATATATATATGGGATACAATGTGAGGTTTTGATATGTATATACAATGTGGAATGATTAAATCTAAGTAAATTTAATTTGTTCGTGAGATATGATAAACAAAACCATCACTTCACATACTTATTATTTGTGCTGAAAAAATTTAAAATCTACTCTGTAATTAATTTTGAAATATGGAATGCGTTAGTATTTATTATCGCCACTATTCTGTGTAATAGGTCAGTAAAGCTCACTCCTCCTCCTGTCTAACTGAAACTTTGTACCCTTTGATCAACATCTTCCTTCCGTCCATTTTACAAAATACACTTTATCTTTTAGGAAAATTTTAGGCTACAGTCAAATTGAGTAGATAGTACAGAGAGTTCGCACCCAATCCCCACCTCACGCTGTCAACATCCCACATCAGGTGGCACATTTGTTCCAGCCGAGGAACCTGCACTGACACATCCTCCCCCAGGTCCACAGTCTCCGTTAGGTTCACTCTCTGTGTTGAACTGCTGTGGGCTTTGCCAAACCTCACTGACATGTGTCTGCCATCATGACATCCCACAGCGTGGTGTCCCTGCTGCACAGTCCTCTGTGCTCTGCCTGTCCATCCTCCCTGTCCGTGACCCCTGGCCACCATTTATCTTTCCACTGTGTCCATAGTTTTGCCTTTTCCAGGATGTCATCCAGTTGGCATCAGACTGTGTGTCCATTCATATTTCTTCTTTCCCTTAGTCATATTCAGTTAAGGCTTTCCCGCGTCTTCTCACGGCTGGTCAGCCCATTCCCTTCTTAGCACTGAACACCATTCTGTTGTGTGACTGTGCAGTTTCTTTATCCAGTCACCTGCTGAAGGGCGTCCTGGTGGCTTCCACATTTGACCAATTCTGACTGATGCTGCTGTAAATGCCCATGTGCAGGTTTTCTGTGAGTGTTAGGTTTCCACTCATCTGAGTAAATGCCAAGGAACCCACTTGCTGGATTCTAGGGTGAGAATGTTGCCTTGTGTAAGAAACTGCCACGCTGTCTTCCAACATGGTCGCACCACTCTGTGAGTTCCCAGCAGCACTGAATGAGTCCCTGGTGCCCTGAGCATCACAGGATTTGGTGCTGTCAATAGGTGACGTTTTTTAGAAATGGGAAAGAAGATAAAAAAATGAAGCTAAACCAAACCAAACAAAACCTATAGTGAAGTGTCATTGAGTAGAAGTCTTCATTTGAGTCAGAAACTGACATGCAAGGAGCAGCTGAGACAGAACTTCAACTGCCTCCACCCCCAGCCCATCTGACAGGTCACCACTGCTGGACGGATGGACTGGAAGTGCCACTTTGTTGCTTCACAGCTCAGGTAGCACGGATGCCTGAGCGACACCCTCTAGTTATAAAATGATGCAAAAAGGCCTAGTTAACAGCATTCTCAGTTTACTGTGTTTCAGGCCTGCTAGATCTGAACACGTGTGTGTCACACACACTCATTTGATCATCTATGAGCCCAATAATGGAAAGACTCCATTATTAGCTTATTTTGACAACTGGGGAAACGGGGTTTACATGAACTGAGTGATTTCCTAAGGTCCAACAGAACATAAACACAAATCTGAACTCCAGTACCCGTGGACTTCAGCACTGTAGCTCACACTGCTTGGTGGTGGA
Organism: Nycticebus coucang; assembly: GCF_027406575.1. Classification (NCBI taxonomy): domain Eukaryota; kingdom Metazoa; phylum Chordata; class Mammalia; order Primates; family Lorisidae; genus Nycticebus; species Nycticebus coucang. The sequence continues at coordinate 11,061,227 of NC_069793.1, forward strand.
GGCAGAGCTGGCTTCCGGGGCGACCCCTCCCTTGCCCATCCTCAGTAAAGATCTACGTGGGGGTTCTCAGACCTGCTTCCTGTCAGAATCCCCAGAAGCGTTTGAAATAGTGCAGGAGGCTGGGCCTCCCACCAGACCTACTGACTCAACATCCCCAGAGAGGGACCCTGGGTGGGCGGGGGGGGGGGTGGCGTTCGGCTGTCTGTGTCTTTTAAGAGCTCCTAAGTGATTGATTGTAGAGCCGAGTCTGGAAACCTCTGGCTTCACAGTGACTCCTCTCAAACACACTCTCATTTAAGTGAGAAATTTCTGCTGATTTCTTGATTTTGACAGCCTGTCTCTCCCTCTGTCATCTGGGCTGTGCTAGACTGCAACGGTGTCACTGAATTTCTCATGCGTGAGCTCCAGCGATCCTCCTGTCTGTCTCTCTAGTAGCTGGCACACTGATGTGCACCACCACACCTGGATAAGTTTTCTATTTTCTTTTTTTAATAGAGATAGAATCTCAATATGTTGCTCAGACTGTTTTTGAACTCTGGGCTCAAGTCCTCCTCCTGCCTTGGCCCCGCAACGTGCTAGGATGACAGGCACAAGCCTCTGCATCTGGCCAATTTCTGGTGATTTCCTAGTCCCAGCCAGCACAGTAACTCAGGAGTGGACTGGCAGGTGGGGTGTGCGTGCCTTAGGCTGGGGGCTGCCTTCCCTGTCCATGAAGATTGGGATTGGTGCAGGCAGCAAAGCTAGGTGGGAGGTGGAAGAGTCAAGCCCTAGGGAGGAGGGGGAGTGAGCACCCACCCTGTTCACGTGTCTCTTCATTCCCTCCACCTTCCCTGATAGAAGCCTGGGAATGAAACCACTCTTATTACCTCTGACTCTCACCGGGATCCTGACAGCCCAGGAGCTCCTGGAGAAAATGAGTCAAGGGCACTTAGTCACCAACTCAGCCTTGGGAGGTGGGGTGGCTCGTTCTCTCAGGACATTAGTGGAAAGAAAATTGGAAGCTCAGCTCCGCTGACAACTCTGCCCCTAAACAAAGCCCAGGGCTGAGGGGTGAGGAAGGCTAGAGAGCAGGTGGGGCACACGTTGTCCCCAGGACATTCTTCAAGGGTGGGGTGTATCCAACAATGCTTTAAGGCACCTGCATAGTGATGGTGGGGAAGGAAGGCACCAAGGGCAGGGTTAGGTCTTGTCCAGACCTGATGGACCTGCAGCTGAGCCACACCCGGTCGGTGTCAGACACGCAGTGGGCAGAGTGGGTCTTCTTATGCTCCTGCTCTCCTACAACCAAAGCCAAGGCCCCCAGCTTCCTGTGCCCAGGGTCTGTCCTCCTGAAGTCAGAACACGCCTGTACCTCTGCACTGACACAAGAACAAAGACACAGTCATCAGATTCCCAGAAGCACGCTGAGGACCCACGGCCATTTCCAGAGGCACCTGCTCCCTCACCTGGAGAGCAGAGCAGAGCCCCTGTGGGGCTGTCCTCCTGTGTGCTGCCCCACTCAGGATGCAGGGAGGTGTGGGGATGTGACAGTGATGATGGTATCATGTCTCCTAGAAGAAGGAAGGGCTGGAAGCCAGGCCTGTGACTGGCTGTTTACCTATGTGGGCAGAACCAGCCAGGCTCAGTAGGTACAAATAGCCCTGGGCCCCAAGGTTCAGCAGCTTCCTGTGGTCAGTCCTCATTGTTTGCTAAAGCTAAAAGCTCTGAGCAAGATCAGCCACCATGAGTCTGCCTGTGTGTCTCCTGCTGGTCACTCTGGCCCTTTGTTTCTGTGAGGGTGAGTATCGATTATCATCAGTTTAGTCCTAGTCCTGGCCAGTACCCTTCTGACCACAAGGTAAGCCTGTTAGGGGTGGAGTTAGGTCTGGGACTAAGCCAAATTCAAGCCTTTTCCTGTTCTCATTGAATTGCCCCTAAAATAGCCCAGAGCTCTTTTCATCCACCTCAATACCATGGAAGCTTAGCAGACTCTCATCCCAGGCCAATGTTATGAATTCTTCTGCCTGAGTTTCACTCCTGACCGTGAGCCATCCTCCAGATGCAGCAGGAGTGGGGCAAGCTGGGCTCTGCCTCTTTCCTGCTTGACCTTGGAGAATGTGCTGTCTCTCTCCAAGCCTCCTGTTGTGTCTGGTGCTCAGAGCTTCTGCCAGGAGTGGCTGTGGGAGTGGAGCGAGGTGACGCAGGTCGAGTCCAGCTGTGGTAGAAAGCTGCCTGTGGTTATTACACAATCTCCTACCAGAGCTTTCAGGTGTCAAGTGAGCCCTCAGCTTCCAAATCCTAAGTTCAGGCTCAAAATACATTACACCTGGAGGGAAGCTGGGGTGCTCCCAGGGCCAGAGTGGGTGGTGCCCCCAGACTCTCTGAAACAGAAACCTGATAGGCTCTGAGAATCACTCACTGTCTATCTCGGGGCATGACTAGTTTTCTAGGGGCCCTATCCGTCTTAGGAGTAGAACTAGTACAGTTGGTAGCATGATTTTTGTGTTTCTACAGTTCATTCTAGCATTCTTTCTGTAATCATTTGTGTGTCCTTGTTTCCTGGTGTCCTCCGTCAGGACTGATCCCGCCCCTCTGAGGTCTCCTCTCCTTGTCTCTCCTTGTTGCTCCTGGTCCTGCCCTCTCCAATGTCTCCCCACAGTGTGGTGCCGTCTGGTCAGGGGTCACGTCAGAGCCTGGTGGGGCGGGTTCAGGGTGTTTACGAAAGACTTGGTGAATCCAGAATCCAGACAGGCAAAGTAGGTGCTCCAGGTCTCCCTACAATTTCTTGTGGAGGGCTGGAATGAGCCTCAGCTTCCTCCTTTCACTATATTTAGGGATGCTGAGCACCACCGCAGAGTAAACGGGCCAGTCAGAATTCCCCATTTGAGCTTCTGATGTGGTGAAAATGACTCGCTTTTGATTTTTAAATTTCAGATTAATATTAGGGTTCCGAGGATTAGGTTACATTGTTTGCATTTGATAGGTAAAGTCCAAGTTGTGGTCTTGGCCCCCCCAAGAGGTGTGCCACATGCCCTTACGTTGTGTCTGTAATGTAATTTCCCTCTCTCCTCTCTTCTCCCCGCACTTGAGTTTAATTGTGTTTTTCTCTAGGGTGGGCATGTAGTTGTTCATGGGCTGGTTTCATAGGAGAATTGAGCACATTGAATACTTGCATTTCCAGTCTTGCGATACTTTACTAAAGAGAATGTTCCCCAACTCCATCCAGGTCAATACAAAAGATGTAAAGTCTCCATCTTTTATTTCAATTTCTTTTCACCTCTGTTTGCCTCCAGTGGAACAATCCTAAAACCTCCAACTGATTCTCAAAGTATCACCTTTAACATTTTACAGTTTTATGTTTCCTTCTCCAATTTTTTTTTTTTTTTTATTGTTGGGGATTCAGTGAGGGTACAAGAAACCAGGTTACACTGATTGCATTTGTTAGGTAAGGTCCCTCTTACAATTGTGACTTGCCCAAAGCTGTGGCACACACCAAGGCCCACCCTTCTCCAGATTTATTCTCAATTCTCTGATCTGTGGTCAGATTTGGACTCTACTATTCACTTCAAAATCTGATTACCTCTTCTTTATCGGTATCCAAAACTAATAAGTTGCCACTCAATTGGCAGAGAAAACTTCATATTGTCAACATCTGGAAAACGGATTTTCAGCAAACCAGGGGAGTTTGGGGAAGTAATTTGTTAAATAAACAAAACCTGACTGAGTGATCAGAAAACCAGATTTCCAGTCCCAGCTCTGCCCCTTGCTGTGAGGTTATGAGGAGGTCACAGTCTCCAGCCTCTTACATTCTCAAATGCACTATTATGGGATGGAAACTTGCAACCCTGGGGACCCTGTATGGTCCCATGCACAGGAGCTATGGAAACAAATTGCGAAAATTCTATTTTTGTCCTTATTCTTCAGTCGATGCAGCTCTCTGTCCAGCAGCTGTTATTCAACACGTATGGTTCTTTGTTCCTGGTGACCGTCAATTCCAGTCACTACTTGAGAAATTTAATGCCCCTCTGGAAGCTGTTGAAGCCAAGATGGCAGTGAAGAAATGCACTGATCACATGTCCTTGGTGAACAGATTAAAAATTGGACAAGTATTGGTAATTTTTTCTTTTGTATGTACAATTAGAGGCTTCTGGTCAGGTGGACAGGATGCAAGGAGGTCAGCTTGCTGCCCCATGGGGACACAGGTGGTGGTCGTCCTTGCTGGCCACCTCTGGCTTCCCTATGGGGCCACAGCATGGGTGCAGCCATGACACCTGCCGAATGCAGCTCAGCTGCACACAGCATCCTGGGCACTTCCGATGCCTGATCCCGATCAGATCCATCCGATCCCTGCTTGGCTTCCATATTCCCTGGAGTGTCCTGAGGAGGAAGACAGCCAGGGTCCAGGCAGGGTTGGTGGAGGGCCAAACAGTGTGGCTTCCTTGCTGGGAGCTCTCCTGAGGCCAAGATTCACCCATGCAGTGTGGCACAGTTAGCAGGGATCTGCCTGGGAAGTGTTGGGGGCTTGGCACAGGCAGGTGAAGGCAGGAAATCCAGAGCCAGCCCTCCAGCCCCTATTCTTGCCTCTTACTGCCCTGCCCGCAGAGCACTCCCAGATTAGGGCAGATGGGCAGAGACCTTGCTGCTTTGTCTCCGACAGGGCCATGAGAAGCCAGAATACTTCCTTTATGTCTTTCTCAAGAAATCAGGTGTTTTCCTAGGGCCTCTGAGTCCATCTGCCCCTGGGGTCAGGTTGAAAGGCTGAGCTACAAATGACCACAGATGATGAGGACTCTGTGCTAAGAATCCCCACGAGGGAGCTGCAGGAGACAGGACACCCCAGGGACTCTCCTTAACCCCTTCTAGAATCTCGGCCCTGTGCCCCCCACTGAAGTTAAAGGAGAGACCTCAGTCCAGCACATCAGAGAAAGTCACCTGGGACCTTGGTGTCACCTCTTTGCCCTCCCTCCATTAGTAGCATGAGCCACACGCTTGAGTGGCCTCAGAGCTCATAGTCCTGATGAGAAAAGCCTGTCCCCTCCCTGCATGGTATGTGTTAATGGCACCAGGTCCAGGCCCTGGTATCCCCCACACACTGGGCTCCTGTCTCTGCCTTTTCAGTTGCCTTTGGTGGTGAATTCCATCTTGACGTGTACGTGTCTCCAGTGGCAGTTTGGCTGACCTAGCCTTCCTTTCTTCTTGTTTTTCTATTTCAGGGGAAAATAGCGCTCAAATGTGGTCTCTGAGATGTCAAAAGGATCTCACGCTGGTCTCCACCATCCTTTAGTGGTCTGCACTGCAGCAGGTAGAAGTTTCAACATCTTGCTTTAATAAATTCTTTGCCCTTCTTTTCTGCACAGGTCTTGTCATGATCTTCCTGTCTCATTCCTCAAGTCAAGGGTGGTTTTCATAATGAAATGGCCTTTGGTGTGGATATTATCAATTCCAGGGAACCATGTCTGCCTGCCAACTGTGAACCGAGGTCCAGGCCTCACAGAGGGAAGCGCTTGGTTGTCGCGGCTTGCCAGTCGAATGAGTCTCAGTCCGAGGGCTTTCAGGGCGAACGGCTCAGGTTGATTGGAAGGTCGACGCAGGGTGATTTGACAGACTACTACACACCACGAGTGATGAGGAAAGTAGCTGCAACTTTACTGAATTTTAAGAGTGTCTTTTATACATTTTTGACAAAGCATTACAAATCACAAAAGACATTTTTATGACTTGCAGGTGGTCACAAGTTCTTATCTTGTCTTACAAATGTAAGCATTCAACCATCTATCTTACACAGTGTTTTGCCCGCAAGGGGGAACAAAGGCAGCTGTGAGGTAGCTGATAAGCAGCAGTTACTTTTCAGCTTCCTTTATCTAAAGTTGAATGTGTTTTTTAACATACAACACTACTTTCTTTCATAGTTTTTAGTTTCATGATTATATATAGTTGTTATGATTAGAGGTGTATTGTGAATCATATAAGTGATTAGAGTGTGAAGGAAACATGAGAAATAAAAGGATATTGTATGAAAACTAAACTATATTGAAAGTGAGGTTAGGAAAGACAAGGTTAGAGATAGGGGGAAAGGGTGGGTGGATATCAGGTTGGAAACATCTTGTTTGTGGTATTTACATTCTTTTGATGCACTGTTTCAACTCACTGACTTTTATGGTGGGAACGTGTTCCCTTGGAGACATTAAGCCTCCTTTGGTAAAACAAGATTATGAATTAGTAAGGCATTGTGTTTATTTTTAGTTCCAGTTTCTCAGAGGAAACAGGCAACAATCAGGCATTCAGCTCACCAAGCAGGTTTCAAACAAGTTTCAGGGTAAAAGTCCTTTAGGCTTTTATGCCGTACCTCGTGAGTTTTTACGTTCACTAAAAGGCATGCTAGGCAACTTATGCGCTGCTGTCGCAAGCCAGGGGGACTGGGGGCAACGCTCCGGGGAGCACTCACCGCCTTACCACAGTTTTTACAACGCGGACAGAGCCATCCCGCCACGGCCAGATGCCGGGGGTGCGGCACTTGGTCAGGAACCATCCTAGGTTGCTCTGCAGAGTCTCCATTTAGGAGACAACCAGTGAGAATAACACTTAATGGTGAACCAGAGCTGAGACCTTCCTGCTGGTCTTGCACTGAGGGGACCCCCCAGCTCCACTGTCTGGCCAGGCCTGGGCTCACATACAGCAGCAGCCTGAATGTGATGTACCCCCAGAATCACTGTTAGCCTGCTAGGTTGACCCTCTCCATGGTAGCTTGACTCCTATGTTGAGTCCAGTATGAATTATCTCCCTTTTATCACAATTTGAAGCCATGTGCAGGTTTCCACCTGGACCTAACATGTGTTTGGTGCACTCGGTATGGGAGTGTCTTGGTGTTCCACACTTTCCCATGCCCGAGGCTCCTGCCTCCCCTCCTACTCCCCAGAAGCTCCGGAAACCGTCCTGCAACACTCCCCAGTCATTTCAGAGGCCTGACGGAAACTGGACACACTGTCCACTCTCAAACTGCTCTTCCTTCCACGAGCCCCTCCTTGCTAATGGACCCTCCACCCAGCAGGTCTCCTGACTCAGGAAACACGGAGATGCTGTAGGTTCCCAGCTTAGAGTTGTGACTGGTGTAACAAACAACCACCAAAGTGGTGGCTTAAAGCAACTTACTCTCTCCCACTCCTGGAGGTCAGAAGCCCCAAATTAGTAGCACTGTGAGAAAATAGAGGGATCTATAGGGCTGTGCTCCCTTGGGAGGTTGTAGGGGAGAGACCATAAATGGTTACCATGGCTTCTGGGGGCTGATGGCCATCCCTGCATGTGGCCACATCCCTGTGATGTCTGCTAGGCTGAGCCCTTCAGGGGTGACAGGTGCAGCTGCTGGTCCCCAGTGAGGGTGAGTGGGACACTGATGTAGAATGGAGCAGCATCTGCCAAGACCCCCAAAACTTCACGTTTTAAAAATTAAAAGTAAAGGATGCTGAAAAACAGAAATGAAAAAGGATAGAAGAAAATGAGCAAAAGAGCGGGAGAAGAATGATACTCTGGCAGAAAGAAGTTAAGAAGCTGCACATGAGCTCAGGTCAACTCAGAATCAGCAACACCACATTCTGGAGGAGCTGGACACACTTTGTTGAAAGAATTGGTGGATTTCCTTGAGGACATAATTATTAAGTTGCCTGTGAAGACAAGATACACAACTGAAGAAAGATACAGTGTCCATGATCAAGATGAGACCTTCTCATGCCAATAAAAGGCCTCTAGAAATTCAAAGAAAAATAAAGCAAGGCCGGGGGCTCCACTCAGTGCTCACTGAGCCTGAGGCTCACTCTAAGTCCTAAACCTAAGTCACGGAGCAGATGCTTTTAGCTATTTCTCTAGTACACAGTTTCTCAGCCTCCTTACATTGGCGTTCGGGATGAATGAATCTCTATCCTAAGATCTGTCCTGTGCACTGTGGGACGTTCAGCAGCATCCCTGACCTCTGCCCCCTTGATGCCAGCAGCACTTTCACTGCCATCCACCTGTGACAACTGAGAACACCTGAGACTAATGTCCCCAGGGCTTCAGAGAAGTGGGGAGCACATACGTCCCCCGATGAAAGTCACTGTTCCCACAGTGGATGCTTCACAGCCGTCCTGCCTGACGGTCCACTGCTCCTAAGCATTAGACACTCACAACTGTGGGACTCTGTAAGGAGTGACAATTTATGGGTATTGAAAAGAACTTGAAATCACTATGTCTATGGAGAAAATTTTGTGTATAAATTTGATGAACCAAACTTCTCGTCACATGTACAAAGTTCGGGGCTTTGCTAAAGGAGCCAAGGAGAACTAGCCAGAGCCTGACACCTGATCCAGGCTCTGTCTCCTAATCTGGTTTTTTGTCCAAACACATTGGGTTTGTTGTCAAGGTTAGATGGTGTCAGAATAATCGTTCCTTATGGGGGAAACAGGGCCTGACAGGACTCAGGGCTTGGTTGTCAGAGCCTTCACCCAGTCTCCTACCCACACCTACCTTCTCAAACCCTGACCACAAAGTCCTCTTGCAGGAAAGGACAGGGTTTGTTTTAGGACCCAGAGTGCTGCCCTAATGTCTGAGTCAGTGTTGGGTCTGATTCCTGCCTTTACTAAAGATTCAAATTTAGATGAGCTCCTTGTTCTAAATAGAACTGCCAGTCATAATACATGCAATTTCATCGGTGAACTCCTGTAAGACATCACGTTTTGCTCCAGAAAATTCATTTCAAAATTAGTCATTAAGTGCCCACTGTATGACGACGCCGTACACAGACAGGACGCGCACAGGCCTTGCTGTCCAGGAGCAGGACTGGGAGGAAGTGGCAGTGCTCAGAGTCCTGGACACGGCAGGAGAGAGCTGCTGACAGCAGATGCGGGGTCCTGTGAGCAGGAACAGCCATGGAGGTTCAGGGAACAGGAAAGGTGGACCCCGTGTGGAATGTCTTTGATGTGGCTTTGGGAGTAGATGGGGTGTTTCCACCCAGAGGGACTGAGGCACGGGCAGTGGAGGAGGGGTGGCCACAGGCGCAAAGGGCTTAGGCAGAAACTGTGGGGCTTGTCCAGAAATCAACCCGAGTCCACTTGGGGCAAGAGTGAGAGCCTGTGAACGGGGCTCAGAGCTGCCTCTGGGGCCAGAGCACTGGCGTCACACCCTGTTTGGCCCCTCACTGTCTGTGTCCCAGGAAGTTGTGTTGAGTCTCTTGTCCCACTGTTAGTGTAGGTAGGAAAATAAGAGGTGAGCAGAGGATGTATGGAATGCGCCGTGTGAGCAAGCGGGATAGTGTAAGGATGACAAGATAAGGGCAACCATAGTATCACGGGTGTCAGTAAGTAGGACAGTGAGACTTGACTAAAAGAAATGTAAAATCAGAGTAAATAGGTGGGATACTGAGTGAGAGAACATACTAGAATGAAGGGGCATGGTCCCCTGCACCTCGGAACGGTTACTCAGTCTCCTGTGTGCCCCTTGAGGTACGAGACCCTGAGAAGGGAAATTCCATTCTCAACTAGAAGTGAGACTCAGGGGTTAATTCCTCCTTGCTAGGAGTGAGACTCAGGGGTTAATTCCTCCTTGCTAGGAGTGAGACTCGGGTTAATTCCTCCTTACTAGGAGTGAGACTCAGGGGTTAATTCCTCCTTGCTAGGAGTGAGACTCAGGGGTTAATTCCTCCTTGCTAGGAGTGAGACTCAGGGGTTAATTCCTCCTTGCTAGGAGTGAGACTCAGGGGTTAATTCCTCCTTGCTAGGAGTGAGACTCAGGGGTTAATTCCTCCTTGCTTACTAAAACAGCCTTGCTAATCTTAGCAGGTGGTTAGCCTTGACAAAGGAATGTCCCAGAGGTACCCTCCAAGTCATAGCTGGAGACTGAGCACCTGCCTGGGGAGTGGGCTGTTGCACTTCTTTCCCTAGCTTCAAGTTACACAAAAAGTTTCATTTAACCTTTGAGGGAAGTGGGCAAACAGAACAGACAGCCTAGCATCCTTGAGGTTTATCTTTTTAAGTTAAACGCTCCAGAATTAGAAATGATGTGTACCTGCTTTGTAACATTTATGCTGAGGATGAATTTTTATGGCAGCTTTAATTTTTCATTTATTCTTTACTTTTGGTTATTTTTACCTGATGAGTTGGGATATATAAGAAAGTGAATGAAGATGGGTTGTTACTGAGTGCCTGATCAAGCCTCAGTCTTCCCTTTACGAATCAATCATTTTGTGCTTTCCTCGGCATCACTGACCAAGCAGGCTAGTGGACAGCAACACTAGAACACTAACAAGATAAAGAAAACATAACAGAACAACACAGGACACATTATAGGACCTTGCAGGTTGTCCCCGCTGCAGTGGGCTTTGGGAGCCAGGACACATGCAGCCTAGCCATAGAATGTGAATCTTCCCCATACACACAACAGTGGAAAGAAGACAATCTCCTCACTGGTCAAGAAAACGGGGAAGAGGCTTAGTGCCCGTAGCTCAGCGGCTAGGGTGCCAGCCATGTGCACGGGAGCTGGCGGGTTCGACTCCAGCCCAAGCCTGCCAAACAACGATGACTATTATAACCAAAAAACAGCCAGGTGTTGCGGCAGATACCTGTAGTCCCAGCTGCTTGGGAGGCTGAGGCAAGAAAATCACTTAAGCCCAAGAGTTGGAGGTTGCTGTGAGCTATGATGTCATAGCACTCTACCCTGGGCGATGGCTTGAGACTCTGTCTCGAAAAAAAAAAAAAGAAAAAGAAAAAAGAAAAGAAAAGAAAAAGGAGAAGAGATAGAAAAAAGAGCAGATGGAAAAAAAAGGGATGACACAGACACCCCAGGCACACTGTTTGTGTGACCAGGGGACTGCTCCTACCCTCTTTGGAGTGGACTAGGGCTTACTAATCACCTTCTTTCCTCTCTGATTAAAACTTTTATGCTCCTGGTGGTGCCTGTAGCCCAGTGGGTAGGGCGCTGGCCACATACACCCGGGCTAACAGTTTCGAACCTGGCCCTGGCCAGCTAAAACAACAATGACAACTGCAACACTGCGCCCCCCAAAAATAGCCAGGTGATGTGGCGGGTGCCTGTAGTCCTGGCTACTCAGGAGGCTGAGGCAAGAGAATCGCTTAAGCCCAAGAGTTTGAGGTTGCTGTGAGCTGTGAAGCCACAGCACTCTACTGAGGGTGACATAGTGAGACACTATCTCGGAAAACAACAACAACAAACTTTTGTGCCCCTCACCTTCTTATTTTGATCCTGAAGGGACAAGAACCAAGGTGTTCACATCCACCACTGGTAACACCCTGTCCTGCCGTTAGAGTGAAACCATCTGCCCACCACTCAGGGTGGGGACCACACACCACACTTCGCTCAGGACTGTCCCCGGGTCGTACTGTTTTCCTGGTGTTCCAAACATTTAGTGTCCCTTTCACCCTGCCATGTGTCCTAGTTGTCAGAGATTTGTGGTTTGAGGATTAAAAACGGCTACAGCAGTGCCTGTCATTTACTAATTGGTGTGTGATTACTTTTCATTCATGTGTAATTGAACTTTATCATGGAAATTGGCAAGAAATTAGGTCTTAAGTGTTCTTAACACAAACACAAGCATGTCAGGTGACAGAATGTTAATTAGCTTGGAGGAATCCTTCACGGTGTATGCATATATCAAAACATGTCTTGTACACAGAAAAGATATACAATTTTAATTGTTTAATTATTATACCTTAATAAAATGGGGTAAAAATATTAAGAATCCACAAATTCGTAAGTGTAAATAAAATAAATTGGAGTAGGGTTGTGGAAGATTAATATGGCAACAGAATGTAAAATATTCTTGGGAGAGAAGTAAATTTTTAGTTATATAAAAAGCTCCTTGAGAAAAGTCAAACTCAAAGAAAATTAAGTAAACGTATTTTGAGGAAAATACAGAGCTTTATTTTCAGACTTGAAAGTTGTAACTGGAACCTGAGTGCAGTTACTCTGAATTGTAGAAAACGTCGTATGCAAGTGAGTTCTCACTGGGTCTGGCAGGGTCCTTAGAGGTCCTTGGAGGTTTATCACAAACACTCTTGTGAATCGTGTGAAAATAAGGACAAACAGCTGACATGTAGGCAGCACTTTCGCTGAGCCACCAAGCACTCCATTTAGGACTCACAGCAATTCTAAGACGGTTCTCATTTTAAAAGGGTTGCAAAGGATCAAGTCTCCTGCCCAGTGTGGCACAGTCAGCAAACTGGGAAGCCGGGCTGTGAGCACAGGCACTGTGGCCTGAGTGGTTCCCCACTCAGGGTCCCTGTGCTACTGGGTTGCAGAGTGTAAGAGAAGGGATCCAGCGGCCACCGCACAGCCAGCTCTCAGCCCCGCTGGCAGCTAACTGGGTCCTTCCTGGGTCTGTGAGACAATCCAGCTGGGGGAGGGCACTGCCCATTGGAATAAGGGATTTTGTCCTTTCCTGGCCTTTCCCCTTTCTGACTTGTAGGGCACATGCCCACCTTCTCACCTGCTGAATTCATCCAAACAGAACCTACCTGCTCCCTGATCCTCTGAGATGAGGGAAGTTTCCCCTACCTCCGGTGTCCTGGAGGCCCTGTTCCTTTCTCTGTATTTCTCTCTTCCCGTCAGGATGGGAGTTTCCCAGAGTCTTCTCACAACTCTCAGAAGTACAGTGGGACACAGGTCTCTTCCAACAACTGAGCTTATGGGAGAAAGCCCCACACTGTAATGTGCATTCCCGGGTGTGCGTGAGGGGACAGGGCCTCTTCCTCGTTTGCTGCAGCCTCTTCTTCCCTCAACCTCATTCCAGAAAGCAGAGTCCAAGAAGTGTTCCTCAGTCTGTGGTCACTGTAGAGCAATGATTTTCAACCAGTGTGCTGTGAGAAGATCTGAGGTGTGCCAAGAAAATTATTAAGATTATTAATTAAAATATTTTTGAAAGAAGTTCAAAGCACCGTGGGTACATTCTTTTTCTCACTTTTTTTTTTTTATCAACATAATTTAAGTGTGTCATGAAAGTTCGACTGTAGCGGGCAGCGCCTATGGCTCAGTGAGTAGGGTGCTGGCCCCATGTACCAGCCAAACTGCAACAAAAAAATAGCTGGGCGTTGAGGCGGGCACCTCTGGGCCCAGGTAATTGGGAGGCTGAGGCAAGAGAATCGCCAAGCCCAAGAGCTGGAGGTTGCTGTGAGCTGTGATGCCACAGCACTGTACCAAGGGCAACAGAGTGAGAGAAAGAAAGAAAGAAAGAAAGAAAGAAAGAAAGAAAGAAAGAAAGAAAGAAAAGAAAGGAAAGAAAGGAAAGAAAGGAAAGAAAGGAAAGAAAGGAAAGAAAGGAAAGAAAGGAAAGAAAGGAAAGAAAGGAAAGAAAGGAAAGAAAGGAAAGAAAGGAAAGAAAGAAAGAAAGAAAGAGAAAGTTCAACTATAGCTTCAAGAGTGTCATGAGATAGAAAAGGTTGAAAAACACTGCTATAAAGGAATGGCACTCTCCCTCACTCAATCCTAACCCTTCTCACCATGCCCAAACCCAAGGGAGGTCAGACAGTGCAGGCCTCTGACACATTTGGGGGCCACGTTTGGGTGTGGTGGGGTGGAGGGATGTGGACTGAACACCAACCAAAACAGCCCTAGAATTCCAACCCCAGGCTCTGGCCAAGGCCAGGGAGGCCCCTGCTCTAGGAGAGGCCTCGATGACATGGAAACAGACATCTCCCCACCAGCTGAAATGTTGCCAAGACCAAGAGGGCTTTCCTAAAGTTTCTGTCCGGGAAAGCAGCTCAACACCCCTTGTCTAGCCCTGACAGAATCTCAAAGAGGAAGAGGTTCATCTCCAAAGACATGTCTGAATTTGATTTTCCACCAGCTTTGTGGGTGAGGCGGAGGGGGGGGGGACTTAAATAAACAGAATGTGGTAAGAAAAAAAAAAGAAATTTGAGGTACCCTTTTTGCACAAACTGTGCAGCAGATTCATAGCTGCAAATTAGAATTAAAAAAAAACTTAATGACCTTCTCATCTTAGAAAACATCTTCTCTAGACTTTTTGGACAAGTGCTCAGACCACTGAGAAATGTGGCTCTCTGACAAAGTTGTTACTTAGTATTAACTAAGACAAGGCCTTGGAAATGCCAAAAAATATTAATCTTCCCACATCTGAGGTCTTCCTGGGCCCTGAGGGCCAGTCGAATATTACTGTGCTCCCCATTCTTTATTTCTCTGTCGACACCTCACTCACTGTGGATAGACCTGTGAGTGACGGATCGTTGCAGCATGGTGTCAACCGCAGGGCATCAGTAAATAGTCACTCCACCCGAACATTGAAGCTCCCTCGGCTCCTCCAGTTTCTCAACTGCATTCAGGGAACGGAGGCAAAGTCCCTTTTTGAAGAGAAGCAGCTGCAACAGCAACACAGTATTCTGAGCTTTTGCTTTTATTGTCCCTGTAAAGGGTGGTGTGCAAAGGTGTGTGTTCTGGACTGAGTTACTGTAAATTGATTCACCAGAGAATGACAGCTGTCTGGATGAACACAGAGATTAGTGGGGGCACTGTGTACCTGATGGGGGGTGCTCTTCAGAAGAAAAAGAATCTCTGATGGGACCTCTGGTCAGCAGGTGGAAGGGCAGATTCATAAGGACAGGCAAAGGCCCCTATAGGTAGGTCCTGGCCAAGGAGACAGTCTTGTCTTTCATTATCAAAGTCTTTCTCTCCCTTTTGGAATGAAGAAGGCCAGCCATGGCCTACTGTGCAGAAGTTCCCCTGTAGGTCCATAGTCCTCCTCCTGCTGTGTGTCCTCTTCCTAAATCAGGTATGTTCTTGCCAACGGAGGTGCCAGCTGAATGATGGAAAGTCATGAGTAACCCAGATAGTGAATTCTGAATTCTCAGGAAATTAAGAACAGACTGTGCTCTCTGAGTCTCTTGTGGACTGTTTCTTATAAACCGGAGCCTGCTGTGCTTTCCTGTTCTGGTTCCCTCACTAAACTGGGACAGGCTTTCTATCATATGAGGCTGTGCTGTCCCTCTCTCATCTCCAGAAGGCAAACCATCTCTGCCTTTTCTTTTCAACCTTGCCAAGTTCTATTTGCCCTCAGGCCTCTGCACCTGATATTCCCTCTGCCCAGGACACTCTTCCCAGATCTCTCCCTGGCTATGGCTGGAGAGATCCAAGCTGGAGCTAAAATGCCACCTCAGCCCCCAGGCTGCCTCAGATGCTTGCAGGATGCTGGGCAGCCCATTGATGACAGCATTTGCATGTGTGGGGAGTCTGGGTTTTTGCAGCGATTATCACTTTCCAATATCTCTGATTGATTTGTTGGTTGTTTTGTTGGCTTCCTCGTTAGAAAGCAAAGTCCAGAAGAATGAGCCCCTGGTCTAACGTGTTCCTACAACTGAATCCGTAGCAAATAGCTCAGGGCTCAGCTCATAGGAGAAGCTCAATAGTTAAGTGTTCAACAATTAATGGGGGCAAGGATGGAACCTGCCATGTGTTCATGGTTATCTCCTATTGGACATGTTATAAAAGCTTGTATACACTGTCTATCATCCTTCCAAAAAGTCAGCATGGTGTCATTTATTCCCATTTCACAAAAGAGGGAAAGAGAACTCATAGAGACCAGCTGTGTAGATTAACCAAAGACTTGTCGTGACTCCGTGTGACCTCCAGGATCCAAACCCACATCTCCAAACCCAATCCCATTATCACTGGCGAGCCAGCACTGCCTACCTGAGCAAGCTGTTCGTCTACTAATTCAGAGCATCCTGTGAATCAGTGAGTGGAAGGAAAACCTTACAAACACAATGGAAGTAAACAAAAATGAATTCATAGATTCACAATGCAGTGAATTTATAAAGTTGAATTAGCCAGGTCATTCTGGGACAGAAAGAAACAAAAGAGAAATTAAACAAACTCCCAACTTTCAGAAGCTCAGTGGATCTTAGTAAGTTTTAAAAGACAACTTGAAACACCTTTCATGAAAAACAAATGTCTACGGGTAAGGAAGGGATGCCCTCCAGAGGATAATTGTGGTATTGCACCCAAGCCCAGCTGCCCATCTTGGAGGACAGACAGACATACAGGCTCTGAAGAACAGGAAGAAGAAAAGGAAGAAGATGAAAAAGAGCTGGAGAAAAAAGTGGAAGAAGAAAAGGAGGAACAGAAGAAGACCATGAATCCAATAGGCTCACGCTGTTGAATTTGTTTTGGAGATTGGAAAACAACATTCACATCCATTTTGCCTAAAGCTGGGTGTCATCACTACAGTCCCCATATTGTCGTGTGACCCAAAATCACTGCCTTCATAGTTTCTACAATGACTGGCTGGGATCCCCTTGGTGGACATGATTGTTTCCTGTCCTGGGCCAGGCAGCACATCAAACTCATTCCCTCATTCCTGGCAGGGACTGCAGTGCCTGCCTGGGGATAAACAGACCAGTCTGGGAGTCTCACAGGGATATCCTTACTCCTTGTCACATGCCACAGAACAGCCGGCTGCATAAGGGCCACCATGATACTGCTGATGATCCTCCTGCTGGCTGCCCTCCCCTTCTGATGCCCTGTTCAGGGGGCAGCCTATAGGTTGGGGCATTGCCTGGGCCCTTCTGGAAGAACTCTGAATCCTCAAGCCCCAGAGTAGGTCATCCTTAGGACAAAGGGTCTGTATGCATTAGACCACAGGATCACATTGATTCCAAGCAAACCAACAGGGAGTGCCCTGGAGGGTTTTGCTCTGCAGAGGAGCTGCATACAGAGTCTCATTGCCTTCAGCGTGTCCCAACAGGGTCACAATGACTATGAAAACCAGCATGAGTCTCAGGGTTGAATATTGGAATTAGCTATTTCACTAGGGCAAGGAAAAGACATGAGTGAAGTTCCCAGGGCATTTGTATCCAGAAACAAGGAAACACTCATGGCTCTGCAGAAATGTGGAAGAAAAAGAAAATCTCCCAGAGAGAAGGCTCAGGCTGCAAGTTTGCCCCTGTGTCTCCCATCCTGTGCATTTGCAGGTTGATCTGAACCTTTCTGGGATGCCCCCAGGTCCCAGGTCCTTCCTGCCTATAGCAGCCTGGGGTAGGGCACTCACATGTTTTGGGGCTTCCTCAAGCAATGAAGATGCAGGAGGAGGAAAATACTCCAGCGGCAAGAAGACGGCAGCACTTATCCATCACTTGCGAAGAAGACCTGGTACGATATACAAGGCCCATTCATGTTCCCACCTCATTTGTTCCCAGAGTAGGTGCAGGTGGGCAAACAGGTGATGTTCTCACAGTCAGTTACATGGAAATTGCAGAGCCAGAGTATGAACATGAACCCAGGTCCTTAGCTCTTTCCCCTCCACCATAGCAGATCTCTTCACAAACCAGGAAGTTATGTGTTATGTTCTTTCTTGTTGTGATAAGTTTGAGAGTCAAGTCAAGCTAGCAGAAAATATTCTAGACCTAATACTTCTTTAATGGGTAGAAATCCTGCTTGACCCTCTATGTGATAATAGGGAATCACTGCGTGACTTTGAACCAAGGAAGCCCAGATAATGTTTAATACATTCCCTTTAGCTTTCACTCAAGCTTCCTCATTAACAAGGTTCCATAAGTTTTTACTTTTCTGGGATGGGGAGGGAACAGGTGGATATTGCAGGACTTATAGCAAATTCCAGAGCATGAGTCTTTTTCCAGGAATGGGGCATCTAGACCATATACCGTAATCCTTCTGAGCCTCTGTCTTGACTGGGATATAAGGTGAGAAGATCACATGTCCAAAAGGTTTTGTTCCAATTTTAGTATATGTGCTGCTGACACAAGCACTCCAACAAAGTTTCATGCCTTCTCCAAGGAGCCCATTTCCTTCCAGCTTCTTCTCCAAATCTGGCTGCCAGATATGGGCACATGGTGTCAATCCACAAGTGTCGGAGACTGGATACGGAGAATTTCTTCAAGAGATCCTAGATGAAATCTCACTGCAAAGGTCTTGATGAATGAACTGAAATTATGTTTTCTCAACCAAGCAAATGAAACTCTATCTGGTCAACGGTGAAGTGATGATGGCAATTCCGTCTTACGTTCTTTTTAAAACCATGGAATGGGGACGGATTCTTCATTTGTCAGTAATAATGTCAAAACAACTGGTAAGGAGAGGACAGTGCTCCAAGACAGTGGTCTAGAGAGATCTCCTCTCAGCCACTCTCAGTATATTCAGGGAGAGGAGACTCCCACCACCTCTATCTGGATAGTTTAACCCAGAAACAACATTGCCACTGGCAAAGTGACACAACACTGGACACCAGGAGCAAAAAAGCTAAGACGGGTACAAGACCTGTACTGACAGCAGGTGCAAGGGAGTGCAGCAACCCAGAGACAGAGCCTATGTGTGGAATCCCTGAGAGATTGAGGCCACTAGAGATTCTCCTCCACATCCCCCACCCTGTACCCTGTCCTCTGTTAGGGGTGGACTGTGGATCAGACCAAACTTTGACAGGGCCTATCCCTCTAGGCATGGGGTGAGATGTGAAACAAGGAGGAACTGAAGTCCCACAGGACTCTCAGGAGCACAGAAGCCAGCTCTTTGGCAGAGTCGAAGACAATGTATTCTGCTTCCTTGGGATAGAGCTGCAGGCTTGAGCTGGGGCACTCACAAGATGTGGAGCTTGTTCAACAAGAAACCTGGCCCCCTGGTGCTCTGTCACTTTACTTAAAAGAGCAACAGGAGTGGAGTGGAGATCAGTGACACCCTGAGCCAGCTGACACTCACTGGTGGATTTAGTGCAGCTTTCCAGAGACCAACTGTGTGCCAGGTTTGACTCTGCCTTCTACACTCAGCCATCTCTGGGGCAGATTGCGGAGATCTCATCTCTCACACAGAACCGCTTATAAATGCCAGGTACTATTTAGATAGCTGAGCTGTGTCCCCCAGAAAGTCTGACAGAAGCTTCAAAACTTTAGAAAGTCTGACAAAAGCTTCAAAACTTTATCTCCCCAGCCCTTTCAGTGTATTCAACTCTTGTGCAGCTACCGGAGTTGCCCAGATCAACACTAAAAATATCAGGAAAACAAAAGTGGTTCTCTAAGGCAATAGGCTAGTAACCTCCTGCCCCCACCACATCCAGAAGGGGATGTAGTTCTTTTATTATTATTATTTTTTAATCCAGAGCACTACTTAGTGTCCTTAAAACAACATTCTTTTTTCTTTTACTAATCCTGGAGTACCACCTAGTGTTCATGCAATATATACACATATTTATTTTTTCAGATTAATATATGAGTACAGATGATTAGGTTACATTGCTTTTCTTTGATAAAACTCCAAGTTGTAGTTGAGCCCTTCACCAGGGTGTGCCAAATACCCTTACGTTGCACCTGATAGGCAAGAGCTTACCAAAGCCCCATTCATCCTCCCCTCTCCATCCTTCCCTGCATTTGAATGTAATTGTGTTTTTTTTTCCTTGTGGGACTATAGTAATTCATCTCCTAGCTCCATATTAGTGTTGAGTACATTGGATGCTTGTTTTCCATTCTAATAATCTCTCACTGAGGAGAAATATATTTTCTTAAATTCTTTCAGTTCTCTTTTTCTATTTCTGTTATTTTTCTCAACTTTCTCTCATAACTTCCTTAGGCAACAAAGATAACTTTTTTAATTTTGGACAGAGTTTTGTTCTGACGCCTGAGCTGGAGTGAAGTGGCACTCTCAAGTGGCTGAGACTGCAGGTCCCCTGCCACAGTGCATGGTTGTTTTTTTCTATCTTTGGTAGAGGCAAGGTCTCACTCTTGCTCAGGCTGGTCACAAGCTCCTGACCTTGGGTGATCCTCCCGCCCTGGTCTCCCAGAGTCCTGGGATTGCTGGTGTGGAACACTGCAGCCAGTCTATCATTAAAAACCTTTCTTATTCTTTTCTTCTTTTTTGTTCTTTCTCACTCTCTTCTTTTCTTTTCTCTTCTTTTAGTCCCTGTGCCAAAAGGGGATTTCAACCTCAATGCACACAGATGAAGAAAATGTGAATGCACACAGATGAAGAGGGGAAGGAAGAAGCGAGAGAAGGTTATCGAGGAAGAAAGTAAAAAAGAGTAAATCACACATGAGGAGGAACCAACAAAAAAGCTACAGCAACATGAAAAATCAGAGCATATCAACCACCCCAAGAGATCACAACACGACTATCACTAAAGATCCATCTATAAAGAAATTATGGAAATGATGGAAAGGAAATTTAGAGTATGAATGGCAAAAATGATGAAGACAATTGAAGAGAAAGTGGAAATCACCAAAAGGAAATCCAAAACTTCATCCAAGAAATGAATGAAAGGTCTAATGAAATTAGAAAGGATATAACGGAGCCTAAAAAATTGAAAAAGTCCTTCAGGGAGTTTAAAAATGCAGTAGAAGTTTTCAACAATGGATTAGACCATGGAGAAGAAACAATCTCAGAGCTTGAAAACAAGGCTTTTGGGCTAACTCACTCATTTAATGAGGCAGAAAAGGAGAGAGTAAATCTCGTAGAGAATTATGGGACAACATGAAGTGTACAAACATACAAATTACAGGTATCCCTGAAGGAGAAGAGGATGGACCAAAGGCATGAAAGCCCTACTGGATGATATCCTAACCCCAAATTTCCCAAGTATCACCAAAGATTCAGTCACACTCCTTTTAGATGGATATCAAACCCCAGGTCGATTCAATTAAAAAAGAGCCTCTCTTGGGCGGTGCCTGTGCCTCAAGGAGTAGGGCGCCAGTCCCATATACCGGAGGTGGCGGGTTTAAACCCAGCCCTGGCCAAAAAAAAAGAGCCTCTCCTAGACACATTGTTATTAAGCTGACCAAAGTCCAAATGAAAGAGAAAATCCTCCAAGTCGCCAGGTGTAGCCACCAACTGACTTATAATGGCAAATCCATTAGGATGACAGTGGACTTCTAAGCTGAAACTTTACAAGACAGGAGAGATTGGGCTTCCACTTTCAATATACTCAAACAAAACAATGTCCAGCCTAAGATTCTGTGCACTGCATATTCCATGGAAAAATAAAATTCCTTCCTGGGAAGGAAACATTGAGGAAATTTGCCACCAGAAGACCTGCTCTGCATGAAGTAGTCAGACTAGTACTCTTCACAGACAAGCACAATGGACCACCAGCAAGGTAAAGACACTCAGACGTTAACAGACAAACCTTAGCATCCACAATTTCACCCAAGTGATAAAACAAGGCACTAGATCTCCACACAATAGGATGAACAGAACTCTTCCCTACTTACCAAGTCTCTCAATAAATGTGAACAACTTGAACTCTCTACTGAAGAGGCACAAGCTGGCTGACTGATTAAAAAAAAAAAATCAAGCAGAGTATTTGCTTCCTTCAGGAAACACATCTCACCCATAAGGACAAATATAGACTTAGGGTAAAGAACTGGAAAACAATCTTTCAGGCAAATGGAAACCGCAAGAAACTGGGGGATGCAAGTGGACTTTAAAGCTACAAAAGTAATGAAAAACAAGGATGATCACTATATCTTAGTTAAGGGGACGATGCAACAAGAGGACATTTCAATCCTAAATATTTATGCATCCAACATTAATGGCCCTAGATTTATAAAATGAACCATACTCTATTAGAACAATGTGATATCATACAACACCATAATTTTCAGGGACTTCAACATCCCATTGACAAAACTGGACAGATCCTCTAAGCAGAAACTAAACAAAGAAACAATGAACTTAAACATAACTCTAGAAAAAATGGCCTTAACAGACATATAAAAACATTCCACCACACTGCCACTGAGTATGTGTTGTTCTCATCAGCTTGTGGATCATTCTCTAAGAGAGATCATATCCTAGGACAGAAATCAAACCTCAACAAATAAAACAAATAGAATTATACCTTCCATCTTCACAGAACACAATGGAATTAAAGTAGATCTCAATTCTAACAGAAACACACATCCCCACATGAAGTCATAGAAACTAAACAACAATTTGCCAAATGATAGCTGAATCAAGGCAGAGAAAAAGAAAGAAATCATTAGATTCCTTGAACAAAATGATAATGAAGCCACAAACTACCAAAATCTATGGGGTACAGCAAAAGCAGTCCAAGAGGGTAATTAGCATATTAAATGCCCACACCCACAAGACCAAAAGAACACAAAGCAATTATCTAATGAATCATCTCAAGCAACTGGAAAAAGAAAACCAATTCTATCCCAAACCAAAGAGGAGAAAAGAAACAACCAAAATTAGATCACAACTGAATGAAATGGAAAACAAAATAAAACATTCATAAAATTAATGAAAAGTTGGTTGCTTAAAATGATAAATGAAATGGATAAAATTTTGCCCAGATTAACCAGAAAAGAAAAGTAAGATTTGTAATAACCACAGTCAGAAACAAAAAAGGGGGAAATAACAACAGATACCACAGAGATACAAAAGATCTTCATTGAACACTACAAAAAACTCTGTGCTTAGAAATTTGAAAATGGGAAGGAAATGGACAAATTCCTGGATTCACACTACCTTCCTAGACTAAAATAGGAAGAAATAGAACTCATTTCAGATTAATATATAGGTTGCATTGATTAAGTATTTAAAGTCCAAGGTGTAGTTGAGCTCTTCACCCAAGTGGAGGCCCATATACGTTTACATTGTACGCACTTGGTAAGATTACCAAAGCCCTTCCCTCCTCATTTTCCCACACTTCTTGAAGTAGTTTTGTTTTTTTCTTATGTGGGCATGTAATTGTTCATCTACCAGTTTCACATTAATATTGAGTACATTGGACACTTGACTTTTCCATTCTTGTGATACTTTTCTTCTCCAGATCCAACCAGGTAAATACAAAAAAATATGGAACACTTCATGGACTTGAGTGTCTCCTTGTGCAGGAGCCATGCTAATATTCCCTGTATGGTTCCAGTTTTAGTATATGTGCTGCTGAAGCAAGCACAGACATTGAAATCTTAAACAGACTAATATCAAGCACCAAAATGGCAACAATATAAAAGCTTCCAACAAAAGAAAGATTTGGACAAGATGATTTCAGACCAGAATTCTACAAAACCGTCAAAGAACAGCTCGTACCTGTATTGCAGAAACTATTCAAAAACATTAAGAAAGACAGAATGATCCCCAACTCCTCCACAAAGCAAATGTCACCCAGGTACTAAAACCAAGGAAGGATTCAACAAATAAAACTATAGACGAATATCATTACTGAAATGATATTTGTTGAACATCTAGTGAATAGAAATCAGCTACACATAAAAAAAATAACACATCACACCCAAGTAGGCTTCATCCCAGGCATGAAAGGCTGATTTACATGAGCAAATTATTAACATTATCCACCACTTAAATGGAAATAAAAGCAAAAACCACACAATCCTCAGTAGATGCAGATGAAGCACTCAACAAAGTTCAGCGTCCTTTTCTGATAAAAGCACTTCACAGATGGGACATTGCTTCAACTGATAGAAGCCATCTAATCTACATCAAACCCACAGCGAATATCATACTAAATGGAGTAAAACTGAAAGCATTTCCACTTAGAACTGGAACGAGATAAGCATGTCCACTTTCACTGCTATTATTCAGCTTATTACTGAATCCTAGCCAATGCAATTAGGCAAGAGAAGGATATCAAATGTATCCAAACACAAATACAGGAGGTCACACTTCCACTCTTTGCAGAAGATATGATCTTATACTTAGAAAATCCAAAGGAATCAACCATAAGTCTCCTGGAAGTAATCAAGAAATACAAAAACATCTCTGGATATAAAATCAGTGTCCGCAAATCAGTAGTCTTGATATATGCCAACAGCAGTCAAGCTGGGAATCAAATAGAAGACACAATACCCTTCATAGTAGCTTCACAGAAAATGAAATACCTGAGAATATACCTAATAAAGGATGTGAAGGATTTCTGCACAGAGCACTATGAAACACTGAGAAAAGAAGCCGCATGGAGGTGCCCAGCTCCTGTAGCTCAGTGGTTCTGGCGCCGGCCACATATACTGAGGTTGCCGAGTTCGAACCCAGCCTGGGTCAGCTAAACAACAATGACAATTGCAACCAAAAAATAGCTGTGCGTTGTAGTGGGCGCCTGTAGTCCCAGCTTTACTTGGGAGGCTGAGGCAAGAGAATCGCTTAAGCCCAAGAGTTTGAGGTTGTGAGCTGTGACGCCATGGCACTCTACCCAGGGTGACTACTTGAGACTCTGTCTCAAAAAAAAAAAAAAAAAAGAAAGAAAGAAAAGGAGCTGCAGAAGACATTAACAAATGGAAGAACGTGCCATGATCATGGCTTAAAGAATCAATGTTATTAAAATGTCTGCATTTACTCAAAGTGATCTATAGATTTGATGCAATTCCCACTAAAACACCAGTGTCAGCCAGGTGTGGTGGCTCACACCTGTAATCTTAGTCCTCTGGGAAGCTGAAGTGGGTGGATCACCTAAGCTCTGGAGTTCAAGACCAGTCTGAGGAAGAGTATGACCCACCTCTACTAAAAATAGTAAAACTAGCCAAGCATTCTGTCAGGTGCCTGTAATCTCAGCTACTCAGGAAACTGAGACAAGAGGATATCTCCAGCCCAAGAGTTTGAGGTTGCTGTCAGCTATGACAACACTGCTCTCTATCTAGGGTGACAGAGACTCTCTCAAAAACAAACAAACAAACAAACAAACAACAACAACAACAACAAAAACCACTGTCATACATTGCAGAACAGGAAAAAATAACTTCCATTTGTATAAAACCAGATAAAAACTCTCAACCCAGTGCAATTCTACAAAATAAAAACAAATCTGGGGGCATCACATTTCCAGACTTCAGGTTACAGTACAAATCTATAGTAATAAAAACAGATGTTTATTGGCACAAAACTAGACACATAGGGCGGCGCCTGTGGCTCAAAGGTGTAGGGCACTGGCCCCATATGCCGGAGGTGGTGGGTTCAAACCCAGACCTGGCCAAAAACTGCAAAAAACAAAAACAAAAGCAAAAACCAAAAACCCCCCCAAAACTAGACACATAGATGTATGGAACAGAATAGAGAACCTACAGATGAAACCAGCCTCATAGCACCATCAGATCTTCTATGAACCAAACAAAAGCATACACTGGGGGAAAGAATCTCTGTTTAATAAGTGGTGCTGGGAGAACTAGTTAGCTACACGTAAAAGACTAAAACTGGACCTGCACTATCACCACTTACAAAAATTAACTCATGCTGTATATAAAAGATTTAAATCTAAGACCAGAAAAGATTAAAAAAAAAAACCCTGGAAGAAAGTGTGAAATAAAAAGTGACCAATATTGGCTTTGGAAAAAAACTCATGATGAAGATCCCACTGGCAACTTCACTGACAACAGAAATAAATAAATGGGGCATAATCAACAAAGAAAACAGACAACCTTCAGAATGGGAGAAGATATTTGCAAGTTATGAATCAGAGAAAGAGCTAGAATATACAAAGAAGATACAAAGAAATCAAGCAAATCAACAAAAAAAGAGCAAACAACTCCATCAGTCAATGGGCAAGAGACATAAACAGAACCTTTTTCTAAGAAGACAGATGAATGGCCAAAAACCACATTTAAAAAAATGCTCATCATCCCTAATCATCACAGAAATGCAAATCAAAATAACTTTGAGATACCGCCTAACGCCAGTGAGAATAGCTCACATCACAAGGTCTCAAAGCTGCAAATGCTGGCATGGGTGGAGAGTGAGGGGTATACTTATGCACTGTTAGTGGGATTGCAAACTAGTACAGCCTTTTTGGAAAGAAGTATAGAGCATCTTCAACTAAAAGGAGACCTCCCATTTGACCCCACAAGTCTGTTAATAGGTATGATGCGGAAGAAAAAAATGTCACTTTACTATAAGGTTATTTGCGCTCGAATGTTTACAGCAGCTCAATTCACAATTGCAAAGGTGTGGAAATGACCCAAGTGCCCATCGACTCATGAATGGATTAACACACACACACACCATGGAATACTATTCAGCAATCAAAATGATGGAGACTTTGCATCTTTTGTATATCCCTGGGTGAATTCGGAGAACCATATCAGAAGTAAAGGATCTAAAGAATGGAAGGGGAAGCATTCCATGTACTAATCCGAAAATAGTAGACCGATTATCAAGTTCACACAAGACAAAAACACAATTACATTCAAGAAGGGCGAAGAGGGAGATGAGGTTTGGGAAGTTCCCACCTGTCAGTACAGTGTAGAGGTCTATGGCACACTTCCTGGGTGAAGGACTCAACTACACCTCAGACTTTGAACTTGACCTTATAAACACAAGTAATGCAACCTAATTGAATGTACCCTCATATTAACCTGTAATGAAAAAAAAAAATACTTGCTTTTACTTGTATCTTTAACACAAGAAGACGTATGCATTATGGAGGAATACTTTGTGAAACCCTATTTTGCTTCAATTTCTTTTACTCCCTTGCTTTTTACTCAAACGTCTCCTTCTCAGTGAGGCCTTCCCTGCCACCCTCTGTCATCTTTCACTTTCTCGCACCTTTCCTTTGTATATATAAATATTGTTAAATGTATGTGACAGTCACAGAGATGGATGTTATGAATATTATTCAAAATATGCACCAATACAAATGCTCATATGTGTCCCTTGCACTATGGTATCAATGGTTCTCAAAATGTTTAGTGTCAGGAAAACGCTACACTTTAAAAAGCATGAGGACCACAAATACCCCTCTGCCCCCATGGCCAAACTTGACTCAAGGCTCTCACCTTGGCTCCCTTCACATAATTTCATCAGGTCAGAAGTTAAGGCCTTTCCTTACTTCCAAAGCAGCGATGAATGTGGTTTAGTGAATGGGAATTTCAGCCACAAAAGTCCTCTTTTCCTACTTGGGGCCCTCTGTTCCTACAATAAAAGGTTCCACTCCTGTCTAGAAAAATACATGGTTACCAGTGCTTTGGCTCTCGTGGGCTACTTCTGCAGAAGCATACCAACATCATATCTTACAACCACATTGGGACAGGCTGGATTCACTGATATAAACTCAGTATTTTTGTATGTACTTCAAGATACAATTTTTTAAATTATAACATTTTCTTTGATATCTAAAAATTTTAAGGGGCCTGGATCTCCTACCTGCTGTCTATGATGGAAGACTTATCCAGTGGAAGCTGAATTGTCCTGGGAAATACAAAGAGTCCTCTGGGCTGAGAGGACAACCCAGGGAAGGCTAGGGGCAGGCTGAGGGGAGAGCAGAAGAGGTGACAATACCTATGCTGGTGAGAGGAATGCTGGGGACTGGGACATGAAGGAGGCCTCAGGAGCAACTTAAAACTCACTCACTCTGCTGATTCCTACACACACACACACACACACACCCCCTTGATCCCATTGTCTGTGCAGCTCCATGTGGGGAAGGAGAGCATGGACCCCTCTCCACTTGCAGGGACAGGACAAGGGGATGTCACATAATTTCAAGGAGTTTTATAAAACTCAGTAATCAGGATAGGTAATATTTTAATGCAATAGTTTTAAATACCAAAATGAATGCCCCAATCCATGATGAGCGAATATCAAAATTTTAAGTCAAGGTGGGGCCCACCCTGCTTTGCATGCTTCACGTGACAGGTTGCACATGGTCCCAGCCCTGCACCCCCAGGTGAGGTTAGGGTGAGCACAGAGGAGCCCAGCCATGGCCAGCAGGGTCCAGGATAGACAGGGGAACTGGCATGGAACAGGAACTCTGAGCACATCCTCACATCATAACCCAAGAGCCAGAAGAAATCACAGAGGGTCTGGTGGGCAGGTGGTGGGTGAGGGGAAGGAAAGTACCTTGCAGAGGGAGCACAGGGTTTGGGCAGCAGACTGGGAGGAAAGTGCCTTGAGAGCCCTCAGCCCCTCACTGAATCCCCCTATCTTGGTTTATGTCAACCCTCCACAAGCACCCCAACATGGAAGGCCTTGGAAAACCTCTAATTTTAGAGAACAAAAAAACTTAAGTATTTTGCAGTTAGTTTATTGAAATAAAGATATATCTGAGGTTTCAACAAGCATCTCGCAGATTCCACTTAAAAGAACAAAGAAGAAAGAAAGTTGTGGTTTCTAGCAATCGACAATGATGGTCTATCTGCTGTGTCTGAGCCAAAGTTCTTGCAGGAAGTTAAAAAATTTCACAGAATCTGCTGTCGTACGTGATTTCCTGGAAAACAAACACAGATATGTCACTTATATGTTTAACTCTCTGTCAAAGTCAAATATGGAAATCCAGAAATTTTTTTTTGTTATTTTCCTGAATTATCCACAAACAATTTTTTTGTCCCCCAAAAATTAGGTCTGGAAGCAAAATTTGAATTATCTCCTCTTCTATTCACATTTTTCAGGAGATATTTATTAATACCTAAACATCTTCTTAATACTTCATAAGTGCTGATATTTCTGGATTTTTTTTGGGGGGGCTGCTTTAATCATTTTTTTTCTCCAAGATCTCTGTTCTTTAAAATAACTTATCCAATTAATATGATACATGTACTATTTATTGAAGACTTTCTGATTTAAACATTTATCAGTGGTTTCTGTTACCATTTTCTCAACACAGAATTATTGAAATCTCACTTTGAATATAACCAGGGGATGGTTTGGGGTTCTTGCATGGTCTAAAAATTTAGAAATATCTTGACACACTAAGACTCTCCACCATCACCTTTGTGAAATACAAATTCTTGGAGAACTACACTAAAGATAATTAATATAATTTTGATTTAAAAGAAAAACTACTCCCACCATCCTAAATTGCAAATCATGTTTCATTTATTCTTAACATTTTGAGTGTATTTCTAAATTCTCTCCTATGGATTGTTTTAAATGGAATATAAGGATATTAATTAAATGCTAAAAAATATTCTAAAGAACATGTATGTAAAACTAGACAGATAATCCCCTAATTATAACAATTGATATTTCTTTTAAATAATCCTTCACCCATGCTGGTTTAATACCCATGAACTACACTTTCCATTTCACGAGGCACTTAATTAAATGGTACATTATTTACAATCAAGTATGGTAAGAAACCTTGGTTGCTCAGGCATTCATGTTAAAGTCTTTATATTGGAATATGTATAATATGTATGAATGGTATACTCCAGACTCTGTAAAAGAATATTTTAAGACCATTTTTCTAATTTTATGTAAAGAGATAACTTTCTTTGTTGGGTTCTCCTACAAGTAAGTGACTCCTAGAAACTGGATTTTTTTTTCTTCAAGGAAAATATGTTTGTCTGTGTCACCGTGTGTGTTCATGTGTGTGTGTGTGTTTGAGTGTGTACACGTGTGTTCCTCTGTGTCTGAACATAGACTGTGGAGCTGAGGCGTAGGGCAACCATTTCTGGAGCTTTCTTTATCATTCATTGAACATATTCAAAACAGAGTGGCAAACCACCTAGGCAGACATTTAAATGAAGTGATGTATTTAAAAAGCTTGTTCACCAGTTGCTGGTGCCAGATTTAGAGCTTCCTTGTTCCTGGTTAGTGATGTTAAAGGGTACACGAGAAAAGACCAAAATTACCATCATGATTCCAAAATTTTTCAGAGTTTCCTCTGTCTGGCTGAGAAAACACTGTTTAAATTCTTCAACAACCTTTTCGTCCTTTTCACCGTTTATAAACTCATGGAGTAGATTTTTGTAGTCAGGTATAGACACATTTTCATCTAGTGTCTTATTAACTATATCCTCAAGAAGTTGGCAGCCAGAACCTGAGGACAGAGCATAACAACATTGGCTCATGACCAGAAGTGTGAACCCACTTTAGAACATCCCTATGATATCAGTGATCTTTGGACATCCCAGCAGGGGCTGAAATTCAGAAAGGCTACGGTGCCTGCTCTAGAGTACCCAATTCCAGGAGAGTAGACTCAGGCTCTGGGGTTCCCTTTATGTCCTGAAAATGCTTCTACAGCCTCCCAAGTCCAGAGAAGCCAAACCGTACATCTCATTGGTTATTGAGGACACTAGGGAATGGATAGGCTCTGACTTTTTGGAACATATTAAACATTATCGGATCATTCCTGATGTAATGATTCCCTATTACCATGCAGAGCATTAAGCAGGATTCCTGCCCATTATAAAAGTATGAGTCTAGAATATCTTCCACTACCTTGACTTGACTCTCAATCTTGTCACGAAAACAAAGAACGTATCACAGATTTTCTTGTTTGTGAAGTAATCTGCTGTGCTCACCCCTGTGGTGGAGGGGAAAGAGCTCCTGACCTGGGTTCACACGAGCTGGTGGTACTCTGGCTCTGCAACTTCCGTGCAGTTGACTGTGAGCAAATCACTTGTTTGCCCACCTGCACCTTCTCTGGGAACAAATGAGGTGGTAATGTAAATGGGATTTGTAAATCCTACGAGGCAGCTCCCTCTGTGATGGGACATTCCCATAAGTGCTGCCACATTCCAGCTTCCAGGGCTTTCTCCTCTGTATCCTCACTGCTTGAGGGAGTCCCAGAGAGTGTGAACTCTCTTACCTGGTCTGCTTTGTGCAGGAAAGACCTGGGATTTGGGAACATCCAAAAAGGACTTAGATCAATTTTGCAAACTCAGAGTGAGACCCACAGAGTGAGAGACACCAGGTCACACATGGGAGTCTGAGCCTTTTCCTTCCACATTTCAGGAAACTCGTGATTTTTTTCCTGGTTTCTGGATGCAGATGGCATGGGTCTTTCAATCATGTCTTTCCTTTGCCCAAGTGAAATAGCTAATTCCAGTATTCATCCCTGAGACTCATGCTGGTTGTCATGATCACGGTAACCCTGGTGGGACAGCCTGAAAGCAATGAGATGCTAAGTGCAGCCCCTCTGCAGGGCAAAACCCACTGGGGCACTACCTTTTGTCTGGAACTAACGTGATCCTGAGGTCTATTGCATACAGACCCTTCGTCCTGGAGCTTCCCTGTGCTGGGGCTTGGGGATGCAGAGTTCTCACACAGGGATCTGGGCAATGCCCCCAGCCTACAGGCCATCCTTTACACAGGGCTCACCTGCAGAGCAGCAGAAAGGGAGGGCAGCCAGCAGGAGGACAGTCAGTAGCTTCATGGTGGGGCCGATGCAGTCAGCTGTCCAGTCGCGTGTGGCAGGGAGCAAGGAAGTGACTGTGGAGGGAGCTCCAGACTGCTCTATTTATCCCCAGGCAGACAGCACAGTCTCTGCCAGGAAGGAGGGAATGAGTCAGAGATGCTCCCTGGCCCAGGACCAGGAAACAATCATGCACACCAAGAGGAACCCAGCCAGAAACCAAGAAGCCAGTGAGGTTTGGACCCAGGACAATTTGAGGACTGCAGTAATGACAGGCAGCTGTAGGCAAAATGGATGTGAAAGTGTTTTCCACACTCTGAAACAAATCCAACAGTGTGAGCCTCTGCTGTCATCACTGTTGTTAAAATTGTGGTCTATTTCTGTTCCTCCTTCCCATCTCCTTCCTCCTTCTTGTACTCTTTTTCCTCCTGCTGCTCTTCATCTGTGACCTCTTCTTTTATGCCTTGTTCTTCGAGGTGCAGTCAGCTTCACAGCCTGTACGTCTGTACTCTATCGAGCACAGGTGGATATGGGATTGCTGGCTGCAATACCTGATGCCATGATTCCCTATTACCATTGCTGGCTGCAATACCATATCCATGCTCTGGGGGGCAGCCCTTCCTCACCCATAGACATTCTTTTTTCAAGAAAAGTGTTTCGGTTTTGAAGAAAATTCATTAAAGATCTAAACTCTAATAAAAGTAGGGGATTTCATTTGTTTGCTTGTTTTCTCCTTGGTTTTTTCTTCACCGGAATTACCTCGCTAATTTAATTCAACTTTATAAATTCCCTCCATAATGTATTTATCAATTTTTGTTTAGTGGATTGTTGCCTTTTGGGCATTGCCTTGCACTGATTCACAGGCTGCAGTGAGTTAGTAAAGTGACTGGGTGCTCAAGGCAGGCAGTGCTAGACTACAAATGGTAATGGGATTTGGGCTCATGCAGCTGTGTGTTTGGATTCTGGAGGCCGCGCAGAGTAGTCATGACAAGTCTTAAGGTAAGTTACACAGCTGGCATCTATGACTTTTTTTTTCTCTTTTGTGAAATGGGTATAAATGACACCATGCTGATTTTTTATAAGGATTATAGACACCGTGTACAACTCTGTCATGTGGTTCAATATGAGATGATCATGAATACACGACAGTTTCTAAGCATGCCCCCATTCACTGCTGAACACCTCCCTACTGAGCTTCTCCTATGAGCTGGGCCCTGAGCTACTTGTTACGGATTCAGTTGTAGGAACAAGGGAGACCAGGTGCTTGCTCTTGTGGACCTTGCTTTCTAGCAAGGAAGCCAACAGACAAACCTACAAATCAATCAGAGATATCGGAAAATGGCAATTGTGGCAAAGATAGGAACCATCTACCTGAGCAGATGCTGTAATAGACATCCTGCGTGCATCGGAGACAGCCCGTGGAACAAGGTGCCATTTTAACACCAGCTTGGATGAGTGGATGGCCATATGCAGGGACAGATTCAGGAGAGTGTTCTGGGCAGAGAGAATAGCGAGTGCAGTGGCCTAAGGGCAGATGACACTTGGCAAGGTTAAAAAAATAAAGGCAGTGATGGTTTGCCTTCTGGGGATAGGAAAGCAGTGGTTCTCAACCTTCCTAATGCTGTGGCCCTTTAATACAGTTCCTGTGGGTCGCGACCCACAGGTTGAGAATCACTGATAGGAGAGGGACAGGACAACTTTACAGGATAGAAAGCCCATCCCAGTTTCATCAGGATCGAGGTAAAGACGACACAAACAAGAAAAACACAGTTGGCTCAGGTTTACAAAAAGGAATACATGAAAGAGTCAGAGAGAAGAGTCTGTTCTTAATTTCCTGAGAATTGGGGGTTTGCTGTCTGAATGACTCGTGACGTATTTCCATCATTCATCCAGAGCCACAGCTGTGAAGAACAAACCTGATTTAGGAAGAAGAAACACAGTCAGAAAAGGAAACTTTTATGCAGTTGGCCATGGCTGGCCTTCTTCATTCCAAAGGGGAGAGTAGGACTTTGATGGTGAAATAGAAAACTATCTCCTTGGCCAGAACCTATGGAGGGCTTTGCCCCTGTCTTTATGAACCTGCCCTGCCACCTGCTGGCAAGAGGCCCCTTCAGAGGTTCTTTTTCTTCTAAAGAGCACCCTCCATCAGGTACACGGGCCCACACTAATCCCCATGTTTGTCCAGACACTTCATCATTCTCTGGTGAATCATTTAACAGTAACCCTGTAACAGAGTAGACCCCTTTGCATACCACCCTTAACGGGGAGAATAAAAGCAAAAGTTCAGAATGCTGCATCATTGGTGTGACTTCTTCTCTCCAAAGGGGACTTTGACTCAGGACCCCGAACGCAGTTAAGAAACTGGAGGAAGGCAGTGCCTGTGGCTCGGTGAGTAGGGTGGCAGGTTCAAACCCAGCCCAGGCCAAACTGCAACAACAACAACAACAACAAATAGTCCGGCGTTGTGGCGGGCACCTGTGGTCCCAGCTACTCTGGAGGCTGAGCAAGAGAATCGCCTAAGCCCAAGAGCTGGAGGTTGCTGTGAGCTGTGATGCTACAGTACTCTACCCAGGGTGACAAAGTGAGACTCTGTCTCTAAAAAAAAAAAACAAAAGAAAGAAACTGGAGGAGCCAAATGTGCATCAGTGTCCCAGGTAGAGTGACTGATAGTTACTGATAGTCCGTGGTGACAACATGCTGCAAAGATCCATCACTCACAGGTTCTATCCAAAGTGAGGGGGGTCTCTGCAGAGAAATGAAGTATGTGGGGAGAAGAGTGATATTTGACCTGCCCTCAGGACCCTAGATGACCTCGAGCATCAACACATTAATATTTTAATACTTTTTGGCATTTGAAAGGCCTTTCTATAGCTAATATTAACACACATTTTTTTTTTTTTTTTGTAGAGACAGAGTCTCACTGTACCGCCCTCGGGTAGAGTGCCGTGGCGTCACACAGCTCACAGCAACCTCTAACTCTTGGGCTTACGCAATTCTCTTGCCTCAGCCTCCCGAGCAGCTGGGACTACAGGCGCCCGCCACAACGCCCGGCTATTTTTTTGTTGCAGTTTGGCCGGGGCTGGGTCCGAACCTGCCATCCTCGGCATATGGGGCCGGCGCCCTACTCACTGAGCCACAGGCGCCGCCCACACAATTTTGTTAAAGGGCCACATTTCTCAATGATTTGAGCATTTGTACAAAAGTCCTAAAGAAGATGTTTTTGAAAATTAGAAGTTCATTAAGTTTTTCTAAAATTGTAAGTTGCAGCTATAAATCAGCTGCATAGTTTGTGGGGGAAGGGCACCCCAAATTTCTTTCTTTCTTTTCTTCATTTTTTTCTTCTTTCTTCCTTTCTTTCTTTTTTTGGAGGCAGAGTCTTTTGAGTGCTGTAGTGTCTTCATAGCTCACAGGAACCTCAACTCTTGGGCTCTGGCCTCAGCCTCTCCAGTAGCTGGGACTACAGGTGCCTGCCCTGACATTTGGCTGGTTTTTCTATTTTCAGTAGAGAAGGGGTCTCACTCTTGCTCAGACTGGTGTCAAACTCCTGAGCTCAAGCAAACCATTGGCCTTGGCCTCTCCACGTGCTAGGATTACAGGCATGAGCCAATGCACCCGGCCTTTTTTCTTTTAACCTCATTCTATTAATCTAAGTTCTCCCCTCACCCACCAGGATGGTGGGAAATCAAGTTCAGACATGTCTTTGGGCGGTGAACCTCTTCTTTTTTGAGCTTTTGCCAGGTCTCAACAAGGAGTAAGGGAGATGCTTTCCTGGACAGACACTTCAGGAAAGGCCTCTGTTCATAGCAACATCTCATTTGGAGGTGAGATGTCCATTTCCAAGTCGTCAAGTCTTCTCCTAGAGCAGGGACCTCCTGGCTTTGGCCAGAGCCTGCGACTGGGAATCCAGGGCTGTGTTGCTTGGTGTTCAGTGCACATCCTTTCATCCTACCACATTGCAACCAGTGCCCTCAAATGTGTCAGAGGCCTGCCCAGGTCTGTGTGTGGGCATGGTAACCTGGCATCGGAATTGAGTGAGGGAACAGTGTGATTCCTCTACAGAGACGGGGAGGAACGCTTCCTGGCCTTTCCTTTGTGGAATGGGATTGGAGGAAGAAGAGCCTGCAGCAACCAAGGAAGAGGCCCTCTCCCCTCACATGCACAGTAAGATGTACATTACAGTGAGGGGTTTTCATATATGAACTGAATTGTTGGAAGAGACCTGTGTTTCTTTATACATCTAAGAGGACTGAGGAGACACATCTGGGAAACTCACAGCCTGATGGGAAGGGAAAAGTGCAAGAAATGGAAGGAGGGCTCTGGGCAGAGGGGCAACTTCCCTTGTCTCAGAGGATCAGGGAACAGGAAGGTTCTGTCTGGATGAATTCAGCAGGTGAGGAAGTGGGCATGTGCTCTAGGAGTCAGAAATGGAGAAGGACAAAATCCCTTATTCCAAGGGCCGGTCCTCCCCCACCCTCAGCTAGACTGTCCTATGGTCCCAGGAAGGACCCGGATAGCTGCAGCTGGGCTGAGACCTGGCTGTGCGGCACCTGCTGGGTCCTGTCTCTCAAGCTCTGCAGCCCGATGATCCAGAGGTCGTAAGTGCGCACCCACCCAGGCCACTCCACCTGTGCTCACGGCCCGGCTTCCCTGTTTGCTGACTGTGCCACACTGAACTCTCTGTCCCTTTGAAAACAGGAACAGTCCTAGAATTGCTACGAATCCTGAAAGAGTTAAAGGTGTACAGTCCTGAGGAAGGTGCTGGACACAGTGAAGGTGCTGCCTACATGTCAGCTGCCTGTCATTATTTTCAGGTAATTAACAAGCATGTTCATGATAAACCGCCAAGGGCCACTAAGGACCACGAGAGACTACTGAGAACTCAGCTTGCACGTGACGTTCTGTACAATTGAGAGTAAGGCCGGGTGCCATGGCTCATGCCTGTAATCCCAGCACTCTGGGAGGCCGAGGGGGCTGCATTGCTGAGCTCAGGAGTTCAGAGACAAGCCTGAGCCAGAGTGAGACCTTGCCTCAAAATAAATGAATAAATAAAAATAAAAAATTAATAAAATGAGGGCGGTGCCTGTGGCTCAAAGGGGTAGGGCCCCAGCCCCATATACCAGAGGTGGCAGGTTCAAACCCAGCCCCAGCCCCGGCCAAAAACTGCAAAAATAAAATAAAATAAATAATAATAATAAAATAATAAAATTCAGAATAACCCCATTCAGGTACCAGCTGCAACTTTCAAGTTTGAAACTACAACTCTTTATTTTGATCCTCATTTACTTGATTTTGTCTGAGTTTGTCTTTTTATAAGGAGGTCTTTTAGATATAATTAAAAATTAACCTCTCCCTCAAGCGTATTCTACATTCTTTTCCCTAGCCATATCATCTTCCTAGAACCCTGCTCCAATTCATTTCGCACTTCTGAAATTGTTCATTCTTAATATTTTTACCCAACTTAATTAAGGCATAATAATTAAACAATTAAAATTATATATATTTGCAGTGTACAAGACATGTTTCGATATATGTATACATTGTGAAGGATTCCTCCAAGCTAATTAACATTCTGTCACCTCACATACTTATGTTTGTGTTAAGAACACTTGAGACCTAATTTCTTGCCAATTCCCATGATAATGTTCAATAACACACAAATGAAAAGCAATTATACACCAATTACTAAATGACAGGCACTGTCATAGCCTCTTATAATCTATACAACCACAATTCCATGCACAGAGTGATCATAATATTGATTGTCACAAAAAGGGCACATTGCAGCGTGAAAGGGACACCAAATGGTTGGGATGCCAGGACAACAACACAGCCCAGGACTGTCCTGAGCAAAGGGTGGTATGCGGTCACCTCCGTGAGTGGTGGGCAGATCATTTCACTCCAGTGACAGGACCAGGTGTTACCGGAGGTGTACATGCACACCTTGGTTCCTGTCCCTTCAGGATTGAGAAATGAAAGTGAGGGGCACAAAAGTTTCATCAGAGAGGAAAGAAGGTTATTAGTCACCTGGTCACACAGTGTGCCTGGGGTCTCTGTGGAATCCCTTTTCTCCACCTGGTCTTCCTCTGTAACTTTGTCCCTTCCCCTTTTTCTTGACCAGTGGGGATGTGACCTCCTCCCTGCTGTTGGGTAGCGGGGGATTCACCTTCTATGGCCAGGCCCCATGTGTCATCACACCAAAAGCCCACAGGGGAGGACAAACTGCCATGTTCTATAATGTGCCCTGTGTTGCTTCTGTTATGTTTCTCCTATCTCGTTAGTGTTCTGGTTTGTTCTCTTACTCAGTACCCCATTTGTTTACACTGTTTTTATATAGGGTGGCCATAAAGTTCGTGTGCAATTTCACGTGAACTTTCTGGCCACCCTATTTTACTCATGTCTCACTTTTCTCCTTACTCTAACATTCAGTGACACTTGTGGCTGCCCTTCTCTTACATCCTTACAGTATGTTCTCTTACGCAGTATCCCGCTTGCTCACACAGCCCATTCCATACATCCTCTGCTCACGTCTTATTTTCCTACCTACACTAACAGTGGGACAAGAGACTCAACACAACTTCCTGGGACACAGACAGTGAGGGGCCAAACAGGGTGTGACGCCAGTGCTCTGGCCCCAGAGGCAGCTCTGAGCCCCGTTCTCAGGCTCTCACTCTTGCC
This sequence comes from Nycticebus coucang, assembly GCF_027406575.1. NCBI lineage: Eukaryota > Metazoa > Chordata > Mammalia > Primates > Lorisidae > Nycticebus > Nycticebus coucang. Next base: position 11,098,896 of record NC_069793.1, read on the forward strand.
CCGAGTGGACTCGGGTTGATTTCTGGACAAGCCCCACAGTTTCTGCCTAAGCCCTTTGCGCCTGTGGCCACCCCTCCTCCACTGCCCGTGCCTCAGTCCCTCTGGGTGGAAACACCCCATCTACTCCCAAAGCCACATCAAAGACATTCCACACGGGGTCCACCTTTCCTGTTCCCTGAACCTCCATGGCTGTTCCTGCTCACAGGACCCCACATCTGCTGTCAGCAGCTCTCTCCTGCCGTGTCCAGGACTCTGAGCACTGCCACTTCCTCCCAGTCCTGCTCCTGGACAGCAAGGCCTGTGCGCGTCCTGTCTGTGTACGGCGTCGTCATACAGTGGGCACTTAATGACTAATTTTGAAATGAATTTTTTGGAGCAAAACGTGATGTCTTACAGGAGTTCACCGATGAAATTGCATGTATTATGACTGGCAGTTCTATTTAGAACAAGGAGCTCATCTAAATTTGAATCTTTAGTAAAGGCAGGAATCAGACCCAGCACGGAATCAGACATCAGGGCGGCACCCTTGCCACTAACACAAACCCTGTGCTGTCCTAAAAGGACTTTGTGGTTGGGGTAGGAGGAGGTAGGTGCCAGAAGGAGATTGGATGGTGCTCCTGGAAGCCAGGGCCTAAGTCCCATCAGTCCCCTTTCCCCCAGAAGTGGCCCTTACCCTGATACCATCTAACCTGGATGTACCTTTAGAGTTTAGATGAGGAACCGGATTTGGAAACAGAGCCAGGGCCAGGTGTTAGCTCCTAGCTAATTCTCCTTGGCTCCTTTACCAAAACCATGATCTTTACTCAACTCGACATTTTCTAATCCTGTGTGGCTAAAGGCTTAAACCTATACATGTGACAGCAGATTGGTTCATCGGATATGTACACAAAATTTTCTTTATTAAGTTAGTGATTTCCAGTTATTTTTAATGCTCCTATTTTGTCACTGACAATGGCAATCCCACAAGTTGTGAACGTCTAGTCCTTAGGAGAATTAGAAGAATTATGCTGGAGATCTACTATAGAGTGTCCACTGCTAGAGCAGTGGTTATCTCCAAGGGTGCTTGTACTCCCCATTTCCATCCATTTGGGGATATTTGTCAGGACAGTTTTTGGTTGTCACAGTGGATGGCAGTGGGAGTCCTACTGGCATGAAGGGGCAAAGAACAGGGATGCTGCTGAATGTCCTATAACGCACAGGGCAGACCCCGCAGTAAAGCATTATTGATTTTTGATGCCAATACTAACAGTGTGAGAAACTCTGCAGTGGAGGAGTATGTATGAACACTTGCTCTTGTGGCATATGAGTAAGAGTGAGCCCCGTGCTCGGCGAACAGTGAGTGGAGCCCCCGGCTGACCAGATGCCAGCAGGCATGTGGGCATCTTTGTCCCCCAGAAGGCTGGGCTCAGTCTCACCGTTATGCCTTTGCCCAGGCTGCTCCCTGCACCTGGAGGGACTTACTTCCTCCTGCCTGTCAGCCTCACTTTCCAGGTCCTTCATGGTCAGACTCGGCTATCACCTTTTCTACAAAGCCTCTTGTTTTTCTTTGAATTTCTAAAGGCCTTTGTTTAAGAAGACCACATCTTGGTGATAATACACTCTATCTTTCTTGAGTTCTACATTTTGTCTTCTCAGGCAACTTGATAATTAAGCTCTTGAGAAAACCCACGAATTCTTTTTTTTTTTTGTTTATGTAGTTCAGATTTTATCGGTTGCGTTGAGCATCAGGGTAGACATTTCAATTTCTACACAATTCTTAACATAAGGACCCCAAATCTAAAAAGCCATTTATTGGAATTGGTTTTTAAACAGTTATTCCAGTGACTTTCCAGATTAAAATTCGGAGGCACATTTTCCTTAAGAGGATATCAAGTACCAGGATCTTCAGATGTTGATAAGCTGTACGTAAGTTCCAGCAATTGACAATTACTACCGTATATGCTACACACTCAGAGTTTCACTGCTTCGCGGCACAGTAACAAATAGGAAGACCGGACCATCCCAAGCAAAGATGTTCCAGAGCGTACACAGTTCCGACAGAGAGCAGTGATTTTCTTTAAGAAACAATTCTACTACAAAACAACATGGGAATACAAGTAATTTAAAATGTTCAAGACATTAAATGCAGGACTGGGACTCCATATTGCCATTTACTCTGCTTTTACTTTTCTTATTACAGGCTATAAAAACTAACCCTCCATCTGTGGAATGTAACCCTGACACCCAAGGCAGTCAAAGGCTCCCATCATGCACCATCTCACCCTATCTTCTGGTTGTACCAAAAAATAAACAAGCAACAAATGATTTCACCTCTCAGAAAAAAGCATTTCCATTTTAAAAAATGGGATGAGGAGGGATTCCCCTCCATCTTAAAATGTTTCTGGAGCTACTAAAAAACTCGCATTTACAAAATAGTTGATAAAAATATTCCCCTGGATTGTATAAGAAGGGAGGCAGGGACCACTGATAGACATGGTGTGCGATAGTCAGCACACTTGGCTTCTTTCTCTCGCGTTTCATCAGCGGCTGGTCTCTCTTCAGTTTCTCCATTTTCTGCAGGTGAATCTTCAGTTTCTTGGTTAGCCACTTCACCCTGCTTTCCCTTTGCTCTCCTCTTCCCTTTTGTTTGAGGCCTTATCCTTTGCTGCTGCCTTTTTTGGCTTCGTTTCCACTTTGGCGGGAGCAGGTTCGGCTGACCACCGCGTCTATCTCCTCTTGGGCTCTTCCCTCGCACCTTGGGCAGAGCTGACCTTCCTCCTGTCATCTTGGCGGCGGGGAGGGCGCGGGCCGGTGCCTGCGGGCCCCAGAGCCTCCGCGAAGCGGCCCTGCCTGGCGGCTGCCGCTCCTCCCGCCCCGAGCTGCTGAGACCTGAAGCGCGGGCCAGTGGGAGAACCGGCCGGAACCGGATTGGGAGCCCGCCTCCCGCTCCCCCTGCGCCTCGGCCGCCGGCTCTCCCTCCCCGCCCCCTACTAATTCCTTCAAGGAAGTAGGTGCGGCCGCTCCATAGTGTGACTGATTATCACCCTTCTGCCTACTCCTTCGCCCGTTTTCTTCTCTCCTGTCTTCCTTTTCATTTCTGCCTTCCAGCATCCTCTATTTTTCATAGTTTTAACTTTTACAAGGGATCTAGATGCGTTTTTTTTTTAAAACAAAATAGCGCAGAATACCTTCCCATGAGAAGACCTTCCCTTCAGTGAAGGACTTCCTCACCCAGTCCCATCCTCACCGTCACCTCTTTCTTTGTTTCTTCTGGTATTTACGTGTTCTCCATAATTTTGTGTTTGTTTTGTGCTGTTTGACCCGGGGTCTCACTGTGTTGCCAAGGCTGGAATGCAGTGGTATCACCACAGCTCACTGCACTCTCAGAACCCTGAGCTCAAGCCATCCTCCTTGCTCAGCCTCTGAAGTAACTGGGACTACAGGCGCCTGCCACCGAGCCCAGACAATTTTTCCGTGTTTTGTAGAGATGAGAACGTGCTCTTCCTCAGGCTGGTCTTGACCTGGTCTCAAGCGATCCTCCCTCCTCAGACTCCCGAAATTCTAGGATTACAGGTGCGAGGCACTGCACCCAGCCCTAAATCATTTTGTATTGCTACTGTGATTCATCCAGTAACTCCCTGTTAATCCCTGTTTACAGAATCCCAGTCTTTCTCTTTCTTGTTCAACTCCTTTTTGGTGGAACAGATCTTCCAATACTTTTCTGAGAAAAAGTTCATTGGCAGTAAAAGTTTTGAAGATTTGCATACCTGCAAGTATCTTCATTATATCTCTATGCTTGAATGTTACTAGGCTGGATATAGATTTTCATCTGTATAGAATGATAGGTTGACAATCTGAATTTTGAACATTTCTCTTCTGTCTCATGTTGGTTTCGTTATTATTCCACAGCCTCTGATATGCCTTTTTTTCTCTTTCAGGAAGAAAGACTTTTTCATTAGGATGATGCCCCAAAATGTCATCAAAATATATTTTGGCATGGGAAATAAATAGTTGTTTATAGATTTTTCAATCTCACCTGTTTCTTTTATGAGAAGTTTTCTTGTATTGTTTCTTTGGTGACTTTCTTCGCACCATGGTTTTTTTCATTTTGTAAATTTGTTAGTTGGATATAATGGATTCATCTTCCAGCATTCTTTTCTTTTCACTCCTTAAAATTTTTTTTTAATCTTTTACTCTACATGTTTATTTACTAATTGTTCTTACAGTATTTTAATTTTTCTGTAATTTTCAAATCTTTTCTTTTCCCAGCTATCATATTTTTAATTTTTCTAATGCTCTTTGTCATTATTTGAATGTTTGTTAAACCATACAAGGAATGAAAGGCGTTAGTAATCTGGGCTTTCAGATATACTCATAAAATTGTTCCAGGAAACAGGGCATCTGTCAGATCCAGAGAGTCTGAAGCAAATCCTAAACAGTATGAGTTCATTAAGAACTTTCTTACTTTCTTCTCTCTCCTCTATTCCTAGGCCTTCTCTTTGTCAGAAACCATGGTTAATTAGTCAAGAAATAAATAATTCTAAGGAGAGAAACAAAGGAAATACATTGAATTTTTTTTTTTTTTTTTGTAGAGACAGAGCCTCACTTTATTGCCCTCGGTAGAGTGCTGTGGCGTCACACAGCTCCTGGCAACCTCCAACTCCCGGGCTTAGGCAAGTCTCTTGCCTCAGCCTCCCAAGTAGCTGGGAAGACAGGCACCTGCCACAACGTCTAGCTATTTTTTTCTTGCAATTTGGCCAGCTGTGTTTGAACCCGCCACCCTCCGTATATGTGGCCGGTGCCCTACCCACTGAACCACAGGCACCGCCCAATACATTGAATTTTTGAAGTGTGAAGTTCTCGGCCTTGGGTGAGGGGACCCCTAGTGAGTTTGGCCCAGCATGATTAAATATTTACCTACTACCACAAGGCAGTTGAAAGAAGAGCAGATTTTTAAGTTTAATTTGTTTGTGTATAAAACTCCCACTTTACAAAAATAACATTGTATACCAAGGTTCGCCTGATTTATTTGGTTTCTACACCATGTACAAAGTATCTTGTTTACTCCTAACAAGATCCGATTCAAAATTTTCCCAGTTACTAACATGAGTTAAACCTATGTAGACGATGCCTGTCATTTCTAAGCTTTATTTCTTTAATGAATAGAGAGACTTTTTAAACAACTTTACAGTCAATCCTGTGAGTACTTAGATATTAGTTTCCTGGTGCCACATAGAAAGCAGGCTGTGTTTTTATGTGGTAGCCTGTTTTATTTATTAATTTTTACTTAAAATCATAACTGTATATAGTCATGAGGTACAATGTGATGATTTGATATACAATGTGGAATGCTTGAATCAAACTGATTAACATAGCCATCACCTCACTTAATTCTTTTTGTGGTAAGACGTTTAAAATTTACTCTTAGATATTTTGAAATATACCCTTGCATCATGCATTAGGTGAGATCCCACCAAATGCCCTCCCTCCTCCCACTCACTGCCCTGCCCATTTCCTTTCCCCTCTCACTCCTCACTCCCCCTTGCTTGACTATATTTGTGTTTTATCGTTTCTATGAGTGTTTAAGTGTTTATATGTTGGTTTCCTAATAGTATTGAGTACATTAGACATTTTTTTTTTCCATTCTTGAGATACTTTATTAAGAAGAGTGTGTTCCAGCTCCATCCAGGTACACATAAAAGATGTGAAGTCTCCATCTTTTTATGGCTGAATAATATTCCATGATATACATAGACCACAATTTGTTAATCCATTCATGGGTTGATGCTTTGGGGTTTATCCTGTAGTCTGGGCAGAGTGTCATTGGACAAGAGATCTTTCAGGACAAGGATCTTCTCACTTAAATCATGGGGAATTGAGGCATGGTCTGTGCTGACTTGGGTCTTTATAGGTATGAGAGGCAGTGTTATTTTATTTCTCTAATTGTATTTTTTCCAACTTCTAGGTGATACAAAGAGATCCTTGAAGAGTTTTTTAGGTCAGATCTAAGGTAGTATTACAAATTTTCAATTTATTCTTGAACAGAATAACTCACTTAAGATCATCCTCCTGTTAAATGCTAAACCAGTATGAATCCGGCTCTTCTAAGAGTTGTGTTTGTTCTGATTTTGTTTAATTTGTGTATAAGTAGGTACTGTTGAGAATTAATTCATGTATGCATATTTACTATATGTCTTTTAAATTACAAAATATTTTTTATTATGTATGTGAAGGTGACTGGCTCAGTTACACTGGGACTTCTCTGAGTGCCATGGGGAACTCTTGTTTTCCAAATACTGCCTCCCCATTTCACTAGACCATTCCACCTCCTCTTGGAGTGGGGGGTGCAGGAAGGGTTCTCCATGGGCTCTACTTGCTGACAGATTGGTGTACTGGGGAAAGCCTGTCATTGTTTGCTTTAAAAGATTCCCAGGGGGTTGCAAAGAAAAGCAAGACTAAGGACCACTAGGTAGAACATTTGCCCTTTTCATGTTAAATCGTGACAGCAACCTTTGACCCTCCTGCCTAGTACTGAGAACCAAGAGAGAAAGAACGTGTAAGTCTTCCACCAAAATGCACATGAGGTGCTCAATCAATAGAAACTTCTAGTAGTTGCAAGCATTATAATATTGATTGCTGATATTTGTTCAGTGCTTTGTAGTGTTTATTTCTTGTTGTGAGAACAACTCTACCACATGCATCCTATATCATGGATGGGTAAACTGAGAGTAACAGATGGATGTCTATGGGTGTGCATACACACAGAGAGATGTGACCCCAAGCAGGGACGGCCATCACTCCCAGAAGCCACAGGCAACTATTAGTGAGCTCTCCGTTGCAGCCTCCATGGGGAGCACAGCCTTGCAGATCCCTCTGTTTGCCCACTGTGCTACTAATTTGGGGATCTGGCCTCCAGAAGTGGGAGGGAATAAGTTATTCTAAGCCAACAATGTGGTTGTTTGTTACAGCAGCCACAGCTCTGTAAGAAGTGAGGGGCTTATGGAAGGAAAAGCTGGTTGGGGGAGACATGTATCCAGTTTGCAGCATGACTCTGAAATGACTGTGGAATGTTGCAGGGAGGTGTCCAACTGCTTCTGGTGTTCCTGGGGAGGGGAAAGGGTGGTAAGAGCCTCAGGCATGGGAGAGTGTGGGGACCCCAAGGAGCTCCCTGAGCAAGTGCTCCAAACACAGGCCAGGTGGAGATGGAAACCTGCACATGGCCTCAAATTGTGATAAATGGCAGATAATTTGTACTGGACTCAATATAGGAGACAAATCACAGTAGAAAGGGGCCACCCAGCAGGTTGGCTGTGGCTCTGAGGGGCTGTCACACTAGAGCTACTTCTGCTTGTGAGCCCAGACATGGCCAGACAGTGAGGCAGGGGGTCCCGTTGGTACAGGACCAGCAGGAAGGTTTCAGCTCGCGTTCACCCTTAAGTGTTCTCACTCATCGTCTCCTGAATGGGGACGCTATAATGATGTGGGATGGTTTCTGCCCAAGTGCTTCCTTTTGTGAGGCCCTGGACCTCAGGCCATGATTAAAAAAAGGACGTTTGTTCTCTGGAACTGATTACTACCCACAAAAAAGGCCACTTTATTATGAAAACCACCCTCCACTTGAGGCCTGAGACGGGAGGATCACTACAAGACCAGTGAGGAAGTGCAGGGCAAAAAGAATTTATTAAAGCAAGACGTTGAAACCTCTACATGCTGCGGGGCCGATCACTGAAAGTCGGTGGAGTCAGCATGAAATCCTTTTTACATTTCCTACATACACTTCACCAGTATTTTCCCCTGAAATAGAAACAGAAAGAAGAAAGGAAGGCGAGGTCAGTCACGTAGCCCCTGGAGACACACAGATACACAGCGAGATGGAATTCTGTCACCAAAGGCAAATGAAAGGGGAGAGGCGGGAGCCCAGTGTGTGGAAGAGACAAGTGCCTGCACCTGGTGCCATCACCGCACACCATTCAGAGATGGGACAGCCTTTCCCATCAGGCCAATGAGAGCTGATGTCTCCCAAATATGTGACTTGGGCTCCTCAAGGAGGGGAGGGTGTAACGGTGGACAGAGAAGCTCCAGGGTGACTTTCTCTGATGTCCAGGACTTAGGACGCTTCTTTCTCTGTAATGAGGGGCATGGGGCCAAGGGACTGGGTGAGGCTTGGAGGGACCCTGACAAGCCCTGTCTCGTGTTCCTCCCTGGTAAGGATTCTGTCTCACAAGCCCTGGACCTCCCAGCTTCCATGGATATTTGCAGTTGAGCCTCGTGACCTAACCCAAGGGGCAGATGAGCCCATAGGCCCCTGGAAAACACCTCATTTGTTGAGAATGACATAAAGGAAGAGCCGCAGATTCCCACGTCCCTGCAGGAGACACAGCAGCAAGGTCTCTGCCCGCCTGCCATGATCCAAGACAGCTGTGTGGGCTGGCTGTAGGTCTCCGGCCCTCACTTCCCCGTGCCACCCTCCCAACACTCCTCACAAGACTCCCGGTGACTGTTCCCCACTGCATGGGTGGTCCTCAGCCCCAGGAGAGCTCCTGGCAGGGAGGCTGCAGTGCCCAGCCCTCCACCACCCCGGCCTGGGCCCTGGCTGTCCTCCTCCTCGGGACACTACAAGGAACACAGCAGCCAGGCAGGGGACCTGAGGAGGGGGAGCAGGCCCAGGATGCTGTGTGCAGCTGAGCTGAATTCAGCAGGTGTCAGGACAGCACCCACCCTTTGGTCCCATAGGGAACAAGAGGTGAACAGCAAGGCTGTTCTCCCACCACCTGTGTCCCCATGGGACAGCAAGCTGACCTCCTTTCATGCTGTGCAGCTGACCAGAAGCCTCTAAGTATACACAAACAAGAAAGAAATTACCAATATTTTCTCAATTCTCATTCTGTCGAAAAGGGGCATCTGATCTGTACATTTCTTCACTTCCAACTTGGCAGCAACAGCTTCCTGAGGTGGATGAAATTTGGAGAGTTGTTGCCTGAACACTTTGTCTCCAGCAAATAAGAAGCCTGTGATTTCGGAAGCAACAGCTGGACAGACCACTGCATTGGCTGGAGCACAAAAAAAAAAAAATTTGCAAAGTTAATTTTTGTGGCTCCCATATTTTGGACCAGACAGGATCCCCGGGGTTACCTGTTAACATCCCATAACAGTCCCAGTGAGAGGGTCAGACCCTGGAGACTGACTTCCTCACCGTCTCACTGCAAGACGATGAGCTGGGACCGGCAACCTGGTTTTCTGACCATTCATTCGGTTTTGTTTATTTAAGGCATTATTTCACAAAGCCTCTCTGGTTTCTTGAAATTCTCTTTACCAGATGTGAAAACATCACATTTTTCTCTACCAGTTGAGTAATACCTTGTTAGTCTTGAATATCACTTAAGGGGAGATTTGGGGTAATCAGATTGTGAAGTGAATAGTAGAGTTAGAATCCTACCAAAGATCCTAGAAGTGACAATAAATCTAGAGCAGAAGTAAAATTGGTAAAATGGTGAAGGTGATACTTTCAGAATAAGTCAGAGGAATTAGAATTGTGCCACTGAGGCAGAGCTCAAAGGGCATTGAAATAAGAAAGTGAGTCATTTTCACCCTCATTGGAAGTTTGTATATGAATTGTGATTGGCCCCTTCTTTCCTCAGGGATGCTCAGAATCCTTGGAGAGGTTGAGAGGAAGAAACTGGGGCTCATTCCTGCCCTCCCTGGGAATTGCGGGGACACCTGGAACACCCACCTTGCCCGTTCTGGATTCTAGATTCCCCACGTCCTTTACAAACACCCCACACCCAGGAAGGGCCCCACCATGCTCTGACGTGACCCCTGACCAGACGGCATCACATTGTGGGGAGACACTGGAGAGGGCAGGACCAGGAGCCACACAGAGAGAGACGAGGAGATTCAGAGAGTGAGAGGAGAGGAAACCTCAGAGGGATGGGATCGGTCCCTCACAAAAGAACACAAAAGAACTTCAGGACGAATGGCTAGAATAAACTGTAGAAACCCAGAAATCATAATGCTAATAATTGTACTAGTTCTACTACTAATCCTGGCAGGACTCGTAGAAAACTAGTCATGTTCGAGTTATACAATGAGCGCTGCTTAGTCTCAGAGATCCTGAGAGCTCTGCCTCCTCCCTCCCTGGGAGCGCTCTAGGGTCCTTCCAGCTGTAACATATTATGAATCTGAACTTAGGAATTGGACGCTGAGGGCTCAGTTGATGCCTAAAGCCTCTAGGACAGCGGTTCTCAACCTGTAGGTTGTGACTCCTTTGGGGGTCAAACGACCCTTTCACAGGGGTCGCCTAAATACATACTGCATATCAGATATTTATATTATGATTCATAACAGTAGCAAAATTACAGTTATGAAGTAGCAAGAAAATAATTTTATGGTTGGGGGTCACCACAACATGAGGAACTGTATTAAAGGGTTGCAGGATTAGGAAGGGTGAGACCCACTGCTCTAGGAGGAGACTGCCTGATAATCATAGGCAGCAGCTTCCTAGCACAGCTGGACTCAACCTGCTTCACCTCACTCCACTCCCACAGCCACTCCTGGCAGAAGCTTTGAGCACCAAGGACAGGAGGAGGTTTGGAGAGGATGAGCACCTTGCCAAGGCCAAGTTGGAAGTGGCAGAGCCCATACTGCCCCAGACCTGCCCATAGACCCTGCTGCATCAGGAGCATGGATCTCAGTCAGGAGCGAAGCTCAGGCAGAATTCCTAACATTGACCTGTGATGAGTTTCTGTAAAGCTTCCGTGTTATTGGGGTGGATGACATGAGTAGTTCAACGAGAACAGGAAAAGATTTGAACTGTGGTCTGTCCTGGACCTCGACCCCAGCCCTAAGTCTTACCTACCACTCAAGGGGGTACTGGCCAGGGGCTGGGACTAGGACTAGACTGAAGACAACCAATACTCACCCTCATAGCAGCAAAGGGCCAGAGTGACCAGCAGGAGACACACCGACAGCCTCATGGTGGCTGATCTTGCTTTGAGCTTTCAGCTTTAGCAAACAATGAGGGACTTGGACTCAGAGTCAGGAGGCTGTGAAGCCATGGGGCCCAGGGCTATTTGTACCTAGTGAGCCTGGCTGGCCCACATAGGCAGACAGCAGGTCACGAGGCCTGGCTTCCAGCCATGCTTTCCTCAGGGAGCGCTATTGCCACATCACTGTCACATCCCCACACCTCCCTGCATCCTGAGTGGGGCAGCACACAGGAGGGCTGCCCCATGGGAGCTCTGCTCTGCCTCCAGGTGAGGGAGCAGGCGCCTCTGGAAATGACCCTTAGCCCTCAGTGTGATTTTGGAATTTTGACAGTGACATCTTTGTTGTGTCAGTAGAGAGGCACAGGTGTGTTCTCTGCAGGAGGACAGACCTCAGGGAACATAGGACGCTGGGGGCCTTGGCTTTGGTTGCAGGAGACCAGGAGCATAAGGAGGACCCCACTCTGCTCCCTCTGCGTATCTGACACCAACCAGGTGTGTTTCACCTGCACATCGATCAAGTCTGGACGAGACCTATCCTCACCACCATCCTCACCATGTAGGTGCCTTAAAGCATTATTGGATACACCCCACCTATGGAGAATGTCCCCACTTGGGGACAACATCTGCTCCGCCTGCTCTCTAGCCTTCCTCACTCCTCAGCCCTGGGCTTTGTTAAGGGGCGGAGTTGTCAGCAGAGCTGAGCTTCCAATTTTCTTTCCACTGACCTCCTAGGACAATGAGCCACCCCACCTCCTCATAGGGCTGAAGTGATGATTAGGTGACCTTGAGTCTTTATTCCCCAGGAGCTCCTGGACTGTCAGGATCCAGCTGAGCCTCAGAGATGTGGAGACTTGTGCTCCTGGGCACCAGGGAGGGAAGGTGGTGGAAATGAAGAGACACATGAACAGGGTGGGTGCTCACTTCCTCCTTCCCTTTTGGGCTTGAGTCTTCCACTTCCCGCTTTGCTGTCTGCACCAATCCCATTTTTCATGGAGAGTGAAGGCAGCCCCAAGCCAAAGGCACACACACCCACCTGCCAGTCCACCCCTGTGTCATTGTGCTGGTTGGGACTAGGAAATCACCAGAATTGGCAGGTGCGGTGACTCATACCCGTAGTCCTAGCACTTTGGGAGGCCAAGGCAGTAGGAGCACTTGAGGCCAGGAGTTCAAGAACGGTCTGAGCAACATATTGAGACCCCATCACTATTAAAAAAAAATAAAAAATAAAAACATTAGCCTGGCATGGTGGTGCATTCCAGTTGTACCAGCTATTAGAGAGGCTGAGGCAAGAGGATCACTCCAGCCCAGGAGTTAGAGTTGCAGTGAGCCATGATGACACCATTGCAATCTAGCCCAGGCAACAGAGAAGAGAGACCCTATCTCAAAAAAAAAAGAAAGAAAGAAAGGAAAGGAAAGGAAAAGAAAGAAAAAGGGCGGCATCTGTGGCTCAGTGAGAAGGGCACTAGCCCCATATACCGAGGGTGGTGGGTTTGATCCCGGCCCCAGCCAAACCGTAATAAAAAATAGCAGGGGGTTGTGGCGGGCGCCTGTAAGTCCCAGCTACTCAGGAGGCTGAGGCAGGAGAATCACCTGAGCCCAAGAGCTGGAGGTTGCTGTGAGCTGTGATGCCATATCACTCTACCAAGTGTGACAGAATGAGACTCTGTCTCCCCCCCCAAAAAAAAAATAAAAAAGGGATCAACACAAATTTCTTGCTTAAATGAAAATATATTTGAGAGGAATCATTGTGAAGCCAAAAGTTTTCAGAATCAGGTCATAATCTAATCATTTGGGAACTTTTCTAAAACACAGACCTCCCCCCCAACCCCCCAGCCTGGGCTATCTCTCTGGTGATGTTGATTCAGGAGGTCTAGGAGGAGGCCCAGACTCCCTCACTGCTAAAAACGTTTCTGCTGATGATAACAGGAAGTAGGGCTGAGAATCACCCAGAAAGATCTTTACTGAGGGGGGGAACTTATTGGCTGGATTGTCAGACACGTTAGTAGGTTTGGTTGAGTCCCAGTAAAGGGTGACAGTGGCTCTCACTTCTAGCACAAAGAATGGGTGATGGGGGCCGAGGGGGACACTTCTGAAACCAGCTCTGCCTCCACCATCAAGGGACCTGAGCTATAGTTTGGCAGCCCGCAGCTCTGGAGTTCAGTTCTGTGTTTATTTCTGTTGGACCAAAGGAAGATCACTCAGTTCATGTAAATCCAGTTTTCTGATTTGTCAAAATAAGCTAATAATTGTATCTGTCCCTTATTGGATTCCTACATGATGAAATGAGTGTGTTCAGCTGTATGTCTTTAAAATTTACCAAAGTCTGACATAGTAAACTCTCAATGATATTAAACACTAGTAACTAGTCCTATTCGTCATACATGTCATGGGTTGTCACCTATTCCTAGTTTAGAACAGAGCGGAATTTCTTTTTTTTTTTTCCTTTTTCTTTTTTTTATTGTTGGGGATTCCTTGAGGGTACTATAAACCAGATTACACTGATTGCATTTGTTAGGCAAAGTCCCTCTTGTAATCATGTCTTGCCCCCAAAAGGTGTGGCACACACCAAGGCCCCACCCCCTCCCTCCTTCCCTCTCTCTGCTCTTCCTTTCTCCACCCCCCCTCCTTCTTTCTCTCAACAGAGCGAATTTCAAGAAATTATTTATTTTCAGAACTACTCATCACATGCCACATAATGAAGTTTGGGTCAATGTTGGACCGCAGGTACTATGGTGATTCTGTAGGATCACAACAACCTATTTTTACTGCACCTCTTCTGCGTTTAGGTATATTTAGATGCACAGAGACTTACCCTCAAGTGACACTTGCTCACAGTGTTCAGCACAGTAACCTGCTCCTGGGTCTGCAGCCCAGGAGCGACAGGCCATGTCGTGTAGCGTGGGTATGTGGTAGGATCCACCCTCCAAGCTGCTGTACCTAAAGTGACATTAGCACGGTGATCAGATTGCCCAACATCACATTGCTCAGAACATGTCCTGCAGAAGGACTGTACAGGTGACATCCTTGTACTATCTGAAAAGAAATGGAGGAAACCAGCTGACAGTTGCTGGGTCTAGACACCCAGAGACGCGAATGAGGGTGTCAGACCTTCCTCAGCTGTACTGAGCTGAGATTCTTTGAGGGCTTTTTATGATGTTTGTTTGTTTTTTTGTTTGTTTGTTTTTGAGATGGAGTCTCACTCTGCTGACCCAGCTACAGTGTAGTGATATCATAGCTCTCAGCAACCTCAAACTGCTGGGTTCAAGGGATCCTCCAGGCTGTACCTCCCAGAATGGGGGGACTACCGCCCTGAGCCACCACACCCAGCATCTGAGGAATTCTCAGTATCTGTTGAACAGAGCTTGTCTTGGCACAGGCATGACATTTAGATGTATATTACCTTAAGGAGGAGGGATTCTCTCAGAAAGGAGTGTTTTCACATATTTTTATTATTCCTATAGCTCTTAACACTTGCTCGGGGCTTTTCTAGTTTTCATTGATCGTACTGTTTATGGTTGATTAATCCTTCCCTAGGCGATGGAAAATCTTCCAATGTGGGGGAATCTGTCCGTGATTCCAATAACTTGGTCAACATTCTCATTTATAGGCTTTGATAGCACCATAGACCTCACCTTTGTAGCCTTTTCCAAAATTGTAGTCTATAAATGTATGATCAGTTCATTGACACAAGCTTCCCAGAGACAGTGCCTGGTTTTGCTCATATTTTCACAGCACAGTGCCTGGTACCTAGAGGAGGATCACAGATAATCCTTTAATAAATGAATATTAAATTTATGAATGAACAAACTACTAAACTGGATTAAGTACATCTTTGGTGTAAAAGTATGTGCACTATACCAGGCTTCCTCTTGGGCAACTGAGAAAGAAAATGAAAGACTTGGGGCAGAACCACCCACTCTGCCCTGAGTGATGACGACCCCAATCAACCGCAAGAGACGGCACTTGATGCAAACAGCAAGAGGATTTTATTCCAGCATGCTGGGGCTTGACTCGCAACTCTTTTAGGAGCCGAGGAGTCAAGCCCTGAACAGCAGGTTTTACAAGCTTATAAAGGCAAAAACCACAAGGGAGGGGTAGCAGACATAGCAGGGGCTTTAGGGAGGGGTAGCAGACATAGGGGCTTTTCCAGATAAGAAGAACTCTGGTTCATTACTCATCTGTCTTAAGACAAGATCAGCAGTTAAACATTTGCTTAGTTTTTTTCTTTCAGAACCAGTTACCGGTTATCTGCTTCAGCTCGGGGCTATTTCCTAGGACAGTTACAAAAGGTCACATTCTTATGGTAGGGGGCGAGGGGTGCTGCTACATATCTGTTTCCCCCCCCCCTTTTTGGATTTGGTAGTACTTTCCTTCAAAAAGTTAATACCATTGTTTTGACAGGGTAAGAAATTCAGAGGTTTTTTTGTATTCATGGAAAGAACATGGCTATACAATGGCTGTGCACCCACTACCCCAATTCCTAATTTTCTACTATAATCCTAGACTCCCCGCAAAATCAACCAAGACTTCAAATCAAATCTAGCTCTAAATTGACAAAAAGAGGCTCTTCTTCAGTTTCATTGAGAATTAGGAGGATCCCAGCTTCTGAGTTGTCAGGGCCCTGGTAGCAGAGCAAGCTCCCCAGGGATTCCTCTTCGGCCTTTTCCACACCCAGGAGCCCAGGGCTCTGTGGAAACAGGGCGGAGGCACGGGATCGTCTGATCAAAGGCATTGAGACATGAAGAGACACAGATGGAACACATTTGAAAGCCAGTTAAGGATCTCTAGAATTTTTTTTTTTTATTGTTGGGGATTTATCGAGGTTATAATAAGCCAGGTTACACTGATTGCATTCGTTAGGTAAAGTCCCTCAGGATCTCTAGAATTTTATCTTGCAGAAAACTTGAGGTTGTTGGAGACTGAAAAAAACGGTGGGAGGGAAGATGAGGCAGCATACAGCACTACCATGACCTCTAGAAATGGGAGCAGTGTGTTAGAAGAACATCAGGTAGCTGGGTCAACCCGAAACGCGCAGTAGTATATGGTGGAACAGGAAGGTATGTGACCGCAGGACAGGGTGGGACACGTCATGCAGCACTTTCATTTTACTCTGCGGGTCTTGAGGGCAGAATGGGTGGGGGAGGTAAGACCCATCCAGACTGTATTTGTCCCAGTGCTTTCATGCTGGGTTGCACATCCTGAGTCAAAACCACCTGGGCTTTTCACATCCATTAGCATGGCTCCTATCAAAAACCAAAACAGCGACATGATTGCAAGAGGGACTTTATCTAACAATTGCAATCAGTGTAACCTGGCTTATTGTTCCCTCAATGAATCCCCAACAATAAAAAAAAACCAAAAAACAAAAAAACAGCATATTGTGACTACACTATGGAGAAATAGGAAACCTTATGCATTGTTGGTGAGAAGTAAAATGGGGCAACTACTAAGGAAAAGAGTATGGAGGTCCCTGAAAAATTAAAAATAGTGAGGACCAGAAAGGAGCAAGATGGCAGGCTAGGGACATGTCCTTACCAGCCACTCAGTGTCAGACAGGGGAGAGAAGAGGATGCCATAAACATATGCAATTATGACTCATCAATTTCACAGAAAAGTTCAAAGTAATATTTGGAAACATGATGTTAACAACATTCTTTTCAAAAAAAGGAAACAATTCATATTATAAAAGTGAATCCATGAACGGGTTGTTATTTATAGATAGCTATTCAACTATCAGGGAAATCTAAAATAATTTAATGAAAAAACTGTTAGAACAGAAAAGAGTGCAACAAGTTAGCTGAATCCAGGATCAACATATGGAAGTCAATTGCTTTCCTACAGTCAGCCATTGCTATAATATTACATAATGGGAAAAAGTATACCACTGACAGTAACAATGCCAGCAACAAAATATATTAGACTAGTTATATTTGGAAATATGCAAACATTTAAAGATAAAAATAATGAAACTACACATGAGATTTTCACAAAGGCAAAGGGAATCTAAATAAATGGAGACACATACCTGTTCTGAAGCAAATATTAGAAAATTTAAAGATGTCAACTATTCTCAAATGATTCTACAAATTTAGGGCCAGGCATTGGGTTTCGTGCCTGTAATCCTAACATTCTGGGAGGCCAAGGCAGGAGGATAGCTTGAGCCCAGGAGTTTGCGGTTGCTGTGAGTTTGGCTAAAGCCATTCTACTCTAGCCTGGGAAATGGTGTCAGACTCTATCTCAAAAGAAAAAAAAATTTTTGAATTCTACAAATTCAAGCAGCCCCCATAAGAATCATAATAGGGAAGTTGTATGCTATGTTTGAATTCTGATATATAATTTGGATCTATTAAAATTAGAATGTGTTCAGCAATTGAGGAATGGGGTAGACATTCAACTTTGGAGCCAGATGACCTGGGCCATAGCTGGACTCTGGCCCCTTTCTACTTGTGAGTCCTCTGCCAGGTTGCTTAACCATGTAGCCTCAGTTTCCTCCTTTGTAAAATAAAGGTAGTATAATAGTGCCTACTTGATAGGATTGTTACAAGGAGGAGTAAATGAATTAATAGAGGAAAGTACCCAGCACAGTGTCTGGCAGTAAACGTCAGTTATGACATGTAACAAAAAAGGGTAGAGAAGTCAAATAAAATACATTACTTCATTCCCAAAGTAAATATCAAACTGAGTCTGAGTCTGTCAATAGGAAATGGTCACATATCCTAAATGCAACCAAAGTGCTTCAGAATCTGGCCCTGGTTCCAGTGGTCTTCCTCACAGTTGGCATAACTTTGCAAACATTGTATTATTAATGGTCAGGTTCAAGTGATGTTATGGTTTTAACATCCTTAATATTGAATACTGGAACTGAAAGTATAGGAGGGTGGTGGGTGGGGAGAGTTCTTATTTATCTCCAAGACACACAGAGGCTCTGGCTCTGTCCTCAGCAGGATATGCTGGTCACACATATCCTTTTGGCTGAGATTTTAACCCCAGGGATCCTCTGGGGACTTGATGTTCTGGTTTGTGAACACATACCTTAAGGGATCACTTTGAGATCCTTATATATGCTTTACTGTGTACATATGTTATCACACTGCCTGTTGTTTCCACCTTCCTTACATAATCATTTCTGTTCCATTTTACCAAAAGCAGAAACATTCACACCCTCCATCAGAATCTTAATTCAGAGCATTGACTCCACCGTAGAAATCTCTAGATTTCAAAGAAACAATTTAAAGTATTACGTCGTGATAACAAAGCTTTTTCTATATCAGGTGGTACCTAATATTTGTTTTTAATAAAATCCGAGAAAGTCCTAATTTAGCAGTGGCAAATATAATCGTTAAAAGTAATTTTGAGGTGAGGTCTGATGGCGCATGTTGTAATCTCAGCATTTTAGGAGGCTAAGATGGGAGGATCACTTAAGCCTGGGAGTTTGAGAGCAGCCTGGGCAATATAGCCGGAGCCCCTTCTCTATAAAATAAAAATTCTTAAAGCAATGATCATTGTTCCTGACTTCAGGGTATACTACAAGTCTATAGTGATCAAACCAGCATGGTATTGGCATAAAAATAAAGACATAGATCTATGGAACAGAACAGAGAATCTAGAAATGAAACGAGCCTCATATTGTCATCCGATCTTTGATGAAGCAAACAAAAGCAAATACTGGGGAAAAGAATCCCTATTCAATAAATGGTGCAGGGAGAACTGGCTAGCTACATGTAAAAGACTGAAGCCAGACCTTCACCTCTCCTCACTTACAAAAATGAGCTCATGATGTATAAAAGATTTAAATCTGAGACACAAAATTATAAAAACCCTAGAAGAAAGTGTGAAAAAAAACTCTTAATCTTATCATCCTAGGAAAAGAATTTATGAAAATGACCCCACTGGTAATCACAGCAACAACAAAAATAAATAAAAGGCACCAGAGCCTGGGAAGAGGGGATCTGTGGTCACACACAGATGGTGATGGTGTGTGGCAGGTGGAGGCACGCAGAGCAGGCACCTGGGCCAGCCCCTTGCAGGGCCTGCACTGCCCCGTGACCAGCACCCTCCCCACTTTGTTATGGACAGGAGGGAATGGCAGATAAAAGCTAAGGGTGGTGGTGTCTGTGGCTCAGTTGGTAGGGCACCGGCCCCATATAGTGAGGGTGGCGGGTTCGAACCGGGCCCCAGCCAAATTGCAACCAAAAAAAAAAAAGAAAAGAAAAGAAAAAAGGTAAAGACACAGCTCCTTGGGATGTTTGCTTTTTTATTTCTGTATCAAATTAAAAGTTTCTGGGCAGCACCTGTAGCTCAGTGGGTAGGGCACAGGCCACATACACTTGTGGCTGGCGCGTTCAAACCTGGCCCGGGCCTGCCAAACAACAATGACAACTACAACAACAACAAAAAATAGCCAGGCATTGTGGCAGGCGCATGTAGTCCCAGCTTCTTGGGAGGCTGAAACAAGAGAATTGCTTTAGCCCAAGAGTTTGAGGTTGCTGTGAGCTGTGAAGCAACAGCACTCTACCCAGGGTGACAGAGTGACAGCTTGGGGACATAATCAACAAAGCAAAGAGACAACATACAGAATAGGAGAAGATATTTGCGTGTTTTGAATTCAACAAAGGGCTAATAACCAGAATCTATAAAAAACTTGAGCAAGTCAACAAGAAAAGATCAAATAACCCCATTAAAACTTAAAAACAGACATGCACAGAATCTTTTCTCGTGAGGACAGATGAATAGCCAACAAACAAATGAAGAAAAATCTTCACTTCCCCTCATCATCAGAGAAATGCAAATCAAAACCACCTTGAGATATCACCTAACCTCAGTGAGAATAGCCCACATAATTAGGTCCCAAAGCAAAATATGCTGGCACAGATACACAGAGAGGGGAACATTTGTGCACTTTTGGTGTGACTGCAAATTAGTCCAGCCTTTATAGAAAGAAGTATGGAGATTCCTCAGAGAACTAAAAGTAGACCTACCATTTGATCCTGCAATCTCATTACCAGGTATCTATTTAAAAGAACAAAATCTACTGTACCATAAGGACATCCGTACTTGAATGTTTATAGCTATACAATTTACAATCGCAAATTCCTTTTTCAGCGCACAAATGGATTAATAAATTGTGGTAGATGGCTGGGCATGGTGGCTCATGCCCATAATCCTAGCACTCTGAGAGGCTGAGGCAGGAGAATTGCCTGAGCTCAGGAATTTGAGACTGGCCTGCGCAAGAGTGAGATCCGTCTTTACTAAAAATAGAGAAAGTAAACGAAAGTTGTGGTTGGCACCTGTAGTCCCAGCTACTCGGGAGGCTGAGGCAAGGGGGTGGCTTAAGCCCAAGACTTTGGGGTTGCTGTGAGCTATAATATCCCACGGCACTCTACCCAGGGTGACAGAGTAAGACTCTGTCTCAAATAATAATAACAAATTGTGGCATATGTGTACCATCTAAGCCATAGTACTCTCAGCCATGAAAAGATGAAGATTTCAGGGTGGTGCCTGTGGCTCAAAGGAGTAGGGCCCCGGCCCCACATGCCGGAGGTGGCGGGTTCAAACCAAGCCCTGGCCAAAAACTGCAAAAAAAAAAAAAAAGATTTCATATTTTTTGTAACAACCAGAATGGATTTAGAGAACATTCTCCTAAGCAAAGTATCACAAGAATGAACAAACAAGCATCACATATACTCGGTACTAAATCGGAATGAGTAGATTGAAAACTACATCATCGCATGGGAGAAAAACTCATTTAAATTCAGTAGAGGAGAGGGGAAAAGAGGTTGGGCAAATTCCAACTCAGTGGGGACACTGCATAGGTACACTGCACACTTTCTGGGTGAAGGACACAACTATAACTCCAACTTTACAAAAGCAAACTTTGTAACCTAATCATATGTACGCCCTATTAATCTGAATTAAAAATAACAAAAGTTTCTCAAAAGAAGACATACCAATGGATAACAGATACATTAAAATATGTTCAACATCACTAATCATCAGGGAAATGCAAGTCAAAACCACAGTGAGATGCCAAGTCATACTTAGAATGAGTTGTTACCAAAAGACAAAAGATTACGAGTGTTGGTGAGGATGCGGAAAAAAGGGAATCATTGGAGGCTGTTGGTGGGAATATAAATTAGCGAAGTCATTATGGAAAACAGAATGGAGTTTCCTCTACAAATTAAAAACAGAACTGCCATATGATTCAGCAACGTCACTACTGGGTACACAGTGATCCCTCAGTATACTCAGGGGATTGGTTCCAGGGCCTCCCCTCCATGAATATACCAAAATCTGTGCATGTTCAAGCCCCTCAATTTGCTCTGTGGAATCTCAGTATACGGGAACTCAGCTCTCCATATATGCATTTTGCATCCTGAATACAGTATTTTTAGTCCATGACTGGTTGAACAAAAATCCACATATGAACTCATAGTTCCGATCTATATTCTTAAGGGTCAACTTCATATTCAAAGGAAATGAAAGTAGTGTGTCAAAGAGATCTCTGTAATCACATGCTTATTGCAGCACTGTTTACAATAGCCAAGATACGGAATCAAGTGTGCATCAATAGATGAATGGAGAAAGAAAACGTGGCGTGTACACAATGGAATACTATTCAGCCATTTAAAAAGAATGACGTCCTGTCACTTGCAACAACATGGATGAACCAGGAGGACATACGCAAAATAAGCGAGACACAGGAAAACAAATACCACTTGTTCTCACCCACATGAGGAACATAAAACAGCCCATCTCATAGTAGAGAATAGAGCAGTGATGACCAGAGACTGGTATGGGGACAGGGGATGTGGACAGGTTGGTCCACAGCTACAAAGGTACAATTAGAAAGGAAGAATAGGTTCTTTAGCTGGGTGTTGTGGCCTTTTTCTGAGTCATATCCTAGGAAGAATAATGAAGGGAAGAACATAAGAAATCTTTCGTTTGTTTCCAAGTTTTCCAAGACAACAGTTTCTCATTGTGTGTAGTTCACTATTTGTGCTGTTCGTTAAGATTGGGAGTCAGTCCAGGTGCTATTTGGGAGTCGAGCTGGAGTTTAGAGACCCTCCGTCCCTGTGCAATTGACTTCGTGCATTATTTCCCATTAGTGGGGCGCCCCTGTCACCCAGCTACGACATGTACACTCTCTGCATGGCCTGTGAAGTCCCACCCACACAGGGGAGCCTGAGACCACCAAGAAGAGAGAGTTTGTGTCCTCTGCAAAACAGGTGCCAGTTAGGATGATGAAAGTAAGATTTTTTTCACTTTGACCCGAAAGAGGAAAAGGATTACCCATTAGCATCCACAAACAAGTTGAAGGATTTTTAAAGAATTCGAGAAGAACTGCACTGAGAATCAGGCCAAGTAACCTTAGGATGTGTGTGATGGTCCACATTAGAAAACTGCTGAGCGCATCTTCGGGATCCTCGAAGCCTTCTTCTGTGTTCATGATTATAGTTTGCTATCACTGACTGTAAAGACCTCTTGTCCCCAACAGTATTTTGCACTGAAAAACCACATATTTTGGAAGGTCAGAGGGAACCGGGGTGAGGCAGAGTCTGCATCTGGATGTGTATTTCTTCTCTCGTTCTTTCCCATGTCCAGCTTCAACAATTATCCGAGTCCTATCCCAAACTTCATTCTCTCTTCCCTACAAAAAATTCCTTCACCTAAAGCCTAATTTCTCCAGCATGAGTCTGGATTTCAGCAATGTCCAGTCTTATTTCTCTGTAGATTTCATCCTATTTTCTCTCCCTCTGTCAGGAAATCTTAACACTTCTCATTAAATATCACTTATTTCCACAATCTGTGTCCTCTGCAAAACAGGATTAACTGCTTTGTTCTTTTGTTGGTATTTTAATTTGCTATCTTTTAAGATCTGTAAAGGAGATGGACAGAGATTAAACTCATGCTCATGCTTTGGTTTTGTTCCAATCTTGGGTGATGTGCTTTATTTCTTGATGTCTATTGTGATCAGGTGCTTTGACAGACAGGTAACTGTGATGATCATGGGCTTGTGACGGCAAAGAGCAGTATTTTTTTTTAAGCAACTGTAACTGCCTCTAAATCTCCTTTTGACATTTGCTTTTGTACTTAGCAATGCTAACATTTCTAGATTTGTGCTAATGATAAAGAGGAAAATAATTCCTGGACAATGAGTTGGAGCAATAACAGGGAACGATGTCCTGGTATTATGTAAGTAATAAAAGTAGTTCAACTTTCTATAATCCAGTTTAGAATTTGTGGATCTGTGGGACACCATTAATTAGGTGTGCTGATGCCTTCCCAAGTTCAACAGGAAAGAGAAAGATAAGCAAAACCAAGGCTTTGAAATATGGCTATAATTTTCCATCTCTAAGTTATACAGAGTGTGAGCTTGTAAGTCTCAGTAAGTGAACACTACACTTTCTTTGCAAGAAATTCCTAGAGACAAAATGGTAATATGTGTGTAAATTCCTCAGCACAGTGCTGGGATGACCCCTTTATGGTGAGCAATCTGCCCTCAGTGGATACCCTTAATCTGACTTCTCAGCCTCTATTTAATATTTTCATCAACAGTCTGTGTTGCCCTCGATTTCTTATCTCCTGCTCCTGTGCATGTGAAATATGAGGAGACAGCTGTTGTATACACTGGCCAGGCTAATGCAGAGAAGTCTTCTTTTATCAAGGAGAGAAGAGATGGTCAGTTGCTCCTTGCGGTTGCTTTGAGCGGAGCATCCAGTACTAGAACTTAAGGGCGCCTCCTAGTGACCGATCGTATATCGCAAATATTCAGAGAGATTCCAGATTCTACGTGAAATGGTGCCACCTTGAGGTTATTTTCAGTTTAAGAAAAAACTCATCTTTCCACATACAGTTTTACAGTTATTTTCAGTTCAAGAAAAAACTCATCAGACATTTCCTACTATATTGCCAGTCCCTGGGGCAGGCTTTGGCAATTAAAAGAATCAAAAAGACCCATACGTGCACACGTTTTGTGGGGAAAGTAAATATATGAATCTGTTATATTACTTCAAAACAATAAGCAAAGGGCTTATGTTAAAGTATGTGAAAGTACAGAAAAAGGACACATAAACTAATCTACACATTCAGAGGAGGCCTTTTGGAGAGCTTGATAAAGAGAGGAATGAAGAAAATATGCAGACGGAAGTAATAGCCAACCTTCAGCTACTCTACCCAGCATCCATGCAGAAGACCTGATTGCACTGCACGATGGGCACTTGGTGAATGGACTCCCAGGAAGAGGGTGAGAGTGGTAGCCAGGTGAACCACTGCTGGAGAGACTGTTTGGGGTTTTGCACAGATGATAAGATCCAGCCCTCAGGGAGAGAGTAGATGACTAGGCATCATGTAAGTGCTCTGTGCACCCTTAGTACAAGGCAGGGCTGTAATCCTGGCAGAAAACTTCGGATTTGTATGCAAATCCACCCTTGTGGGTGAAGACAATAGAGCAGCAGTTTGGGAAAGAAGGTGACTTAAGGAACTGACACATTATGGAATAGAAATCCTGAGATCTTTGACATTTGCTCAGTAGGAAGTCATCAGAATTCACAGAAGTCTGGAATCAATGACTTGCTCACCAGCTGGAAAGGAAGTTATTTTGAGTCAGGGATCAATAATTGATAATTATCAGCTGCCAGAGATTTTCCAGGGAAAAACAAAAATTTCTCACCTCCAAAGGGAAAATAAAATTGTACTGTGTCTAAATATCCTTCTGTCTTCTTTTAACCATATTCGACACATTGGCCATCTTCCCACATACAAACATACACTTGAATGACCCCCTCTAGCTTAGAAAAAGGACAGGATTGGGCAGCACCTGTGGCTCAAGGAGTAGGGCGCTGGTCCCATATGCCAGAGGTGGTGGGTTCAAACCCAGCCCCGGCCAAAAACCCCCCAAAAAAAAAAAAAGAAAAAGGACAGGATAGGACCATTTTTAGCATCCTAGAGACCAGAGTGTTGCACCCAGGACTGTTGAGACTTTAGTACCCTGGCATTTTTTCAATGAATGACAAATGTAAAGTGTGATTAGGCCCTTGTTTGCTTGCATGTGCTAGCTGCTTCCTTCCTGCCCAGCACCCCTTCTTCTAGGGGTCCTCAAACTACGGCCTGCCGGCCACATGAGGCAGTGTGATTGTATTTGTTTCCATTTTGTTTTTTTATTTCAAAATAAGATATGTGCAGTGTGCATAGGAATTTGTTCATAGTTTTTGTTTTTTTTTTCTTTAACTATAGTCCGGCCCTCCAATGGTCTGAGGGACAATGAACTGGCCCCCTGTTTAAAAAGTTTGAGGACCTCTGAAACTGCTGATGGATTATTTCCTTGTCAAGGAGGTAACTCCAGGTCATGAGGAAAATCTCTGAGTTTGTTTTGCAGAAGGAGTAAATGACCTTGAGAAAGTTGCAACTAGCTGCTGAGGCCCAGAAGTCTGGTTATTCAGAGTGTTTCTCCCTTCAGTTCCCCGAAATTCCCTCTCCCTTCCTACCTAGCTACATAAAAGTCCCCTTTGTCATCATTTTATTAAGAGATTTTGCTCTCCAGCCCTTTCACTTTGGCCAGATGAAATAAACCTTTCTTTATCTCCAAGGGCCAGGGGCTTCGACTACCCATTAGTCTGCAAGCATGAATTTGGAGTTCTAGAACAGTGCTTCCAGAGACTATATATGACCTGGAAGACTCCCAAGGTCCCAGAAGTGGAAGATCTTTAGCCATAACAGAAATTTGCTTTCTCCCAGATTGTAAGGCAAAGGAAGAAGGCAGAGAAAAAGCATGGAGACAATATGAAGAAAAATGTAAATAAAGTGACAATTTTTGCTTCCAATTTTAGAGCAACTTCATACTCCTTAAAACAAAAAAGATGAGGGTAGAGCAAGATGGCGGCCTAGAAACATCTCCCTACTAGCCAGTCTTGGCAAGGCAGAGGAAAGAAAACTCCAACCACCTCTGGCTGGAGGAACCTACCCAGGGACATCACTCAGGGGGCATGGTGAAGTATAGATGGACTACAGGAGCTAGCAAGGAGGTCTGGACCTGAGGAAAACCAACACAGAAAGTGACTGCATGGCAATGGGTTGGAACCAGCCAGCCAGACCACCAAGAGGACTGGGGACATGAGAGGGTGTCCTGCAGTTTTTTTATTTGAGGCTAAACTGCTCACTAAGCTTCTTGAAAGGCTTGGACAGGTGGGTGGACTTGAGCAATGTTTAGCAGCTGGGTTTGAGTGCCAGGTGGAGTGGATCTCCCATCCACTTGGCTGCTGGCTGGGCTGCCATTGTGGGAAGGCCTTGTGGGAAAAATGGTCCACAGGGACCTAGGGCACAGATGGCTCCAGCAAGCCTGATGAGCTTGGGCATCCGCTCAGGGTGAGCTGAGAGGCTCCTGCACCCCCTGGGAATTATTGTCAAAGGGCACTGTGAGACATGGCTCCTAAGGAATCTGACAAGAGCTTTAAGACCCCAACCCTGCAGGGACTGAATGCTGATGAAATAACCAGGCCCAGACTGAGGGCAACTAAGTCAGAAAGATAGGACCTGATCTCCAGGCACTAGAGAGTAACTTCCAGCATT
Organism: Nycticebus coucang; assembly: GCF_027406575.1. Classification (NCBI taxonomy): domain Eukaryota; kingdom Metazoa; phylum Chordata; class Mammalia; order Primates; family Lorisidae; genus Nycticebus; species Nycticebus coucang. The sequence continues at coordinate 11,125,424 of NC_069793.1, forward strand.
CATTTGTCACAGCAAAACAGTGAGAGTTCTCCATCTCCTAACACCACAGCGCCACCTGAAGTCCAGGCAATATATCGCAATATATATGTTATATATATATATATAGTTATACACACACATACACATATATATTTCTATTATTTTTGCTCTTTTTCCCAATTTTTTCTTTAGGTTTTTTCCTTCTCATTTTTGTTGTGACTGTTGTTTGGGGTTTTTGTTTTTTTTTTTCTTTTTGGATGGTTGCATTTTTTTAATTTTTAATTTTTTCATTTTTACTTTCTTCAATAGCAAGAGCTGCTTCATTTTTATTATACTTTTCCAATCCCATTTAATCTCTCTGTTTTATTTCTCTCCTCTCTTTTCTCTTTTGGAAGAGATTTTTCTACTTTTCTCAACCTCACCACACAAATTTCTTCTACAACAGCTAAGATATCCTTTTTTTTTTTCTTTATTTGATGCATTTGTCTTTTTGTCTTTTTTTCTTTTCTCTGAGTGCTAGGGTTGTCTGGCAGGGGGTCATGGTAGTGGTGTGTTAAAAGAGGTCATGAGCTCACAGTCTATGGTGTCCTTCTAGCTTTGACCTTCTAGTAGGTTATTTTCTTTTCTTTCTTCCTTTTTTTTTTTTTCTATTTGGTAGAGGTGGGGTCTTGCTTTTGCCTGAGCTGGAGAGGAGCTCCTACGTAGAATGACCTGCCCAGCATGGCCACCTAAAGTCCTGGAGTTGTGGGTGTGGCCATAGCACCCTGCTAAACACCACCATTTCTCCTGTTGCTCTCTCTTTCTGTCCTTCTCTCTTTTTCTTTGATTCTTTTCTTTCAGCTCACTTATTCCTCGTTGTCTCCTTTTTCTCTCTTTTTACATTCTTTCTTTTTCTCTTCTTTCTCCCTTTACCATTCTCTTCCTTTTGGCCTTATACCCAGAGGCCACTTCAACACTTAAGCTCTGAGACAAGGTAATTGAAAGTGAAGAAGGCAGTGAGATGAAAAATGTAGGGGAAGGAAGTGAACAAGAAGGAAGCACACATGAAGAGGAACCAATAGAAAAATTCTGGCAATATAAAAAACAAACAAACAAAAAAAAAACAACAGACCAACCATGGTAGGACCATGAGGCAGCTACCACACAGGACTCCACCTATAAATAATTAATGGAATTGACAGAAAGGGAATTTAAAATATGGATGATAAAGGGAATAAAGGGAATTGAAGAGAAAGTGGAAAAAGAGAACCAAAAAAATACATGAAAGATATGAAGAATATAGAAAGGATATGGTGGTGCTCAAAGAATTGAACAAGTCAATCAGGAGCTTAAAGGTGCAGTAGAAAGTATCAATAACAGATTATACTATGGAGAAAAAAGAATCTCAGACTTAGAGGATAAAGTTCATGAGCTAACCCAGGTAGTTAAAAAGGCAGAAAAGAAGAGAGAGAGAAAGCCAAACATTCACTGACAGAATTATGGGACTTCACAAAGTATTCAAACATATGAATGATAGGAATCCCTGAAAGGGAAGAAGAATGTTCCAAAGGATTGGAAACCCTACTGGAGGATATAATAAATGAAAATTTCCCAATTATCTGTAAATATTCTGAAACACACTTTTTAGAGGGATATCGAATCCCAGGTAATCTCAACACAAACAGAGCATCTCTAAGACACATTGTAACGAACCCATCCAAAGTCAAGACAAAAGAGAAAGTTCTGCATGCAGCCAAGAATAAGTGCCAATTGACCAACAGGTGCAGATCCATCAGGATGACAGTGGACTTTTCAGCTGAAACTTTCCAAACACGAAGAAAATGGTCATCTATCTTTAACCTTAAACAAAACTAAAATTCTCTATCCTATGGAAGTAAGCTTCAAAATCAATGGAGAAATCAAATCTTTTACTGATACGCAAACATCAAAGAAATTCTCCACAAGACCAGCTCTACAGGAAATACTTAAACCTATTCTCCACAGTGAACATCACAATGGACCACCAGCAAAGTAAACACCCAAAAACTAAAGGAGAGAATCTAGTTTCCACAATGGCACAAAGGATAAAACTACACATGGACTTTCACAAAATAAGATGACTAAAACTCTACCATACTTACCAATTCTTTCAATAAATGTTAATGGCTTCAATAACTCATAGAAGAGGCATGGGCTGGCCAACTGGGTAAAAAAGCACAAGCCATCCATATGTTGTCTCCAGGAAACACACTTAACCTTGAAGGACAAATGAAGATTCAGGGTAAATGGATGGAAAACAGTCTTTCAGGCAAATGGAAATCAGAAGAAAGGAGGAGTGGCAATGTTATTTTCAGATACAAGTGGATTTAAAGCAACTAAAGTTAAGAAAGACAAAGAGAATTGCTTCATACTGTTCAAGGGAACAATACAACGAGAGGACATTTCAATTCTAAATATTTATGCGCCCAACTTAAATGCCCCAGATTTATGAAACAGACCTCGATTGGTCTGAACAATATGATATCCCAAAACACCATAAAAGCTGGGGATTTTAACATGCCTCTGACAAAACTGGACAGATCCTCTAAATAGAAACTAACAAAGATACAAGAGACTTAAAAGTGACCCTAGAACAAATGGCCTTAATAGACATATACACAACAAAATCATTCCCAAACTAAGGAATATGCATTCTTCTCATCACCCCATGGAGCATTATCCAAAAATAGATCACATCCCAGGATACAAATCAAACCGCAAAAAAATTAAAAGAATTGAAATTATACCTTGTATCTTCTCAGACCACAAGGCAAGGCAATAAAGGTGGAACTCAAATCCAACAAAAATTATAATCCCCGCATAAAAGCATGGAAATTAAACAACTTTATGCTGAAGGACAGTTGGGTCCAGGAAGAAATAAAGGAGGAAATAATTAAACTCCTTGAACGTAACAACAAAGAAGCTACAAGTTACCAAAACTTGGTAATACCTAAAAGCAGTATTAAGAGGGAAATTTATCATTAGGTGCCTACATCTGAAAGAAAGAAAGAGAGCACATCAACACCTTACAAATCATCATAAGGAAATGGAACAGGAAGAACAATCTAACCCCAAATCTAACAGAAGAAAAGAAATAACCAAAATTAAATCAGAAGTAAATGAAATTAAAAACAGAAGAATCATTCAGAAAATTAATGAAACAAAAATTTGGTCTTTTGAAAGGATAAATAAAATTTATAAAACTTGGCCCAGACTAACTAGAAAAAGAAAAGTAAAATCTCTAATAACCTCAATCATAAATGAAAAGGGGGAAATAACAACACATATCACAGAGATCCAAGAGATTATCTCTGACCACTACAAGAAACTCTATGCCCAGAAATTTGACAATGTGGAGGAAATGAACTAATATCTGGAATCACACTCTCTTCCCAGACTTCACTGGGAAGAAATAGATCTCTTGAACAGACTAATATCAAGCACGGAAATTGAAGAAACAATAAAAAAGTTTCCAACAAAAAAATGTCCGGGACCATATGGATTCACAGCAGAATTCTATCAACCCTTCAAAGAACTTATACTGTAGAAACTATTCCAAAATATTGAAAAGGGAGGAACCTCACCCAACATGTTCTATGAAGCAAACATCACCCTGATATCAAAACCAGCAAAAGACCCAATATAGACCAATTTCACGAATGAATACCGATGCAGAAATTCTCGATAAAATCTTAGCTAATAGATTACAGCCACGCATTAAAAAAATTATACATCATGATCAAGAAGGCTTCATTTCAGGCATGCAAGGCTAGTTTAACATATCCAACCCATAAATGTAATTCACTATATCAATAGAAGCTAAAACAAAGACATACGATCCTCTCAATCGATGCAGAAAAAGCATTTGCTAAAATCCATTATCCTTTTCTAACAAGCCTCCCAGTGAGAGCAAGCCTAACATTGGCTTCTTGGGTGGCTGCAAAGTTGAATCACTGATAAAAACTATCTGCTGAATGAGGTTTCGTTACCCGACAAAGGGGTCCAGCAGCCTGTCGCAGCCAATACACAGAGATAGGGGGTAGGTGTAACCAAACTTTAATGACAGAAAAGCCAGCAAATCTGGAGAACAGTGAGATAAGTCTCTCAAATCTGTTCTGCCTCCATTACAATTCTAATAGTTTTTATAACAGTATGCAAGGAAACAAACCTAGAAAATTTTAACTTTATCTGAAAGAATCATCAAAGAAAACAACATAAAAGTAGACGCTAACAATATAACAACTCTTACTGTCTACGGGTTATTACCCCCCCCACCAAAGTCTTGTGAGATAAAAATCCTCACGATCATGGCAGAACCTTAACTAGATAAACATGAAAGGCCTGTAGGGGAGAGAATGTGGGCTCAGCAAACTAGGTCACCCGACCGCTTCAGTTTATTTAGCTTCTCAGACTCCATCTTGCAGCCCTCTTTTCTGGCTTCAGTTTTGGATCCTAGGGAGTATAGATCAGCAGACGTAATGTTTTTTGGTCCCTGTGGATCTGTATTTAGATAGCAATTAGTTTGGGGGCAATTAAATGTCTGTCGTAGTCTCTTTTGTGTTGTTATCAAGGAACATCTGAGGCTGGGTAGTTCATAAGGAAAAGAGATTTATTTGGCTCACAGTATTGCAGGCCGTACAAGGACCGTGAAACTAGCATCTGCTTGGCTTCTGGTGAGGGCATTTGTGCTGCCTCCACACACAGCAGAGAAGGTGAAAGGGGAAGCAGGCATCACCTGTGGACACTCAGACCTGGAACTGAAGGCCGCAAAAGCGATCAAAATCTTCCTGTCATTTAACCTCCTGTCCCTCACTTCTCAAGGTTAGTGGACTAATACAGTACCTTCTTGGCCATGCCATGTTCTCTGTTAAATGCCAGGATACAACAAGGGAAGGGGTGTGGAGGGGAGTGAGAGAGATGGTTCTGACACAGGGTCAGGCAAGTCAAGCGTACCTTCCTCCATAAGCTGCCAGTTGATTGAGCTTGAAGGAGAAACAAGATTTGTCCTCCAGGGTGGATGCGATGTAGAGTTTTGCAGAACAAAGATATGAAGTCTCAGCCATTTGCCTCTGGAAGGGACTTAGAGCTGGTCCTCTCCCAGCACGCCCACCTATTCCCTGGAGGCTGAGCATCCTTCTATGTCCACCCTACTCTGTGTCCGTGTCCCTAACCCTTAGTAAAACATGTGTTTGTCTGTGCTCCTGTGAGGGTGCACCTGTCTGTGCAACCCAACGAACAGGACTCATCCACATCTGTTTCATCTCTTTGCACCCCTCCCCTTGATCCATCTCTACTCAACCCTGTGAAATTTCCTATCTACGGCTTCCTTCCTTTATCGTAGGCCACATACTTCTTGATCTCCCATGGGACACAAGTTCTAATGAAAGTGATACTCTAACAAGCCCCCCTAGGACTGTTGGTCCCACCCTAAGAAGTCTTCGTTGTCCGTGGGGGGAATCATACATGTGCTTCCAAATTTCCCAGTGATCTCTAACCCTAGGGAGAAAAATACACGTATGGCACAACTCGGTCGGATCACACTGGAGCTCGCTTTTCTTTGTCCATCAATTCTTTTTGCGTACCAGGCCTTAGCAGGACTCTGGAGTCCTTCCACCCTTCCATCCCATTGCCATTTCCTTGTCATCTCTGATCTGGACTTCCAGGAACCTCTTCCTTCGTCGATGGTCTTTTGTGCCCTCTGAATGGCAAATTGTGACCACTCGTGGTCATTCCTTCCTAAACCTCTTACTAAACATGTATTTTGTCTTAGACACTGTTTTTGGCACTGGGGATACACCAATGAAGAAAACAGACACAAATCCTTGTCCTCATGAAGCTTCTATTTTGTCCAAGGAAGAGAAATAATGAACTAAATAAAAAGGTAAAATACTAGTATTCTGGAAGGCAATAAGTGCTACAAAGAGAAATAAAGAGTAGAGGAAGGATGAGGTTTGGGTTTTAATTAGAGCAGACAAGAAAGACCTGACATTTCAGGACAGATCTGAAGGAGGAGAGAGCACGGGTGTCTAGGAGACCAGCATTGCAGGTGACTGGCTCTCCAGGGAACTCTCTTTGGTGTTTACATGTGTTTTGTCCTCTTTTTTATTTTTTTCATTTATTTGTTATTTTTTTATTTCAAAATATTATGGGGATACAAATGTTTTATGGGACAGGATCACTTTTGTAATGCTTGGATGGCAGCCCTAAGTGTGCCCACCACCCAGTTAGTGTTCACTGTACCCGTTAGATAGGTTTTTGCTCGCCTCCTCCTCCCCATCCTCCCTGCTTGATTTCCACTGAATTCTACTTTCCCCTGTGCACACGCGTGCTCGTCAGTTAGTTTCAAGTTAATAGTATTCTAGAGACAAAGATTACAGGAAACTACACGCTTAGGTTCTTCTGGCCAAATATGGAACAACTACAAGAGGAGAGTGACTGTGTCTGGACTTTGCCCCAGTGAATGGACTCTCCTTTTTCATCTTGCAGGCACCGCCTCCTCCCTTTGCAATCTGTCTTCTTCCCCAACCTCATTACTGAAGCTTTTTACTTCTTATATTACAATCTCAAATTCAGCTGGAATTTTTTTTTTTTATGAGTTAACAGGTAGGAATCTCACTTTCTTTGTTTCCAGGTAGTCAATGATGTCCAAGCCATGTATTAAATACACTTTTACACACTGAATTGTAGTATCATTTATGCTGCATATTAAGTTCTATATCCTACCTGCAGATACGTTGGTGAGCTCTCTTTATGTTCCCCACATACAGTTGTCTATTTCTGTGCCAACATTAAAATTATCATTAACATTGACACTAGCAAAAAATACCAGCAAACTGAATTCAGCAGCATATTAGAGAGATTACATCCATTGAGTAGGCTGGGCATGGTAGCTCAAACCTATAATCCCAGCACCTTGCAGGTCTGAGTTAGGAAAATCCCTTGAGGCCAGGAGTTTGAGATCAGCCTGGGCAGTATAGCAAGACCCTGCCTAGACAAAAAATAAAAATAAATAGGAAAAATAAAATAGGTGTAGCAGAGTCGACTTAGGATAGCACCTTTGCAGTCCAACAGAGGAGATAACTGCCCAATTGCACATACTATGCAACCTTAAGCTTGAGATGACTTTAACTTTTTTTTTTTTTTTGAGACAGAGTCCCATTCTGTCACCCTGAGTACAGTGTGGTAGCATCATCATAGCTCACAGCAACCTCAAATTCTTGGACTGTAGAGATCCTCTTGCCTCAGCCTCCCAAGGAGCTGTGACTACGGGCACCTGCCACTACACCTAGCTAGTTTTTCTACTTTTAGTGAGACGAGGTTTCACTCTTGCTCACACTGGTCTTCAACTCCTGAGCTTAAGCCATCCACTTGCCTTAGCCTCCCAGACCTGTAGGATTACAGGTGTGAGGCACAACAGGCAACTTTAACTCTTTTTGAGTTTTTAAACTTCTTTCCAGAAGCTTAAAATAAAGACAAAAATATCATCCCTCAACTCAGAGAAAAGATGTGATTGAGGGTTACAGCCAAGGCAAAGCACTTACCCAGGGCCTTGCGCACAATAGGCACTTTATAATTAAAAGTTGGTTATTTGTATTTCTAAAACATTCCCTGGGATGTGATTAGATGGAGTTGGCATTCGCTGCCATGCTGGGCTCCTGGCCCGAGTCCCTCTCCTCAATCTGCTTCAGTAGGAGACATGACCGCCAACGGGCCCCCAGTGGCTCCACAACATGGGGGCTCTTCCTAGCTGAGCCTCGGGACTGGGCCTAAGTGGGAACACACCTCTGCTCCCACGAGCACCACCGTCTCAATCTGCAGCCGCCTTGCTGTGGCCTTTTCTTTGCTCCTTTCATAAAAGTACTGCAATTGCCTTCACAGTGAGGGTCTATGAACAGGTGAGGGAGGGCTGGGCGCTCTGATGGGAGAGAGTGGTGTGGTGCTGATGTCAATGAGGGGTTTGGGGTAAGGAGAGGTTTGGGGGCCACACAACTTATTCCTTTAAGAAACATGGTGGCCACCCAACTAGCTGCAGAATTTGGCCTCTCTCAGCCCTGAAAGGTGTCTCTGATCAATTGCTGACCAGATGAAGCCATGACCACCACCCTGAGCTTACAGATTTCCTGCAGAGCCACAGTGCCTGCTCTCAATAAATATAGTCTAGGACTGTCACAAACATGCAAATGACTACACCATGAGATAACTGGCCAAGAGCCTTCTAAGCTGCCCAATTCCCTGCTAACTCCCACAGTGGTGGCTGTACCCTCCAGGCCTATTTCCTGGCCCCCTTCACTGTACAATTTTGAGTTCGAGCAATTATTTAAGCCGGGAGCAGTGACCCACGCCTATAATCCTAGCTCTCTGGGAGACCGAGGTGGGTGGATTGCCTAAGCTCAGGAGTTAGAGACCAGCCTGAGCAAGATCAAGACGCCATCTCTAAAAATGTAGCTAGGTGCCGTGGCAGGCACCTGTAGTCCCAGCTATTTGGGAGGCTGAAGCAAGAGGATCATTTGAGCCCAAGAGTTTGAGGTTGCTATGAGCTATGACGCCATGGCACTCTACCAAGGGTGACAAAGTGACAGCAGGTGTAAGGGAATTCAATTTTTAAAAAAGGCAATTAGTTATAGGAGCCCTCATTGGAGATAATCTGTGTTTATTTTGTTACAGTATCCCAGGGCATACAGGGCAGGAGTGAGTCCCTGGAAGGGCCCCTGCCTATTATTCTCAAGTCACAATTCAGAGACACTGAACACTCTTCAAGTTGCCCTGCTCTGATTCTCTGGGACCATGCAAACAAGTTCCCCACTTGACCGGAGCCTTTCAGGCCAGGGGCAAAGCTGGCAAGGAGAATCAGCTGAGATCCAGAAAAATGCCACAGCACTCATGGGTTATTGCCTCCTCTTCTTTCATAGGCAACCCCAGAATGGTTAACCTGGAATTAGTCTGGTATTATCAACTCTCCTACATCTTAAGAGCAAAAGAATAGGTATTATTTAAAAAGAAAAGCAATGTAGGTAGATGAGTTTGTTTATGGGCAAATAGGATTAAAGCTTCATGGATTTAGGCAACTCAACCTGAATCAAAGTGTCTGCCTTCATATCCACTATCAGACTTAATAAATTGCAATAAAGCCAATGAGGGTGCAATTGCTTAAAAACATTTTAAAGGATCCCCTTTATGAGAAACTTGAGTTCACTCCCTCCTCGCAATATGCAGTGTTTTGCTTTGGTTGAGAAAATTCAGAATTCGGAATTTCGAATTTTGTCATTGTGGTGATGTGGCTGGGGTTGGCCACGTAAGCTACTTTGTGCTTTGCTGGCCGGGGTGTGAGTGTAGTAAGGGACACAAAGCAGGCACGTAAGCCTTGGGTGACACAGCTTAGCTCTGGCGCTGCTGCTCAGATTTCAGAATCAAGCTCCCAAAAGCTCAGATAGGACAATAACCTGGATCTGGATAGCTTGCAACCTCTTGCTTCCCTTCCCAGACCTGCTCTTCCTTCTTTCCTAAACCTTCTGGAGGAATGTTTGCAGCACGGAAGCCCGGAGAAGCAGAGGCTGCTCCTGCCCAAGCAGGATATACCCAGCATTGGCTGTTGCTCAGCAGACTGAGCTGCAGGGGCAACAGCTCGTGGCCCATATCCCCACTGCAGCACGAGGCTATTAAAAACCTAGTTGGAGCCAGAAGGTTCTATCTTAAATTCAGTGGAGCCAGAAGGAAGCAGTGCCTGCTAGCAAGGTCCCCTATACAAACAGGGAGTGCCCCAGAAGAATAGGAAGCAGCTGTACCTGCCTCATCTCGAAAGTAACTTAAGTGTCCCTCAGGGTAGTCCTGGCAATAGGATCACCCACTTAGCAGCACTCTGGGAGAGGGACTCCCACACCAGGTGATCCTGACGCATACTGCAGGTGACAGGACAGTGCTTGGTCCTCCAGCCCTCTGATGCCCAAGACATATGGCTGCAGGGCCAGGGGCCAGGACACCATGCTAAGGCCCTCAGTTTCCATGATACCAACAGCAGGTGTAAGGGAATATACTTTATTAATCTCGCTCTCAGAGACTGAAATACTAAAATGCAGCTGAAAATAACAGTCTATTTACAGAGTGCTGTCTGCGGGCCAGGTGGGGCTGGGCCTGGTTCTTCCCCAACCACCCACCAAGCCCATCTCCCAAACAGGTCTGGGGTCACCTGCCAGCTGCAGCAGAAATACCCGGCACACAGGAAACATGTATGTACACCTGACCAAGCTCCCAGCAGCAGCATACCAGGCGGAGGGCACCAGACCAACACAGAGACGGACAGACAGACACAAACAGGAGCTGAGAGAGCCCTAACAAGGCCGTGGGCCTGCCTCAGTGCTTCTTCAGGTTTTAGGTCAGGCTGCCGGGGACCCTGGTCCCCTGCAGGGGTGGTGAGTTCCAGACGGCAGAGCTGGTTCGCTTGTGGTAGCGGGGCTTGCTCTTCTTGAACATCTCCTCCAAGTTCAACGGGAGAATGATTCCAAAGAGCTCCAGAAGGTCTGGGGGGTGGTAGTACTGGTGGATGATGGCCTGGCTGAGCAAGGTACCTGTGGGGGAACACGGGTTGGTTACTGCTTTGGGGCTCTCCATGAGCCACTTCTCCAGCCCAGGAGGTCTCTTTCAGGGCCCTACTCCTGCCGGCACCCACAGATACAAACGCTGAGAACACTCTCACTCCCCCTTCTCACTGCCTCCGCTGGCAGCTTCACTTGCACAAAGTCCTCAAAGCTTGTGTGGGTCAGGCACAGGCTGAACCCTCAACTTCGTGAGCTCACTGTCCCCACCACAATGGGGAGATCTGCTCAAAGGCACACAGCTAACAATGGCAGAGCGAGGTGTGGAGACAAGACCAGCTCCAGAAGTCAAGCATGTAACACCACCATCAACCACCTTCTCATCAACCCCACAGGCCCCAAGGTGCAGAGGGTGCAGGCTGCAGGGGCCTCTGGGTGACCAGGGGGACATGAACCCAGGCCTTGCTTGGCACCACATGCCACTCTAAGGAACCCACATCACTCTCAAGAAACCTTCTCAGCTGTGTCTTCCCATCACCCCCATTTCACAGATGAGGGAACTGTTAAGATCAACTATGATTAAGTGTGTTCAGAGCCACCTCCCACAAGACTTGACACTAGTAGTTAAAGAGGCTAAGTCAGATTCCAGTTATTGTGGGGTTAAAATGAGGCAAAACTGCTGAAAGAATGTTGCCTTCTGTGGAGCCATGACCTGCTACAGGTTTCCAAGCCCTTCTGTCCGGGGAGTCTGTGCCCCAACCTGACCCCCAGCTCAGTAAATGCTGCAAAGCACCCACTATACACTCACCCCGCCCACTCTCTGGCAGGCCTTATACCCAAACCTGAGGCAGCACAGTTTTACTTACCCACGCTCTTGTTTAAATGCTGGGGCCTGTAAACCCCAGGTCAAATCCTGCTCCGGTGCCCACACCCTCCTTAGGAGTCCTACACCACCCAGCTTCTGGAAGCCCCATCTCCAGCTCTAAGCGCTGTCTCTAAACCCTATCACTACCACACTCAACTCTACTCCTGCCCAGAGTTGCTTATATGGGTCCAAGTGTCTTCAGGCCTACTGGGTGGGACTCTAAGTCTACCAGTCACAGGGTGCCCCACCATCTCCTGGCTACAGGCTCAGGGCCAAGGCCTCAGCCACCAGCCCACAGGCACAACAGCCTCCCAATACCTGCTGCTGCCCATCCTTAGTTCCAGGGCCCTGGGCCCTGCTCACCTCTGGCCCAGGCAGGGATGGGCTTCCGGGGCTGTGCCTCATCATCAGTGGAATCATCACTGTTCAGATCCATCCCATAGTCATCTGGGTTGATCTTGGGAGGCCCCTTGGGCCCTTGTGGTGTCATTTGATAGGAGGTACAAGCTGGAGACTGGAAAAAATTACCCCCCACTGCATTGCTGCATCTCACCACTGAGGGGCACTGGTTACCGCCCCCCCCCACCCCCCGGAAAACATAGAAAGGTTCAGGGGTCACTTCTCAATTATAAAAAGTCACAGAACATACATGCCTCTGTATCTTCCTTTTGCATGTTAAGCAAACTTTCTCCCAGATCAGTGTGTATAGATTTACCTCCTGGGAACAGCTCCAGGGGACTCCATGTTTTGCAACTTACCCATCCATCATGGACATTACTAACTTGCAAGTTTTTAATATATTAACTATGCTGCTATGAAGTGCTTCCTCATACTATCTTCTGCTTGGTAACAGAAGATTGAACAGAAAATAGATTAAATGCACATCAACAGGAACTGGCTATATCTCAGCACAATTGCCTGCTACGAGGCCACTAAAAATAAGAAATTTACATATGTGGAAATAAGACAGATGTCTACAACAGAGTAAATGGGAAAAAAGGGATAAGAAAACCAAGCTGCCAAATTCTATGTGCCCATCTAAAAAATAGCATGTGTATGAGTATTCAAGAGAGAGAATCTGTGTGTCTACCCATGCACAAAATGATCAGAGTGGGGTCTCCCTGCCCTAAGGGCTTCTCTGCTGGGGCCCAGGACACACCTGCACGTTCACGGTCATATTCAGGGCTTTGCGGGCCTCTGCTTCCTCCTTGGCTTTCTTTTCCTGCTCCTCCTGCAGCTGCCGCTCAGCCAGACGTTGCTGCTCTTCCTAGAACCCAGGTAGTAGCAGGCCGTTAGAGAGCCATGCCCTGCCCTTCCCTGCGTTCCCCACATAGTTCCTGCAGCAGAAGTCCAGACCCCTCCAGCGCAGCATAGACCCCATGGGAGCCACCAGCCCCCTCACCTTCTTCTTCTTCTCTTCCAGTTCCTTCTGTAGTCGCTCCTTCTGCAGCCGCAGGGCCTTCTCCTTCTCCTGTAGCTCCCTGAGGACCAAGCAAGAGCCTGTCAGGTCAGGAAGCAGAGCCCTGATCCTGCTCCTGGCCCTGCAAAAGAAGCCAGGTCCAGCAGGACACACCCTAGGTGGTGGGATGGCAGAATGTGCACTCAGCTTTGAGCCAATGGTTGTGCTTTTTTGGCCCCAAAAGCCAGGCATGAGCACACCTGAAGGTGCAAGGAGTGCAGCCTTTGTAGTCTACCAAAATGTGGCCCCCACTCCTCCTTGCAACTTAAGTCTCTGAGCCTCACTTTACTTACACAATACAGATTGTAACATGTTTCCTCGAGAGTCATCTTGAGAATCAAATGGGAGGATCCAAACTTCACAGAACAAATCCCTTTATTAAAAGGATTTGTTCTATAAAATTTGGATTTAGTCAAAAGGCCTGCACTCTTTTGATACAATACAGCTGGGGTGAAGAAATAAAAAAGGCCGCACTCAAGGATCCAAAAGGCCACAAGTTCCCCACCCCGCATTCTACCTCTTTTCAATCTGAACACACAGCACAAGACACCTGGCTCCAAGCATGAAGCCAGGGAGGGGTTGCTGATGGGCTTTGGAGTCACCTCCACAACGTACTAGTTCCTGACCTTGAGCAAGTCACTGAACCTCTCTGAACCCGTTTTCCCATCTGTGAAGTGAGTTATGGAAGGTTTCAAGTGAGGAGCCAACAAGGAAACATACAGAGCTATAGCTTGGAACCCACCAGCATCGCCAACATTACGGCTATGGTACTGTCACCCTCAAGTATCATATCACATCAATTGCACCCTGCAATTCTAAACCGCATACATTAACTATCCCCTGCACTTTCTCCCTTTCCCAAACTTCTACCTCTGAGTCTGCCCAGAGGACCAGGAACAACTCTGTTTCCCAGGAGGCGCAGGCAGGAGAGGACAGCTGCTGGGCCTGCATGTCTGCACACACCCACCAGCAGTTCTCCACATCCACACTCACAGGCACAGGGTCCCCCATGTATCTCCTGGTGGAAAGTGAGTGTAGCTTATCTCCCTTAGTGTCCCCAGGACTCAGCAGAACCAGACACAGAGTGGCCTGGGACAGATGCCTAGAAACTACACATAGAATTCCTGTCTCTCAGAGACCATGGCATCTGCAGAGCTGGAAGACCTCAGCACTCCTGGATTCCCCATGGGGGGAAAGTTGGAAATGTTGGTGGGTTATCACCTGAGTTAGGGCAGGGACCAGGGATGCTAAAGGTCCTGCAGTGTCCTCTCCTGTTCCAAACACCCATGGCGGCCCTGTTGAAAAATACTAGCTCATCCTATGATCCCCGGCCCTGTCAGTTGAGGGGTCAGCACATGTGGTTGGAGGCGGCACCAAGACAAGCCCAGAGTGAACCCGCCCATTACTCCCTGAATCTCCTGCAGCCAGCGGGCAGTCCAGCCAGGTAGGCTGCCAGGCATGGGCCTGGGGGTTTAGAGCCCAGAAAAGCACCTGCAAAAGTCCTAGTGGAGGTAGGGACTGTGTCTAGGTGAGGGATACACACTGCGGGCAGGTGCTGCCTGGCCAGCAGGGCCCCTCACCTCTCAGCCTGGAGCCGCTCCAGCTCCCGCCTGCGCTCCTGCTCGGCCAGCTGCCGCTCCTGCTCGCGCTGCTCAGCCAGCCGCTTGGCCTCGGCCGCCTTCCGCAACCGCTCCTGTTCCTCCTCCTTCTTCTTCTGGAGCAGCTCCCGGTGCCGCCGCTCTTCTTCCTCCTAAGATGGAGAGCATGGTGAGGTGCTGTGGCCAGGCCTGGACTAGAGAGGCAGGGCAGTGGCCATGCAGAGAGGAGGTTGCTGGGGTGAAGGGCCTGCCCCAGCCCCAGCCCAGGAACCTCACACTGACCAACACTGGCGCAGAAGTGAGGTTACTTCCCAAGCAAGGCCCTGCAAGAATTGCCAGCACCGGCCTGAATTGGGACAACTTCTGCTGCTGCTACTGCAGCAGATTTAGCAAGTGAGGGACTCTGGGGCCAGAATCAGCTGTGTGACGCTGGGCAATCCACTTAATGCCTCTGGGTTTAAGGTTTCCTCATCCATAAAATGGAGATAATGTAGGTCATCCCTACACCACAGGGAGCTGCTGAGTTTATATGCACAACACACAGAATGGTGCCTAGCACAGAGTAAATAAGAAACCTTGGTTATTAGCAACAAAAGTCCTAATGATAGATCTGCATTCCCCTAAACTCGTAAGACAGACAGTCCCCAGGAAGAGCTGAGTGGAACATTCCAGGGATCAGTCATAACAGTAATCATGTAGAGAACAAACATTAACATTTAATCCTCACAACAACCCTACCATGTAGATACCACTGCTTCTTGACGTAATGGAAGCACAGAGAGGCCAAGTTGCCTGCCCAAGGTCACACACAGCTGAGACAGGAAGTCTAGTAGAGTGTACACTTAACTCTCAAACTTCACTTCTATAGAAGGCAGGTTCCAGTTACCATCCCCCTCCTGGAGGCATTTGGTGAACCTTCTGGGTACCCAGCAGGTTCCCATAGTGCCGAGACGGTGTCTGTCCTGCCAACCCCCTCCCCAAAGCCACGTGCATTTGCACCTGCTGCAGCCGCCTGAGCCTGCGAGCCTCCTCCTGCTTCCTGCGTGCCTCCACCTCCTCCATCTTCTTGGCTGCCGCCTTTTTCTTGGCCTTCTCCTCCTTAGCCTGCAGAGGCCACCCATATGTGCCTATTGGAGCAGCCCTGCTCCCAGAACCCTGTGTCATAGGCATTCCACGGCCCTGCACACCTGGTTTGTTCCCCGTAGCCCAGGGAAGAAGAGGCCTAGGAGCATGAGACCACCAACCCACAAAGGCCTGCTGGGAAAACCCACAGCTGGGAGCTTCAACCTCAGCTTAGCTCCTTCAGGGCCCGTGGAGCAAACACAGATGGGTACAGGGCCTCAAAACCCCAACTTTCCAAGGGGTCCAGTTTCAACCCTCGGGCAGCCAAATCTGAACTGCTCAGGACCCAATAGGGCCCAGCCTACCTGAGGCTCGGCCTCCCACAGCCCAGGCTCACACCTTCTCAGTCTTCTCATCAATCTGAGCAAACTTCTGCTCGATCTGCTTCTTCTTCTCCTCTTTCATCTGCTCCACCAGCTCGCGGGCCTGCAGCACCTTGCGGAGGCGCTCTTCACGCTTCCTGTGGGGCACAGAGGAGTCATGGGAGCCCTGCCAAGGCTGGGGCAGGCCGACCGGGAGCGGGGCCACTTACAGCTTCACCTCCTCCAGCCGCCGCCTCTTGTCCTCCTCCACCTTCTGCCTGTGCAGCTGTTCGGCCTCCTCCTTCCTCCGCAGGTTCTCCAGACGCTGCCGCTCCTTCTCCTGGGGGGAAGGCGGGGAGGGCAGGGGAGGAAGAGGACATGAGCAAGGACAAGCCCCCCTGACCCAAGGCTGCTCACAGGCCCCAGCGGCCCAAAGACACCTGGGCAGCCACATCAGAATGGTTCTTAGAGGCAGAGAAGCCCCCAACACTCCCTCCTCCCAGGAGCACCCAATTTCCTCCCACCCAAAGGCCTGGGTCACAAGTGCCCTCAACCCTGCCAGGTTGTGAGCAGCACAAAATTCAGGCTCAAAATTGGATTGATGTGCTACATAAACAGTGCATTTAAAAAAAGTGAAGAAAAGAGGGAAGAATGCCCCTTACAAAAGGTCAGAAAGGCAGCTTTGAAAGTTATAGTTAATGTTCTATTTAAGGAGGTGGTGCATACATAGGTGTTAATCTGTTACAATTATGTTTTATAATTATACACTGTGTGTACACACATTCCTTTGTATATATCAACATATTTCATAATAGTTGAAATAAATAAAATAATAGTTGAAAAAAACAAAAGAAAAAATTTCCAAATGCTAAGAGAGGTTATTATAGGTTGATGAGATAGATTAGGGATAGTATTCTTTCCCTTATTTTTCAAATTTCCTCTGATATGGCTGTGTTAACAAATTTAAAAACAACTTTTAAAAAGTACTAGTAGTTAAACAGTAGTAGATTGATGATGGCATCTCCTCCTGGGCAGACCCAGAAAGGCCCAGGAGGACGACCAAAGCAGTGGGCAACCAGCAGGGACAGGCCAGGCTTCAAGCCAGCACCTCCCTGGTCAAGGACAAGAGTGGTGCTCACCCCAGACTGAGGGTCCCTAACCATCACCCCCAACCTGGCTCCTACCACTCTCCCACTGCAGGGTTCAGTATCAAATAGCCACCTCTATCTCCCTGTACTGGTTACAGTCAATTTCTCCCTGGATCTTCACCCTGATCCCAACTAGAGTAGTTCCCCCTAGAAACCTGGCTCAAAGATAATACACCCTCCTGAACATGAAGAGAAGGGGCTCTGGTCATGAGTAAGATGTGAGTAGACACAGTCTACCTTGAACATAAAACAATAAAAATTATCCAATCTGAACCCAAAGAGAAAAAAATTAACAGAGCCTCAGGGAACTGTGGGACAATACCAAAGGTCTTCATTCACTGTCATTGGCATCCCACAAGGAGAGGCGAAAAGGGGGATGCTGAAAACAAAATTAAAGAAATAATGGCTAAAAATGTCCCAAGCTTGGTGAAAGATACAAATCTGTGATTCAAGGTCAGCAAACCACAAATGGGATCAATCCAAAGAAATTTATGGCTAGACTCATTACAATCAAACTGCTAAAAACTAAATACAAAGGAAAAACATCAAAAGCAGCCAGAAGAAAAGGATCCATTACCTATATGGGAACAATTTGAATGACTAAAGATTTCTCATCAGAAATCAGAGGCCAGAAGGAAGTTTTTAACATGCCGAAATAAAATAATTTTATATCCAGTGAAAATATTCTGCAGAAATAAGAGGTGAACTAAGTATACTCAGATGAACGAAAACCAGAGAACTCATCAGCACATCTGCTCTAAAAGAATTGCGATAGCTCTTTAGGTAGAAGAAAAACAATACCAGAAGGAAACACTAACAGCCACAAAGAATAGCAACAGAAATGGTTGATATGTGGATAAGTAGAAAATTCTTTTCTTCTTACATTCCTTAAAATATTCGACAGCCAAAAGTCAAAATTATAACATGACTAATGGGACGGTCAATGGGTCTATGTATATTAAATAGATGTAACTTATAAGACAACCACAGCATACAGCAGGGAAGAGGCAAAGACAGATGCAGGGAAAGGTTTCCATGTTCCAAGTGAACCGGTAAAACACTGATCCTGAACAGACTGAAAAGTTAAGTATGGAACTTACTTAAGTGGTCTAGATGGGCCACTGAAAAACCCTCCAAAATGATAACATCAAAATCACAATAGATAGGGAAGCGCTTAAGGCTCAGTGAGTAGTGTGCCGGCCCCATATACCAAGGGTGGCGGGTTCCAACTGGACCCCGGCCAAACTACAAAAAAAAGTGGCCAAGTGTTGTGGTGGGCGCCTGTAGTCCCAGCAACTCGGGAGGTTGAAGCAAGAGAATTGCCTAAGCCTAAAAGCTGGAGGTTGCTGTGAGTTGTGACGCCATGGCACTCTCCCAAGGAAGACAAAGTGAGACTCTGTCTCTAAAAAAAAAAAAAAAAAAAAAAATCACAATAGATAATAAAAATGGAATACTAAAAAAATGTTCAAGTAACTCCTTGCAAAAGACGAAAAGAAACAGAGGGAAAAATAAACAAGCAGACAAACAAAAAGGTAGACCTAAATCCAAACATATCATTCAACATAAACAATTCAAATAAAAGACATTGTCAGAATGAATTAGAAAAAAAAAAGGAAGAAAGAAAACCTTACCCAATTATATCCTGTCTATCAGAAACTCATTTCAACTATAATCACTTGGGCATGAAGATTATGCTGAGTAAAGGAAGCTCATCACCAAGGGCATCTTATGAGTCAATACAATTTATGTGATGTCCTCAAAAGACAAAAATACAGAGATGGAGAACAGGGGTCGGGGGAGGATGTGACCATAAAGGAGTTAAAGTAGCAGAGGGCATTTTGGGGATGATGGAAATGTCCCATATCCCCATGTGGTAGTGATAGAGGAATCAATACACATGTTAAAATTCATATTTAACTATACTCCCCGAAAAAGTCCAGTTTACTGTAGGTATAATTTTTTTTTTAAACATTTTTTAGAAGATGGAGAGAAATGGAGGGAGACACCAGAAGCCATAGAAGTCAAGATGGACACAGGAAGGGCCTGGCAGACATTGGCCTTTGCGGGGATGCACACGGAGAACGGGGGGTGAGCTTAAGCAGGCCTCTCGTTCAGCTTGCC
This sequence comes from Nycticebus coucang, assembly GCF_027406575.1. Classification (NCBI taxonomy): domain Eukaryota; kingdom Metazoa; phylum Chordata; class Mammalia; order Primates; family Lorisidae; genus Nycticebus; species Nycticebus coucang. The sequence continues at coordinate 11,144,565 of NC_069793.1, forward strand.
AACTACCCAGACCCAGGGAAGAACAGCAGAAGGGCAGGATCCCAATTCTGCTTTTCCCATCTTACCCCCCCTGCCCCCACTCTCCTGCTAGGAAAGTGTCCTGAAAGCAAACGCCTTCTGGTACCAGGCACGCTTACCCATACCCCCTACCCTCACCCTCTTCCTGCTCAAAGTGCCAACCAGACTCCAGCTGTCAACAAGGCTCAGCACTGCAGATTTTTAATCCCAAAGCTGAGTGTTAACCATAAAACTTGATGCTTTAGAACCATTCATATTACAAAATCTGTGTTTCTCTTCTCTTCCAACCTGCACAAGTGGGTTGTCCCGGCTCTCCAGAGGATGCCCTCAAGGCCAAAGTAGAGGGTGGGAGGAAATAAGCAAGAGCAGCCCCATCTGCATCAGAGACCTCCCCTGAGCAATCTCTACCACTTGACCAATGACCACTTGATACCAAGCCCAAGCCCTGCATTAGCTGAATGACACCATTACTCTCTGGTTCACCAAATCACCATGAAATACCCAACCGGTCTCTTTGTTTATGGCCCAGGAAACTTAGGCCGAAAGGTTAAGAAACTTGTCCCAAGCCCCAAGGTCCCTGTGACTCTCCTGGCCTCAGTCTCCTAACTAAAGACTGTCCACACCCACCAGATGCCTGTGCAGAGATCTGGGATCTCCAAAGCAAGAAGGGCAATTTCCTGGGCTTCTCGGTCACGCCCACATGACCACAAGGCTCTGATCAGACTGGGTAGGACACAGGTGGACGCTCATAGGAGGAACAAGTCTAAGTCTTCTGCTGACCGTGGGCCCAGGTGCCTAGCAATGGCCTGGCGTGAAAATAACAAAACCACATAGCCCGTTTGTGGTGTAGGGGAAGGCATGCTATCACCGGGTCCAACCAAAGGGGACAGCGTGTCTGCAAGAAAAGCAAGTCAGAGCCCATCTGGCCAGCTGCTGGGAGCCCCTCACCTGTAGGCACAGGCCCTCCCAGCTGTCACAGAACATCACTGTGTGGCCGGGAGGAAAAAGGCTGCAGAAACTAAAGCGGCAAAATGGCTGCAGACTTGGCAACTGGCACAGGGAGCTGGGACGAGGGTTGAGCAGGCCCCAGCTCTCTGAGGCTCCTTGCTCACCGTCAGTAGCCTGGCTCACCTCAGCTCTGAGGTATCTGAGAAGAGAACAGCTCCTGTGGTTTGTCTCCAGATGCCACCACTGACAGTTCCTCTGTCACTTGGCAAAGTAAGACTCAGCTTCCAGCTTCAGACAAATTCAGACTGCCCCTTCCCTACTGCCCCTCAACCTCAAGATTACAGGTCTGACCCAATCATGCCCCCACCTTTTTTTTTGAGATAGAGTCTCACTCTGTTGCCTGATTAGGGTGCCATGGTGCCATAGGCTACAGTAACCTCAAACTCTTGGGCTTAAGCAATCCTCTTGCCTCAGCCTCCCGAGTAGCTGGGACTATAGGCACCCATCACAATGCCTGGCAAGTTTTTTCTATTTTTAGTAGAGATGAGGTCTCACTCTTGTTCAGGCTGGTCGCGAATGTCCAAGCTTAGGCAATCCACCGGCCTCGGCCTTCCAGAGTGCTAGGATTATAGGCATAAGCTACCATGCCAGCCTAGACCCAATAAATTTCAATGTGTCTGGGGACCAGAAATGATTTGTCTGTTCTCTTCACAAACCCACAGACCCTGAGGGGGACCCAGTGCTGGAGAGGAGGGAGGTAGCCATGAGGGACACTTCAAGCTATAGCTCTGGTGAACAGCTAGGGGCCACATCCCCCCTTGCTTCCTGCTGGGAGCAGAGGTGAGGGCAGAGAGGGCCCTGGCTAAGCACCTCCAGCCAGTGTGCCCCCCACTGCCACTCCTGATGCTGCCCTCTAGTTATGATGTTAGTGCGTCTGTAGTTGTCAGTGGCACAGGGATAGGGTTACCACAGCGTAAGTGCTAGGCAAGGCTAGGTTACCACATAGGAAAAGGCTTTACTTACAACAATGCTGCACTGTGGAGAGGAGAAAAGGAAAAGGTTGAAAGTTAATGCCATGCAAGGGGCATCCGGGAAGGCAGGTCATGCGCTAGGCTGGGCCAGCATCTTGGGGCCTGCACCTACTTGCCAGAACACCCCCTCCTTTCCTCTCATCCAACCCTCAGCCCCATCAGTGAAGGTGTGCACATGTGCCCCTCACAAAGCCCACTCAGGCCCTGGGGCCATGGGATGGTGAGGCAGTGCAGAGATCTGCTCGGCCAGTCCTGCAACTTCTTAGCCCTGAACCTAAGACCCAGGGCTCACACTGAGCTGGCCAAGTTTCTGGACCAAAGTCCAAAGATCAGAGAATGTGATCTGAGCACATGCGTCTGAGACAATGTGCTCAGATGTCGAGGTAGCTGTGGCCACAGAGGCTTGAGCTGGGCACACCTGCCTCTGCCTAGACCCATGCTACTCCCAGCAGTCTAGGGGATAGGCTGGAACCAATAGCCACATGACCTGGGACACGGGCCCCCTCACCTTGGGGTCCACGCGCAAGGGAGTGTTGCGCTTAATGAAGGACTTCATGACACTGCCACGGGGGGCTGAGGTCGGGGTCATGAGCATCTGGTTCCTCTGCACCGTGTGCAGGAAGGTCCGGAGGGGCCGCACCACCTGCAGACCAAGATGAGTGTCAGGACTCAACAGGCAAGATAGGGAACAAAGGGAGGGCAGGGCCCTGGCTCACCTTGCTGGCTGGACAGGGCGAGGAAGGGGTCTTGCTCCTGGGGGGCTGCAGCTCCTCGTCCTCCAGGTGTGCTTCCTCATCCAGCTCGCTCACCGCCTGCTTGTAGCTGCGCTTCCTCCTGCCAAGGCACAGGCAGCAACATGGTCACAGGACAAACCACCATAGCCCTAGTCACACCCTACACAAGGTCACCCCTATGAATAAAACTGGGCCCACGCCATAGGCCTTTAGGCTAAAAGGGACAACAGAGAGCTAGGGTCACCCTCACCAACCCTCAGCTGCCTATTCAGAGGAATGGAGGTGACTAGTCCAAGGTCAGGTCAAGAAGCTGCAGGAAAGCGTGAATGATTTGGTACCCCATTCTAGGCTGGTGCTTATCCTGCATCAGGCAGCCAACTCCTTTGTTAAGTCAGAGCATAAAGCCATACCCTGGGCAAGAGTCTAGGGAACCACTGACCACATGTCCACTCTTTCTGAGTGAGGATTCAGGGTCATGTCCCCCTGGCCCCTTAGAACAGTCACCCACATGACCCTTCCCAATACAAACCTGGCACTCTGAGGTTGCTCTTTGGGTCCATCTACTTGGTCAGTCTTGGCCTCTGTAAAGACAACAATTTCAGAGAGGCTGCAGAGGAATGGCCAAGAAGGATTAGGGGAAGGTGTGCCCTGGCAACTGCAGCCTTGGAAGGAGCAAAGTTCCCTTCCTGGCAGCCCCCAGAGTGGCCAGTCACAGAAACATCAGCCTTAGCACTGACTGGCCTTAAGAGATTTATTGGGCATCAGAGCCCAGCTTGCTCCCTCAGGCCTGGCATCTGTGACAAGCATAGCAAGGCAGGACAATCCTATCAAGGAGGCCTCAGCCAGGGCAGTGCCCACCTCTAACACTGAGGGCTGAGTACAGACGACTCGCAGAGCTGAAGCTCTAACAGCTCCTTGCACAGCTTCTAAATCTCACTCTTCCCAGCCCTTTCAGCTGGTACAACAGTGACAAGAGGAGGGGAATGTACAGGGTCAGTATATTCTGTTTCACTGCTAGGAGAAAGCACCCCTCACCCTAAAGGTTCCTTGCAGGAGCCCTGGGGGCTGTAGCACACCATTGCCCCCACTGTAAAGAGGAGAAAGCCATGTCCAAGATCTCACAGCTACATCCCTCTTCTCACCAATGAGAGCAGCCCCCTTCCCAGAGAGATGTGAGACCCACCCCAGGACTTCCCCCACCCCCAGCAGCCTACAGGGCCAGGCAGGCTCCAGACCAGCTCCCAGAGCCCACATCTCTCCTGTCCTCTTTCAACAGGGAAGGACCTACAAAGGAGAGAGACAAAACAGGGGGCCAGGTAGGTGAACCCCCAGCCGATGGTTCTTCCTGCTGCACAATGGTGTCAAGCTCAAGGCCTTGACCTGGCACTTTCATGTTAATACCCCAGTTCAGGCCCTTTCCAAGTCCTGACTCATCCAGTCACGGCTACTCATGTGCATTAGGTAGCATCTCCAGCCCAAAGGTGGGAGAGGAAACCATAGACTGGAAGGAGATCTATGCACCCACCTAGCCCAGTTTCATTTATCTTTGGTCTATTAGCCAGAAAAGGGGGGAGCCAGGGAACCTGCACACAGGCCAGGAAGACTCACCTTGCTGTCCTTCAGAGGGTGTTTCCTGGCTGCTGACTGTAGGCTTCTGGTTGGGTGTACTAAGGGCAGTCTTGGTGGCACTGTGGAGCCCTAAGTTATTCTCATCATTCTCAGGGGACTGTGGGAAGAACCAAGGCTTTAGAGGTCCTGAGGCCCAGGGTGGCTGCAGTGCAGAGTAGGAGCCCTGGAGGCCCCTGAGCCCTCTCCTCCCCAGTCTGCTGCCTCTTACCTCTGGCTCTGCTAATTCTGCAGGCTTAGCCTTCTTGCCGGGCTCCTTCTGCTTGGGGCTGAAAGCAGAGAAGGGGCACTGTGGGGACCACCCAGCCAGTCCAAGCTCTTCCCCATTCCCTGGCCACAAACCCACAGCCCCCTGCAGATGGGAGGACAGCTTATAGGCAGCAGCTCCCTGGCTTCCTCTCAGCCCCAGCAGAGCTCTGACTCAGGACATAAGCCCTCTATCCAGCTCTGTCTCAACCTCTTAGGCCTAAGCATCTCTTTACCATGGGGCCAGCAAAGCCAGCAGGTCTGCCCAGCTCCCCCACCCCAACCCACAACCCAAGCACTGATCCCTCTGCTCTGAAGGAAGGAGGGAGGAGGCTAGTTTTAGTGATGGGAGGACATGGCCTCCAGGAAAAACAGTGTTCTGGCCTGAAGCACACTGAGTGTAATCCTAGAGCACCCCCATTTTACCCACCCCAACTTGAACATGGCTTCTCATGGCTGTCCTGGCCCACCCCCAGCCTATGGAACCCACACCCCACCCCAGAGTAAGGATGCCAGACTCAGAGAGTCAAGCCTGGCGCTGTAGGGAGGTCTGAGAGCCCAAGTGCTGGCTGCCTGGTTGGAGGGGAAGGGGGGGCCCTGGCCAGTCAGTGGGAAGGGCTCAGCCCCAAGAAATGCTTCTAGTTATGGAGTTCATTTTCCCTCCCCAAGCCCCACTGTCCCTGCCCATTCCCCAAGTCCTGGAACTGAACTCACTCAACTTTCTGGGGCACTTCAACATTCAGAAGCCTCTCTAGGTAACTGTGACCTGAGGGAGAAAACAAAGGAACAAAAGATACCATCAGAAACCAGACAAGTACTACTCTAAGAGGTCTAGGAAATCAGGCTCCAGTGGGAACTTAGCCACTGTTCCCTGCACTAGTCAGGGAGGCCCTGCCATGCCCTAGGCCCTCACCCTCAGCATGCACCCTAGCATCCTTAACAGAGCTGCTGTCTTTATGTCCCCCGCTATTTCCTAGCTAGGAACATGCCTGTGTGAGGCCACATCTCAGCTCCTTCACTGGACTGGGGGTATCATGGGAAAAGGGATAGTGTCTGATACAGCTCCAGGCCCCTGACTCCCAGCAAGGGGCCCAACACAAAGCAGCTTATTTATTCAGCAAATGCTCATTGATTGTCTCCTATGTACTGGGTCTAGAGCTAGCAGGGACTTCGTGGTGAGTAAAACAGAGTCACTAGCTAGTCTTGATAACAATAATCAAATAAATCTCATCAATGACACTATGATGGTGTAATGAGAGAAGAGAACAGAAAATTCTGAAAGCCCGTAACGGGGACACCTGAGGTGCCCTAGATCTGCTGTGCAGAACTTTATGGACAAAAGGGGAACAGTGCGGGGAGTGGGGAAGCATCCAGGCCAGCAGTTCTCTAAGTATATTCTGTGACCCCTAGACGTCCCCAAGACCCTTTTGCAGGACCCATAAGGGCATACCTATTTTCATTATAACACCGAAATATCATTTTCCCTTTTTGCTGTGGTGACATTTGCCATGCAGGCACAAGAAGTAAAAGCTGCTAAAGCCGGAGCTAGCCCCAGATCACATGTTCACAGGAAGGAAATGGCCAGTTTCACTGACGAATATTTTTGACAAAGGCATAAAATTATCAATTTTAATAAAACTATATGCAAGTACATGTCTATCTACTGTCCTGTGGGAAGTACTGCAAGACGCTGCAGACCCAGCTCCCTGTAAAGAGCGCATGCCTCTAAGCGGCCAGCTGAACCACTTTTTTTCATGAAACACTATTTTTAATTAAAACACTATATTAATTAAAAGAACAACTGACAGTCCAGGCACGCTGGTTCATGCCTATGATCCCAACCCTTTGGGACGCTGAGGCAGGAGGATCACTTGAGCCAGCAGCTAAGCGTTGCAGTCAAGTATGGTGAGGCCACTGCACTGTACTCCAAGCTGGGCAACAGAGACTTTGTCTCAAAAAAAACGGCCAACAAACTATGGTTATTTAATCTTGGGTTTACGGAAGACATTTCCTTACAAATAAATGAAGTGAGTCTTACCTCTTAAAATAAAACATCTAACATACATGTGGACAATATTTGTTAACAAAATAATTAAAAAATAGTCTCTATGTATTGGCTACCTCTTTGTAAAATTTGTAATGATTATTTTGTAAATAAACGTACATTTAGATACAATTTCCCATTTTCCCTATGTATGATGACTTTATGGGCAACCTTTGGGACACCCTGTATAATGAAGTGTGTCAGATTTGGAAGATGTACCAAACTCGGTGAACTAGTATTTTCCAAATGACCAAGAGGTTATAAAATCACACATGGCTGAAAAATCCATTCAAAATGCAAGGTAGATCAATGTGGAATTACAGACAATGAATTAAATATTTCAGATCCCACACTGCAACGAGCCTTTAAGAAAGGCTTGTGTTGGGTGTGATAACAAAGAATACCTATAATTATCTGAAAAGCTACCAAGATAGGCCTCCCTTTTCTAACTGCTCATCTGTGTGAGGCCAGATTTCCTTCTGATACCTTAACCCAAAGAGCAAAATGCTACAAATTAAATGCAGAATCTGCCTCTTCTTTTAAGCCACACATTAAAAAGATCTGCAAAGTGTTAGATAATGCCAGTCAAAACTTTATGTTAACAGGTAATGTTTGTCTATTTCCATTTTTAATATTAAAATAAAAATAAATAGTATTTTAAATATTTTTAAATTCTTCAGTTTTAATTAATTTTTCTTTTCTTTCTTTTTTTTTTTTTTTTTTGGAGACAAGAATCTCACTCTGGGCTCAGCACCTGTAGCTCAAGTGGCTAAGGCGCCAGCCACATACACCTGAGCTGGCGGGTTTGAATCCAGCCCAGTCCTGCCAAACGACAATGACAACTACAATCAAAAAATAGCTGGGCATTGTAGCAGGCGCCTGTAATCCCAGCTACTTGGGAGACTGAGGCAAGAGAATCGTTTAAACCCAGGAGTTGGAGGTTGCTGTGAGTTGTGATGCCACAGCACTCTACCCAGGGCGACAGGTTGAGGCTCTGTCTCAAAAAAAAAGTCTCACTCTGCCACCCTGGGTAGCGTGCCATAGCTTTGTAGCTCACAGCAACCTCAAATAGCTGGGCTCAAGTGATCACTAATCCTGCCTAAGCCTCCCAAGTAGCTGGGACTACAGGTGTGGACCACCATCCCTCGCTAATTTTTCTGTATTTAGTAGAGATGGGGTCTCACTGTTGCTCAGGCTGATCTCTAACTCCTGGGCTTAAGCAATCCTCCCGCCTCAGCCTCCAAAGTGCTACTAGCATTATAGGCATGAGCCACTGCACCAGGCCAGTTTTAATTTCTAATGCAGTAACTATCAACAGATATAACCTCATCATCAAAAGCTTTTTTTAGGTCCTCAATAATTTTAAAAATTGGAAGCAGGTACTGAGACCACAACTTGAGCAACATCTGGGGAAAAGGAAAAGCTCCTGCCGAGGCCCTGAGGCAAGGAAGAAGCTTTCTTGGGGAATAGAAAGATGGCCAGTTTGGCTGGCACACCCTAAGCCACAGGCGCATAGCCAGAGGTAAGGCTGGGAGGCAGCCAGGGTGAGGCTGGGGTGGGTGTCCAGGGTCCCAGGGAAAGAGGGACAACTGGTCAGCCAAAGAGAGAAGGGAAGCACAACTTTTCTTGGGTGTAACAGTCGAGTTGGGGGGTGAGGGGACCAGCTGCAGGGCCAGATTGGCGGTTAAGGGTGATGACTGCCCCCACCTGAGGGCTCCCTGATGAGGGGGCAGGACTAGAATGTTTGTACCATCTTTTGCCACTGGGCCTCAGAGCCAGTCTGGTGGCAGGGAGGTGGCCTAAGGCCTGGTAGAGGGACTGGGGCCAGGGATGTTCTCCAATGCACAGGTGGCCAGGAGCCCCTAAGGAGACCCTCCAACAGCCGTGAATTAGTGGCCCTGTCCCTTGCCTAAGTACCACAGAACTGCTGCCCAGAAGCCCTCTCAAGCAGGTGCACACCAGGCCAGGGGCCACATGCCCCCCAGAGCAGCTCCTCACCCCAGCACCCACACTGGCTTCTAGACCCCCACGCCCACCTTAACTGCCAGCCTGTCTCATTTCCCCATTTCCCTAACTGCAGGTGTTTCCTTCCCCTCCAAAGTTACCAAGTTGCACTCAAATCCCAGCACCAAAAGCTTCTTGAGGAGGAACCCAAACCCAGATCCCACCTCAGATTTCCCCTGAGCCATTCCCCAGAGCCTGGCGTCAGGAAGGCCTGCGGGAAGCCTTCCACACCGTCACCACCCCAAGCCCTGTAGCTCCTTGTTTAGGGTCAGCCTGGCCACACCTACATTAGCACCAGGGACACAGGCTGTTCCTGGGTCCTATAATTTGTTTTGTTTAAATAAGATCTACTGAGCATGCACCACCCTCAAGCACTAGGATAGGTTCTCCAGTCACATTCAAAGCAGGTAATGTCACCATTCACAGATGGGGAACTGACACGGAGGGAAGGGGTGTGCCCAAGGGTCACCCAGGGTCTCCCGTCCCTCTTCTTTCCACCTCAAAAAGGGTGACAAAGTCGGGCTTGCAGTCAGATAGACTTGGGTCACATGTACCAAATTAGGATCCCACCATAAGCAGGGAAGGGGATGAGGAGGAACAGCCATCGGAAGGGCTTACGAGCTGCAGATCTGCGTGATGGTTCTGCCTGGCCAGCCCTCCAGGTTCACCTACCCACTTGAGCTCCTTCACAGGAGTAGATCCAGGCCTGAGAAGATCTCTGAAGCAGATCTGAACCACTGAGGTCCTTCTGAGAATCCAAACTCAAACTGCAGACTGCACTTCTGCACATGCCCCAGCCCCAGGCAGTGTGACTCGGCCAGGGAGACACCTGTCAAGGTGAGATGCCCTCACCTGCCTGATGGACCCTGCCCAACAGACACTGCCTGGGGTTTTCCATAAGGCCTCCTCTGCAAGTGCCTGCCTTTCCGGACAGAATGAAACATGGAGGGCTCAAGCCTCACTTCTCAACTTACAGACTCCATGGCCTCCTTAAGCCTCAGTTTCCTCCTCTGTAAAATGGGGGAATCTTAGCAAGCTAACAATGCTGCTGCAAGGCCCAAATGAAGTAACCTTTGCTTTTTATAAATCTTCCAGTGCCAGGCAGATGCCAGCCACTATTTTATACAAATTAATGTTAAACCTGATTTCATCCTTCCCATCAGCCCACTGCTTCATTCATGTTCTGGCCTGAACCCTTGCAGCAATTCCCTGCATCCTTCTCTCCCTCCCTCTTGGCCACTTCCACAAGGTGCCAGGAACCTCCCAACAACTGTCATCAGGCCACTTCTTTGGCTTCAGTAGGGTCGAGCCCAAGCTCCATGTGAAGCACATGCGGCCCAGATACCCCATCACTTGCTGTATCAGCCCCTGGAGTCTTTGTACAAGCTGTTCTCTCTTCCAAGAACACCTATCCCCACATCCTTCCCATTGGCAAAAGTGCAGTCATCCTTCAAAACCCTCCCAACTCAGACCCTCAAGCACCTAGCCCTGTTTCTCTTCTGTGGCTCCTAACACACCTACTCCTGTAAGCAATGGTCCCCAAACTGAGATCTGATGATGACAAGAGCAGCTATTGTTACTGAGCCCTTCCTACACACCAGGTACCAATCTATACATTCTTTGTGGGTTAGTAAAAAAAAAAAACCTCAGAGTGACCCTTTGAAGTGATGCTATTGTTACCCTCAGTCAACAGGTGAAGACTGAGGTCCATGAAGTTTCTAAAACTTGCCAAGGGTGGGTAAATAGCTAAGTGAAAACCCAAACCCAAGCGATCAGCTCCTAGGCCATCTTGGCTCTCCCCATCAGATATTCAGTCATCTGTTCTCCCAGAATGAGAATTCCCATCTCCAGGCCAAAGTTTTGCTAAAAGGAGGCAGCGCACAAATGTAGAGAATTTAAACAGCTCCAGCAGAAAAGGGGAGGGAGGAGAACACTGGTCCTGGGGAAAAAGAACTAGGTTCCAGCTTCAACATGACTGTTAACCATAAGGATGCTGTAGCCAACCTCCCCCAACCTCAGTTTCCCCATTTGTTTTCTTATTAATAGAGATGGGGTCTCATTTTTGCTCAGGCTGGACTCAAACTCCTGAGCTCAAGCAAATCACCTGTCTCAGCCTCCCAGAGTGCTAGGATTACAGGTGTGAGCCACTTCGCCCAGCCCCATTTCCCCATTTGTAAAACAAGAAGGTTGGGTTCAAGCTGCATCTTCCAATGTGGTAGGTAGCCCCTAGCTACACATGGTTATTTAAATCTAAACTAAGTGAAACATGATACCTTTCAAAATGTGGTTTCTCAATCAGAGTAGCCACATTTTGAGAACATAAAAGGCAGTGTGGTCAGCAAGTGGCTACCACACAGGACAGCACAATATGGGACATCTACATCATCACAGAGAGATCTATGGACGACACTTGCTAGATGGTCTCTCAGAAACTCTCCATCTGAGCCAGGCACCAAGGACCACCCACCACACCTTCAACATGGCTGAGCTGCCCAGACTCACAGATGACGCGAGCAGAGGCTGCTGGCTCTTCGGCAGCTTTCTTGGCAAGCCTTTTGCTTGCCCTCCGGACAGTACCCTCCTCTTGGGCCACCAGGGAGTAGTTTTGGGCCAGTGAGACTTGGGGATCCGGGGAGGATGGGGCAATCAGGCTGCGCCGCACTGAGTGAGTGTCCGCATGGGAGCTTGTGGGCATGGAGGAGTTATCCAGGAGGATGGGTGCCAGCACCCGCTGCCGCCATGGAGAGTCCGGAGAGCCAGGAGAGTCTCGTGGGCCCGGGGACAACCCTGCAATCCTGAGCTTAGAGACAGACCGCCCTGTCCCAACCCCTCGACCCTTGGGGTCGTGGGGTGTAGCCATGAGGGTGCTCACTGCGACAGATTCCAGTATCCCAGCCTCTGTCTTCTTGGGTGTTGATTCTTCATCTGATGTCAGTATGCCCTGAGAGTCTACAGCTGTGGCTGAAGCAGAGCTTAGGGAAAGAGTCTGAAACACAGCCTGGGTGGACTTGGACTGGGTGATGCAGAGCTCAGCACTCCGGCGCTCATTGATGCCTATCTCTACCACGGGCACCAGCTGGCCCTGGGCGAGGCTGTCCTCAGGCTTCTTGGTCAGCACTGTAGGAGATTCGGGGGTGGGCGAAGGTGCAGCCAATGCCACAGTGGCAGCTGCAGCTGCGGCCGTAGCACGAGTCACCCGTCGCGGGACAGAGCCATTCTCACCCACCACCGTGGCAAGCTTCTGCACACTGTCCTTGCTGCGGAGGCACCGGGAACTCAGCTGGCTGCTTCGAGTCTTTCTTCGGGATAATCTGCCAGAGGGAGCAGAGCAGAGGCTGAGATAGAATCATGCTAGGCACATCCATCTCCCCAGGAGACACCAGTGTGGGCTTGGAGGCAAAAGATCTGAGTTCCAGTCCAGGCCATCTGCCACCTCTAGTTCTGAGCCCATTCCTATCTGAACCTCAGTCTTCCTAATCATAAATTGGGGATAATGCTGTCGTCCTCAGAGAACTGCTGGGAAGATTAAATTCATACAAACCTCTCACTAACTGAAGTCACATTCTGCCATGCCAAGCCCTGCTGAAAACTTTACACATGTTCTCACTTAATCCACAAGGGCCCTGACAGGTAGGTGCCATTATCGCCACTTTAGGGATGAGGAAACAGATGCTCAGAGAGGTAGAAACTCAACCCGAAGACATACAGCTGCTCAGGAACAAAGCTGGGCTTTACACCCAGGCCTGACCCCAAGACCCCACCTATAATTCTACTGGGAATTATATAACAAGAATGGCAACAGTGGAGTGGGAGACCAGCCGCCTGGTCTATACCTCTGGCTGCTTTCCCCTTAAAAGAAGCCCAGCTTCTATTTCTTGTCCCACCTCTGAAAATCCTTCCCATTCTCCAAGACTCAGATCAAACACACCTGCCCCACTATAAGCACAGAAGATTCCATGGTCTTGGGTCATGTGTCTCTTTCCCACCCTCTCCGGCCCCTCAGCATGGCCTAGTGGTACCCATCACCAGCCCTGCAGGCTGCTACTTCCAATCAACATCTTTGGAAACCGAACTCTCCCAGAGGGCACCAAGCCTCCACAGAGCCCACCTGCCCAGCTCACCCACCTCTACCCCTTACCTTTTCCTCATGGGGTCTCTGTTTTCATCCTGAACATAAGAAACTCGTCTTTTCTTCCGGCGGTTCTTCTGAGAAGGTGTTTTGGGCATCAGCTCTGGCTCTTTGCTGAATTCTCTGTTTGGTACAGAGGATGACATTCAAAGCTGCCTAGGAACCACTCTCCTACCTGACTTGGCCCCTGCCCATTTCTTGGCAGTGACAGGTCTAGCTGGGGTGACCACTACCAACCATGCTTTCCAAAGCTATGTGCAAGTTACCTGCCAGCCAATCCCGGAGACGTGGCAGACAAGCAAGTTCACACCCCGAGAGGCCCAGTCTCAGGCAAGGGACTCTAACCTCTCCTTCTTATTCCATGACACTAAATCAGGCCCCCAGCACACTGGGCACTTAGGAGGGATGCCTGACAGGCTGTCATTTTGCCTGTCAGGTGGGGAAGTGGAGCTGTTCTGTCTCTAAGACCACACATGGCAGCCCAGGAAGCCCCTAGAGTCCCTACCCACCAGCGTGCCCCTGCCTTCACCTGGTGAACATGCGCTCGGCCTCCTCCTGGATCTCCTCCAGCCACACCAAGTCCTTATTGTCCATGTTGCAGAGAAACTCCATGAGCTTCTGTTCACAGAGCTCCAACAGGTGAATAGGCCCTGGGGCTGTCGTCCCCATGGTGGCTGTGTCTGGTGAAGGTAGGGACAAACGGCACAAGGGCTCAGGGCGGAGGGCTGGTACCTTTGACAAAGGAAGAGACATAATACCCACCCCCCAATCACAATCAGCCAGTGCCTGAACCAGGGCCTGCCCTGCATACGCTGCTCCCCAGGGCTGCACGTCCTAAACACCAATTCCCTGGCTTCATTTCTATAAAAAGGGCCCTTCTACTCAACCTCTTCATTGCCTCCCAGTTCCTCACACACAGCATGGATGTCCCCATAAATCCACATTTTGTAGCCAATCCCAGTATCAATCGTCCTCCTTACAAATGGTCTTTTCTAGGCTTAAGATGACAGGCACTGCCACCTGCCTTCCTGAATCAGGGAGAAATAGCAGCTGCCCCAAGTGCCCCTCTGTCTCTGCCCAAACAAGTCCTGTTTTTACTCTCCTGTGGGTTCTCTTGTCACTATTTATCTATGGTTAAGGAAAGGCTAAGATAGCCACCATGTGCTACATTGGAGCTGACCCCAGACATAAGGACAAAAACCATCAAATCCAACTGCCTTATTAAGAGGCCAGTTAATGGAAGGAGGTTGGCATTGCAAAGGAGTAAGAAAGTACGTGTCCAGAGATGTGCTCTCCACAGGCCCCCCCACAACCCTCTCCCTTAGCTGAAATACCCTGTAAATGCAGGGAGCATGAAGGGAACTGATAAATAATGTCTTGCTTTTAAGAAAACCTATCTACAAAAATCAGGCAAGGAAAAACATAAAACCAGTTTTTTCCTTAATTTCTTAAAAAAAAAAAACAAGCCACTCGAGGGCGGCGCCCATAGCTCAGTGGGTAGGGTGCCAGCCACATACACCAAGGCTGGTGGTTCGAACCCGGCCTGGGCCAGCTAAAACAATAACTGCAACAATAACAAAAAAATAGCTGGGCGTTGTGGCGGGTGCCTGTAGTCCAGCTACTTGGGAGGCTGAGGCAAGAGAATCAATTAAGCCCAAGAGTTGTAGGTTGCTGTGAGCTGTGATGCCAAAGCACACTACCCAGGGCGATAGCTTGAGACTCCGTATCAAAAAAATAAAGAAAGAAAGAAAACACAAACTAGCCACTCAGGTATCCTCTCTAAGACTTGGTTATAAAATCACCACAAAACCCCCAAACAAGGAAGTAGTAGTCAGCCCTCCATATCTGTGGGTTCTGAAACTATGAATTCGTCCAATCTCAGATCAAAAATATTTGGAAAAAAAATTGTGTCTATACTGAACATGTACAGAATATGTTTCTTTGTCATGGTTCCCCAAACAATACAGTATAACAATTATTTGCATAGTTTTTACATTGTTTTAGGTATTATAAGTAATCTAGAGATTATTGAAAGCATGAGGGAAAATGCATGTACACCATTTTATGTTAGGGACTTGAGCACCCATGGATTTTGGTATCAGAGGGAGGTCCTGGAACCAATCTCCCATGGATACCGAGGGATGACTATATTCTATGACATCATAGCACACAGGCTCAATAAATATCCCATCTGGTGAATGAAAGAACAAATGGATGGTGGTGGTCTGTAAACCATAATAACAGATTACACATCTCATGTCCCCACAGTGACCCACGTTCCTGATCTATACCTTCAAAAAGAAAGAGAACTACTCATAGCTCTGCCTCTCTAACACGAAAGGTCCTGGAAGGAGGGGCTAAGTTGCTGACCCCTTTATCCTTCAAGGAGTTTAATACCAGGTCAGGTTACAGCTAGCCTTTGTTCCTCTTATGTTTCAGGAGCATACTAGCCTTTGTTCTGCCATCTGTCTGGAACACTCTGTCTCCCATTTTGTATAACTCACTTGGATCTTTAGAGGACCCTGACCACAATCTAAGGCAGTCCCAGCCAGAATCCGATCTACTGATTTCAGTCCTCTGCATAGCATTTGGGTGATTGTTTACCTGTTTGCTTACCATCTCTGCCCACTAAACACTTGCTCCCTGAGGGAAAGCCCTGTCTATCTCACTTGTCGCTGAATGCCCAGAACCCAGCCAGTGCCTGGCAATAGGAATAATTTCTGAATAAATTAATTCATCCATCAACTCTACACCCAGAGATAAACATCCTACGGTTACCCCTCCCCACTGCCACCACTACACAAAGGGTACCAAATCAACTCACTCTAAACAGATTAGCACAGGCCAACACATGTCCATGACCCCTGTGGGCAGGATTGTACAGGCTTTGGGCAAAAACCTCAGCTCTGCAGTCAGGCAATCATAGGCAAGGCCTTTTCACTACCATTCCTCTTGCTTCCCCCAGCCCCACTGCAGCCAGACCACAGCCCTGGCAAAGTGCAGGACCTCAGTTCAAGGCCAGCAAAAAGAAAAATGTTTAAGGAAGACAAAAGTTTGCAGAGGAGCTGCAGAATGCAAAAACTGGCTGTGTTCAAATCAGCAAAGTGGGTGAAAGTTTCTTTCATAAAGTATAAAAAAGCATTCGGACTTCTTTCATGAAGAAGTTTGTTTTTAGCAGACCTTAGTTTGGCCATTTAAAAAGGGTCACCTAAATTAGAACAGAGGTGATCCCGAGAAAGGAGGAGTCACTGTTGCAAGAATCAGCCTCCTGGAAGGAGCAGCAAAAACCTCATCTTCATTCAGCAGGTTAAGAACCTGCATACAGATCCAGAGCACCCAACATTCCACCAAGCGAGATCCTGTCCACAGTTCTCTTTCAATATTTCTCCCAAACCACACACCAGACTAGTTCTTCCTGCCCTCCTTGTCACTCCTGTTCATTTGAGGGTGCAGCAAGTTGGGCACCCTTCTACCACACTTCGTCTTAATAGCCGGTCAGACATAATCCCATTTAATTCTCATCATAACCTCGAGAATACTCATGGGCAGATGAGAAAACTCAAGGCACGGAGAATTTAAGTCAAAGTCACTCGGTAAATCAGGGGCGGAGCCTGGATTTAAACTGTTCTCTTATCCACTAGCTATACCGCCTCCTGTTTATCAACCTCTGAAAGGCAGGGGCCAGGTCTCGGCTCTGGGCAGCCCCACGAGTAGCCCAGGGAAGCTAGATAGAACCGAACCGCTGACAGTGAACAAACTTGGGGAGTGACAAGATAACGGGGGGAGACATCGGCTTCCAGAAATGGTCGGTTTAAAACGCTGCTCAGCAGGGCGGAGGCGGCGAGCGAGAGGATTTATAGTGCAAAAACGCCACCTGGAATATGGTTTCGGGATTCCTGAGCGTCCAAGTCAATAAAAAGCCCCTCGGGCACAAAACCAGGGGCGAGGAGCCCGGGGGGGGGAAAGATGGGGTTATTCTCCAGGGACTTGGGTGCCTAGGTGGAAAGTACAGGGTGAGGTTCATCTCAGGCCCCAGGACCAAGGCAGGTCACCTAGCCTTTTGGAAGAGATAACCCTCACATTCCCAGGCAGCAAGAGAAGGGGGTGGGAGTCACACCTCTAACCCAGAGTTGGCTAGGAGCGGGAGAGAGAAGGAACAAATCACTAACCACCCTCCTCGGGCCGCTCGCGCGCACTCACTTGTCTGCACCGCGTTTCCGATCCAAGTCCGATCCAAGTTTCTGAGTGCTGCTCCGATCCAAGTTCAGCAGTCTCCCTACCCCAGCCCCCACCTGCCCAGACCCTCTCGGCTCCAGGTTTTCCGGCCTCACCACTCCAGAGCGGCAACCAGGCGGTGCAGCGCGGGCGAAATCTGATTTTCAAACCTGAAGGCTCAGCCAATCCTTGGCAAGTTTGTGTGGGCCGTTGCAAAACTCTAAGCCAATCAGATAACAGGAAACACCAGTCAGGCTCTCTATTGGCTGCCTGGATTGGCAATCTGCACGACTAAGAGGCGGGGAAAGGAAGCGTAGACGCTTTAAGCCTCCTTCCGGTAGCTGCGGCAGTCGCTGGAGGGAGGAAGGCGGCGCTTTGGTAGAAGCGGGCGGGACCCGCGGATCGATATTTCGCGTCCCAGAGTGCACCGCGAAGGCCACCAGGACGTGAGAAGAAGCGGGATATTGGGTGGACCGGAGCCGCAAGCTGTGCTCACCTGATTCCTCTTCTTGATCATTTCTGAGTCCAACTTTCTCAATCTCACAAGGTGACAGCCTTCCGATCTCTGCCGCTTCCGAAAGGTAAAAAGACAACGCTTTGTAAATTGCTGCGGGGTGTGTATGTGTGTACAGCCTTCCACCATCTCTTGGGCTACAGTAATCTGAGTCCCACTCGTATAGGCCCGGCTGTATCTTTACAGCAGTGATTATCTACCTGAGAAGGCTTTGCGCCCCGCCTTCCCATCTTCTCCCGCCATTTGGGAGAGGAGTCTGGTATCTAGCGGGTAAAGGCTAGGGATGATGCTGACACTAGTTGCATAGGACAGTTCTCAGTGCCACTATTGCTGCTGTTGAGAAGCTCTGCTTTAGACAAGTCACTTTGTGAGTCAGGGTGATCACTGACTGTAAAACAAGGTAGTTAAATAGCAAAAACATGTGCACATCCGTGTGGTTTGCAGCATTACTCACTGTATAGCCAAGAGGTGGAAGCAGCCTAAATGTACATCACCAGATAAGTGGATATTTTTTAATATAATGAAATATTGTTAGCCTTTATAAAGGAAACACTGTACATGCTACAGCATGGATGAACCCCAAAGACATTTTGCTAAGTCAACTAAGCCATTCACAAAAAGGCAAATACTGCACGATGCAACTTACATGAAGTATCAAAAGTAACAAATTCTTAGAAACAGAAAGAATGGTGGTTCTACTTTTTACGGGGAAGAGAGAAAGGGGTGTTAGTTGTTCAATGGGTATAGAGTTTGTTTTGCAAGATGAAAACATTCTAGAGATCTGTTGTGAAACATCGTGCACTTAAAAATGGTTAAGATCGGCTCAGTGCCCGTAGCACAGTGGTTACCGCACCAGCCACATACACCAAAGGTGGCCGGTTCAAACCCAACCCAGGCCAGCTAAATCACTGCAACAACAAACAATCATGTACACTGTGATATATATATATATATATATGTATGTCACAAAATAAATAGATATATTTTTAAAAAATGGTTAAGATGGTCAAGTTTTATGTTTCATGTTTTTCACCACATTTTTTTAAAAGACGGTAAAGCTGAATCATCTTTTCAGCTCCTAAACTTAGTGTTGTTGCTTTATTCTGAATTGTTTTCTACACTTCTTGACAGAATATGACAGTTGATCTAGTTCCACTCTTTTTACCCAGAACAGTAAGCAAACTCCAAGTTCTTTGCCCACAGGTCTCTCTTACTATATACTCTTCTTCAGAGATGTCCTGTAGTGCCTAAATGAGTTTCAAGGCAGCCAATGATGTTAAAGCAAACTTAGAGGCATGAACATGGAAGGAAAGCCCTTGAAGGAGAAGGAAATTCTTGCTCTACTCTGCCCAGCCCTAGAGGCCTTTATGTGTCTATCCTGAAAACTGACCTTGTGGAGCTCAACCTAGGAAAGAATAATCAGGATAGTAAGTGCTCAAACCTCTCCAACCTAGCATTTCCTGAATTCCCACTCTGTGGCCAACCTTATTTTGGGCACTTTTCTATACATTGTCTTCTCCCAACAAGTTACAAGGCTTTATCTCTATCTGACACAAACAAAGGATAAAGAAACCTATAATGATACTATAGCTAGAATAATAGGGAACTGGAATCAAACCTCACATCTTTAGACGAACAGTTTAGGAGATCAGGGAAAATACATGGGGAAAAGAGATTTACTTAACTACCTTCAAATACCAGAGAGCCTATCCTATAAAAAGTGAATTAGTTAAACTTACCCTTAAGTTTTACATGAATTTTCAGCCCATTGTCTCTGGCTCTAAATGTTCAAAACCAACAACTTCCTGTATATCATCAGGTGCCCTTCTAATTCTATTTCAGTAACTTTTTTAATTTCCCTGTGTTCTAGACACTCCTTAGACTTGCCCTTATGTTTTACATGAATTTTCAGCCCATTATCTCTGGCTCTGAATGTTCAAAACCAACAACTTCCTGTATATCATCAGCTGCCCTAATTCTATTTCAGTAACTTTTTGAATTTCCCTGTGTTCTAGACACATATGTAACCCTGCCCGCATAGAGTTTGCAGTTTGGTAGATTATATGTATATCATTACAATGTTGGGATGTTAGAGATTGATTTCTGACACTGACATATACAGCAGAAGTCACAGGTAGAGATTAGCATGAAGGCTGTGACAGAATGTTCTACTTGAAAGCAATGGGGAAGCCCCCTCCCTCATGGGCACTGTAACCCTCCAGTGCCATATCCCTTGGAGACAAAGGTGAAGGGGACCTAAAAGGTAGATTCTCTGTCAGATTAGGGATTCCTCTTTAAGGAATCCATCGCTAGGGATTAGGGACTAGAAAATATCTGTCCGAAAGGGGGGAGTTGTCATCTGTTGCTCCCCATGACAGTAGGAGAAAGTCCAGAGGTCTTAGAATAGCAGTCTTCAAATTGGTTTGCTCTAGAATACAGTAAGAAAACCTAAACCTCTAAATTATTTTTATTTAAATAGTTGCAAATGATGTAAATGTTAATGTATTGTAATTTTTGACATTCTAAAATAAAACTCTTGTGTCACTCTTTTACATGTATCAGTGGCATCAAAATACCATACCAATTTGATTTAATATGAGACAAAGTTCTAAATTAAAGATTTTTATTTGAGAATCACAGAATTGCAGTTTGGGGCATATACATAGACCAGGTGGTGTTAGGTAGGTTCAAAGAACAAAGAAGGTTAGGGGTTTTATTAGAAGTGTCTCAGTGAGTAGGGCGCCGGCCCCATATACCGAGTGTGGCGGGTTCAAACCCAGCCCCAGTTGAACTGCAACCAAAAAATAGCTGGGCGTTGTGGCGGGAGGCTGAGGCAGGAAAATCGCGGAAGCCCAAGAGCTGGAGGTTGCTGTGAGTCCTGTGACATCATGGCACTCTACTGAGGGCGGTAAAGTGAGACTCTGTCTCTATAAAAAAAAAAAAAGAGAAGTGTCATGTATTGTTTTGAAAGTTCACTGGCACTAGAAAAGCTTTTGAGAGCTGGCAAGCTCTCATAGATGAGTGACAGCAGTGAGTGAAACTGGTCTTAAAGTCACAGTAGATGATTTCAGCAGCTGGACTTGCAGTTAATTCTTGGAGGACATGCTATGTGCCCCACGTGCTTTTTCTCATGGTTCTTAGACTCTGCCTTATTTGGGTATGATGAGAATGACCCAATTTGTATAGTCAACTTTCACACTGTCATCATCCATTTTATAAATATGAGAGTGAGCTCTTCTTTGATGAGACAGAGTCTTGCTCTGTCAGGTAGGTTAAAGTGCAGTGGCATCATCATAGCTCCCCATAACCACAAACTCCTGGCTCAAACAACCCTCCTGCCTCAATCTCCAGAGTAGTTGAGACTACAGGTGAGCACCATCCATCTGGCCAATTTTTCTACTTTTTATAGAGATGATGTCTCACTCTTGCTCAGGCTAGTATTGAACACCTAGCTTCGAGTGATCCTCCCTCCTCTCTTTTCCAGAGTGCTAGGATTACAAGCCACTATGCCCAGACTTCAGCTCTTCTTTAGCAATAATAAAACTTTGTATTATTCCTTTTTCTTCTTGAATTCATGTATAGAATCCAGTTTACTATGTAATTTTGTCTTTATGTAATATATGTTTAAAGTTTTAATTGCTTATAGGCAGTCCCCAGACAATGAATGAGATAGGTGCTATAGGTTTGTTCTTAAGTTGAATTTGTATGTAAGCTGGAATGAGTACATTTACCTATTACCTGTTATAGCCTCTGTTCGTAGTGTGAGTCAGGTATCAGTCTTTTTTTTTTTTTTTTCTTTTTTTTTTTTTTTATTGTTGGGGATTCATTGAGGGTACAATAAGCCAGGTTACACTGATTGCAATTGTTAGGTAAAGTCCCTCTTGCAATCATGTCTTGCCCCCCTAAAGTGTGACACACACCAAGGCCCCACCCACCTCCCTCCTTCCCTCTTTCTGTTCCCCCCCCATAACCATAATTGTCATTAATTGTCCTCATATCAAAATTGAGTACATAGGATTCATGCTTCTCCATTCTTGTGATGCTTTACTAAGAATAATATCTTCCACGTCCATCCAGGTTAATACGAAGGATGTAAAGTCTCCATTTTTTTTAATGGCTGAATAGTATTCCATGGTATACATATACCACAGCTTGTTAATCCATTCCTGGGTTGGTGGGCATTTAGGCTGTTTCCACATTTTGGCGACTGTAAATTGAGCTGCAATAAACAGTCTAGTACAAGTGTCCTTATGATAAAAGGATTTCTTTCCTTCTGGGTAGATGCCCAGTAATGGGATTGCAGGATCAAATGGGAGGTCTAGCTTGAGTGCTTTGAGGATTCTCCATACTTCCTTCCAGAAAGGTTGTACTAGTTTGCAGTCCCACCAGCAGTGTAAAAGTGTTCCCCAGGTATCAGTCTTATGTTTGTAACTCTGGGACTTACTGTAATAACCTGCATTCATAAGTGTGAGTTTTACATAAGTTGGATGTTTGTAACTCAGGGACTGTGTGTATTATAATTCTCAGAGACAAATATATATATATATATATAGAGAGAGAGAGAACACTTTTTCTTTTAACTATAAAGTATTAGTTATTAAAATTTTTATTCTGAGATGAATCATTTCAATTATGATTTGTACAAAATTGGTCAGAACAACATAAACATATTATACTGTAGGTGTAAGGGGGAAACTTCCCCTTTATTCCAAAAGTTCTCTGAAAGAGTAATGCTCAACAATTAGGGCAGATTAGTAAGAGGCAGAAGTTTATTTACCATCATGTGCTTGGGGAGAATCAGTGTGTGAGTACCCAGTATCCCAGTGGGATTCAGATATTTTTATGATCTGCCTTTTAGAGGGAAGGGAGAGATGAGAAATATAGGTAAGTCTATTTAGGGGAAATAAATGGTTGCTGGGGAGGATGAATGGATAAGGGGGCTTACGCCTATAATCCTAGCATTCTGGGAGGCCCAAGAGGATAGGTAGCTTGAGCTGGAGTTCAAGACCAGCCTGAGCAAAAGTGAGACCCCCTCCCCATCTCTACTAAAAATAGAAAAACGGAGGCAAAAGGATCACTTGAGCCCAAGAGTTGGAGGTTGCTGTGAGCTATGATGGCACAGTACTCTACCCAGGGCTATAGAAGTTGATTTACTTGTAAATTAACCCAAGAGACATGTATTATATTTTAAATGATTTGGGCCAGGTCTGGTTATATTCTTGATTTTCTTTCCCACAATATATTGAGATAAGGGTGGGGGAGGTCAGTTCTTTTGATGGGTCCCTCAAGTTGGACAGAGGGAAAGCCCCTTCCAAAGACCTGTTGCTCTCTGAGGGCCTTTAATTCGAAGTACTTTTTATAATATGGAGTCATATTTGGGGGTGAAATTTCTTGAGTTTTTCATTTCCCCTGTCTGAAACTTCCCTAGAAGTTTCATACATTGAAAAGCTGAGGATGGCACCTGTGGCTCAGTGGGTGGAGTGCCAGCCCCATTTACCAAGAGTGGCATGTTCAAACCCAGCCCAGGCCAAACTGCAACAAAAAAATAGCTGGGCATTGTGGTGGGTGCCTGTAGTCCCAGCTACTCGGGCGGCTGAGGCAAGAAACTCGCCTAAGCCCAGGAGTTGGAGGTTGCTGTGAGCTGTGTGACACCATGGTACTCTACCGAGGGTGATAAAGTGAGACTCTGTCTCTACAAAAAAAAAGAAAAAAAAGAAAGCCTGAATAGGTGGCTATGGAGAGAGCGAGAGATTTGGTTTAGTATTCAAGTAACAAGAGATCTGAAAAGAGAGACAAGAACAGATTAGAATGGGAATAAATAAGTAGAAAAAGAACAGATCTAAGCACATTTCCCCACACTCCATTGAATGAGTCTCCCATTCTTGGAAATAGGTCTTTATTGATCTGATGGAGAATACCTTGTCTTTAAAGTGGTATAGTTCAGTCTCCAGTTAACACTGGACAGTTTATGGAAGAAGCATTTTTCACCACTAATCATGCAGGCTTCTTTTTGTGGGCCGTCACAGTGTGCAGGACTCAGTGATTTCGAAAAACAACAGAAGCTAGGCTGTTGACTTTCAACTGCGGTGCTCCTAATGTTGCAGTAATATTGAACTCTTGTTCTCCTCTCATGGAATCTCATGAGTTCCGAATGCTGGGAAAAGAGTCCTGAACACCAAAAAGAAGTTATAATTGTGATATACAATGGGTTTTTATAATACCACATCTAAGACTGGGTGCCGTGGCTCACGCCTGTAATTCTAGCACTCTGAGAGGCCAAGGTGGGTGAATTGCTTTAGCTCAGGAGTTTGAGACCAGCCTAAGCAAGAGTGAGAGATCCCTTCTGTATAAAAATTGAAGAAAATCAACCCCAGGGCAACAGAGTAAGACTCTGTCTCAAAAAAAAAAAAAGAAGAAGAAAATTAGCCAAATGTGTGGCAAGCACCTGTAGTCCCAACTACTCAGGAGGCTGAGGCAGGAGAAACAACTGAGCGAGCCCAAGAGTTTGAGGTTGCGATGAGCTACAATGCCATGGCACTCTAGCTGGGCAACAGAATGAGACTGTCTCCCAAACAAAACAAAACAAACAAACAATATATATATATATTTTTTTTATGTAAAATATCTTGTCTGGTACCACTTTATGAATGACGAGATTTAAATTACATTTAAATTACACATGTGATCTCCTGGCACTTAAAGTGGAGTACTGGTAACAAAGGGTATCAGATAATCAATTCCACAAGTCCATAGTGTCCTGACCATCTAGATGAGAGAAGGAGTGGAGTATCCTGCCAGTCTGTGGAAACATGTTGTGAAATATTAGGTATAAAATGTCTAGTTCTGGCAGTTGTAGGGCCTGGTTTCAACCCCTAACCAAGTCAGTGCAGACTTTCAGTCTGTCCATATATAATCTTTAGTATCTGGCAGTTTAATAAGGGCGCAAGTGAGCTACCCCCTGTGCAGAAGCCTGGCTTATGAACCGTCCATAGTGTTGGGTGAATTGACAAGCATTGACATCATGAGGGTTAGTGTCAGCATCATCTATGAGGTGCAAGAATCCCATCTGTGCAATCAAACCATAGGGTGTGATTACAATATTGCCCTACTATGTCACCCAGGAAAGATAAAAATTCTTCCTAATGACTTTACCTGAGTAAAGACAGTTCTTAAACTTCCACAGAGGTTTTCTGTGTCCAGTTGACTCACCAACAGGAGAAGCAGCAGAATGTGTTTTTCCTGTGGTTGAGGACGGGTTCCATTCCACCAGGTACTTGTATTGACAGAGAAAAAAATGAATTGAGGTTCCTTTGCATGATCTCAAGGTTGGCATAACCTGTAATTAGATTGATTAGTGTAGCCAATACCCACAGTTCCCAGGTCAAAAGGTCTTTGCCAGGTGTACAAATGGGGCTGTAAGGCCTTGGTATCCCTCTTCCTGGATCTACCATTTACCTGACACACATCTGAGGAGACCCCAAGAGAACCCACGTGTGAAATTCCCCAGCAGGCATCGATCTTCCAGGTAACCTCGGTTTTCCAGGGCAGCAGCCAAGAGGTTAGGACAGTGATGGCTATAGCTGGAGTCCCAGCCGAACAATCCTGGAGGGTCCCTCTGCTTGGCACTGTCATTCCTTGTCCTCCAGCTATTCTTGACCCCAACGTACCATCAAGGGCATCTGTTCCATATGACAAAGATAGGATTGGATTTTAAAAAGGTGAAGGTAACTTACTGTAACTGAGAAAGCGCAGGGAAGCACAATATAAGCTGCTTCTGGCACAGTTACCCAGCAAAAGGCAATTGTTGCATTGCCTGGGCCTCCCCTCTAGAGAAATCCTCCAGCTGTTTGAGATGAGAGATCACAGTAGCTAATAATACTTTTTCCAGTTGTGATAAAATAAACATAACATAAATTTTATCATTTTTAACATTTTTAAGTGTACAGGTCAGTGGTGTTATGTGCATTCACAGCTCTGTGCAACCATCAGCGCCATCCATCTGCAGAAGTTTCCATCTTCCCAACTGAGCTGACTCCATTACACTAACTTCCCTTCTCTCCTCTCCCCACCCCTGGCAACCACCATTCTGTCTTCTGTGTCTATGACCTGGCTGCGTTAGGGACCTGATTTAAGTGAGATCATAAAATATTTGCCCTTTTGTGTCTGGCTTATTTCCCTTAGATTAATGTCTTGGAGGTCCATCCATCTTGTAGCAAGTGTCACAATTTCCTTCCTTCTTAATAGTAAATAATATTCCATTGTGCGCATATGTACATACCACATTGTGTTTATCCAGTCTTCTCTTGATGGACACTTGGTGGCCTCCTGTTTGGCTGTACAATAAGCAAGTGCTTTTGAGTGGTCTCTATGTGCTGTACCTTATTCTAAGTACTTTTCTTCAATTAACACATCGAATCCTCACAGTAATCTGTGAGTTAGTTTCTATCATCACCATCATTTTTCAGATAAAGAAACTACGACACAGAAAGGTTTAATAGCTTTATGAGGTACCTAGCTAGCAAGCAATGGAGCCAGGACTCCAGGCCTTCTATTGTCTAGGGTCAGAGTTCAGGACTGTTTGGGGGGGGGGCATGGCTGCCATGTAGTCAATTTGTTTATTTTATAGATAGGGAAACAGAGGACTTAAAGTGTTAAATGACTTGTCCCATAGCTAGGGTAAACTCCCAAATGAAGATATATGATTTGATTTTTTTTTTAAACATACTTCCTGATTGGGCAGCACCTGTGGCTTAAAGGAGTAGGGCTCTGGCCCCATATGCCAGAGGTGGCAGGTTCAAACCCAACCTCAGCCAAAAACAAACAAAAAACGCAACTTCCTGGTTAAAAAAAAGTCAAGCTGGGTCCTGAAATATCAGTGATCCTTGATATTCTTGAGGATTTATAATGTGCTCTCCTAGACAGACCATGGTATTTTGATGTTATAAGAAATGTATATTTGGTTTTCATCCCAGTCCCTGGTACAGAGTTTCTACAACACTTAGAATTCTTGAGTGATGGGGTGAGGAACATCTTTTGTTAATTCATAATGAATCCCTTTGAACCACACTTGAGTTTATATTAATAAGGCAACTCTTGGGGGTGGGGGGGCAAATAGCTTCAGGAGGGAGGCTGGTTGCCAGAGAAAGCAACCTTATGCTTAGAGGAGGTTGGGACTTTCTTCTCTACACTCTGACCTTCAGGAGCCAGAGAGTCAATCACCAACAGCCAAATGATCTAATCAACATGTAAATATGAGGTCAGTCAATTAAGTTCTCAAACTCATCTTAGAAAAAGTACTATATATCTCATTCCTGAATATCACTATGGTCACCAGATGACCAAGGGGAGTACTTCGAAGGTGACTATAGTGATATTCAGCAATGAGGTACTTAGCACTTTTTGTAGGATGAGTTCAAGAACTTAGTTGTCCAAACTTGTATAGTGGAATCCATAAAAACTCCAAACAAAGAGGTTTGAAAACTTTGCCCTATGCATCTCTTCCTGAGATGTAGCCTTTGTAACAAACTAATAATAGTAAGTAGACTGTTTTCTGATGTAAACTAAAAGTAAAATCCTAGGCTCCCCACTCACTGAACAGATCTGCTCTTGGCCAAGGAGACCTCGGAAAAATCCTAAAACTGAATTCCCAGCCCTGAAGGGAAAAGAGGTTAGACCTGCCTCCTCATGCTCTCTTCTCTTTGGAGTTTAGATACAACAACTGACCAACATTAATGCTAAAGGAGAGATCATAAGACAATAAAACAGACTCTTTGTGACAATAAGATACTCAATTAGTCTGGGGGTAGTGGCTCACACCTGTAATGTTAGTGCTGTAGGAGGCTGAGGTGGATGGATCACTTGAGCTCAGGAATATGAGACAAGCCTGAACAAGAGCGAGACCCCATTTCTACTGAAAATAGAAAAACTAGCTGGGGGTTGTGGCAGGCGCCTGTAGTCCCAGCTACTTGGGAGGCTGAGGCAACAATTGCTCAAGCCCAAAGTTTGAAGTTGCTGTGATCTATGACGCCACCACACTCTACCCAGCGCGACAGAGTAAGACTCTTTCTCAAGAAAAATAAATAAATAAAAAGATACTAAATTATAAACAGGACCTAAGGCCAGGCAAAAGTTAAGTCATAGCTGAAGGCCATCAGTTTGCTTAACAGATGACTTTGAGTTCGTATATTGTGGCTTGCTCTATCATTAACAGACTTTTTATCTTACCTTAGACATTCCTTTCTACTGACTCCAAAGTTTTAGAAAAGTTTAACTCTCAACTAATTGCCAGTTAAAGAATCTCTAAATCCACCGCTGATCTATAAGCACCCCCCCCCCCTTCAAGATGTCCTGCCTCCTTGGTGTGTGTCACACTTTATGGGGGAAGACATGATTGCAAGAGGGACTTTACCTAACAATTGCAATCAGTGTAACCTGGCTTATTGTACCCTCAATGAATCCCCAACAATAAAAAAAAAAAAAAAAGATGTCCTGCCTTTTCCAGCCAAATCAATGTACACCTTCCATGTATTGACTTATGATTTTATCTGCAGTTCCTGTCTCTGAAATGTATCAAAGCAAACTGTAATATAGCTGCCATTAGCCCGTTTACTCAAGACCTCCTGGTGGTGGGATTGCAAACTAATACAGCCTTTTTGGAGAGAAGTATGGAGAATCCTCAAAGATCTAAAAGTAGACCTTCCATTTGATCGTGCAGTCCCATTACTAGGCATCTACCCAGAAGAACAAAATTCATTTTACTACAAAGACATTTGCACCAGGATCTTTACTGAGGCTCAATTTATAATTGCCAGGTCGTGGAAGCAACCTAAGTGCCCATCAACCCATGAATGGATCAGCAAACTGTGGTATATGGATAGCATGGAGTACTATCCAGTCATTAAACAGATGGTGACTTTACATCTTTACATTTCCCTGGATGGAGCTGAAATACATTCTTCTTAGAAAAGTATCGCAAGAATGGGAAAATAAATATCCTATGTACTCTATACAAATATGAAATCAATATATAAAAGTACATGCTCATATGAACTATAAAACACAAATGTAGTCTAGAATGGGGTATAGGGCGGGAGGAGGGGAGTGGGAGGAGTGGAGAAGACAATTGGCAGAAGAATGGAGGCAAGAGGTGGGATCTCAACTAATGTGCACATTGTAAGGATATATAATATGCCCCCTGGATAAGGGGCTATTTTACAAATGGAACTTTACCTGGAAGTGAGAACAATGTAACATAAAAAATTGTACCCTCATATTAATTTGAAATAAAATACAAATTTAAAAAAAAAATCACACACACAAAAAAAAGACATCCTGGATTTGTGTATCTGTAAGCCAGTGATTTTCTTTCTTTCTTTTTTTTTTGAGACAGGGTCTCAGTCTGTCACCCTGGGTAGAGTGCTGTGACATCACAGCTCACAGCAACCTCCAACTCCTGGGCTTAAGCAATTCTCCTGCCTCTGCCTCCCAAGTAGCTGGGACTACAGGCACCTGCCACAACACCCAGCTATTTTTTGGTTGCAGCCATCATTGTTGTTTGGCAGGCCCCGGCTGGATTCGAACCCGCCAGCTCATCCCTTTGGGGACTCAGGGAGACAGCAAGAGTCTTCTGGACCCCAGGAGGAGGACAAAAGCAGTGGAGAAGTGGCAAGTGGTTGCGTTCATTTCTTCTGAGACTGTGACTGTTGGCAGCTGTAGCTACAATAGCATCAAGATTGCAAACAGGGAAGGCCTTCCCTGTAGGTTGTTTTGTTTTTTTGGACTCGGGCACTCGGTTGAACTACCTTGGGAGAACTTGGGCGAGAGTGGGGATGGATGATGCCCAATCTTAAATTCAGCAGGTGCAAAGTGAAAATATTTCATCTTCTCACGCAAACAAGTCTGTGGATACCTCCTTCCTGGGGACAGTGGCATTCCTGTGGTCACCATGACCCCTGAACCCTCTGCCCTTCCTTCATTCCAGACCTCTTCCTCCTTCATTCCAGATGGTAGTGAACAGCACTACCGTCCAGCACCATTGTCCCTCAAAGTGAGCCAGGGAGGAGGGTACCAGACGGATCTAAGAGAAAGGCCAGAGGCTAGGTGGGGAGTTTGGGTTTTATTCTACTTGTAATAGATAACCAGTGCAGGGGGTGAAGCAGAGTGGTGACAAGTCTGAGCTATTTTCTAAAAGGATCACTCTGGCTGCTGAGAGTGGATCTTAAAGGGACAAGTGGGTGGACCAGGCAGAAAGCTCCCGAAGGAGTCTCACGAGAGTGATGGGGACACCCAAAGCTCCAACCTCTCTGTGCCTGAGCATGTCTCTGAGCCAGCCCTGCTCTCAGCCTGTACATACCCTTTACCCAATTTCTGCCACACTTCTCCCTGTACCCAGTGAGCACGGTTAGGTATCCAGCTCACTGTGAGTCCCTCCCTGCCTGAGCCCCACTCCCCTGCCCCCAGCTTCCCCAGGGGACAATGAGGTGGTCCCACTTTGTAGGACTTGACGGTAACATGTGACACACATCCTAAGTCTGTTTCCTCACTGAACTTCAGACAATGCCTATCTTCTGGGCTTACCTTGTTTCTTTTCTTTCTTTTTTTTTTTTTTTTTTTTGAGACAGAGGCTCAAGCTGTCTCTCTAGGTAGAGTGCCGTGGCATCACAGCTCACAGCAACCTCCAACTCCTGGGCTCAAGCTGTTCTCTTGCCTTAGCCCCCCATGTAGCTGGGACTACAGGCACCTGCCACAACTATTTTTTGTTGCAGCCTTCATTGTTGTTTGGCGGGCCCAGGCTGGATTCCAATCCGCCAGCTCAGGTGTATGTGGCTGGCACCTTAGCCACTTGAGCCACAGGTGCTTAGCCATTCTGGCCTTATCTTTATAGTTCTGCCGACCACAGGCCATTAAGGGGTCAGACTACAGGCCACTGAGGGCTCACTGAAGGAAAGAAGGTGAGACTGAATCCACTATGGGCAGGGCAGGGCCACGCAGACGAACCCATGTGTTGGGTCACTAGGAAAGCAACAGGTTACGAAAGTGGCCAAGCAAAAATTGAAAGCCAGAGGTCATGTGGAGTCCTCAGAAGAGAGAAGGCAGGTGGGAGAGGATGGAGTGGCTGCAGGGATAGCGGCACCCATGCCTGCCACAGGGAGTGAATTGCAGGCACCTGGAGCTGGAACACACCTTGCTGTTGCTTAGCAAAAGATAAGTCTCTCTTATCTCTCCTCCCACAACTTTAACTACCATTAACTATGGTTAGCAGTTGACAACCGCCTCTGCCCCAAGATACGGATAGCAGGCTGTACGCCTACTCAGCAGGAATTCTTGGCTCCGCTCCCATCTGTTCTGGGGAAGTTGCAACACATAGAGATAAATTAACTCATAGAAGAAGGTCAAGCCATCCTGTTCAATACTGGGCTGGAGGGAGAAGGGGAGTAGGGGAGGAGAGCTGGCTGGGGGGAGGTGGGATTGGCAAAAGGATCAATGCTATTTTTCTTATCACAAACACATTACTATATGATTTATAATAAACAATGTATTTTATTAAAACACGGCAGATTATTTCAAGGTGGGCTAGACCAGTGCTTCACACGTTGTGTTCTTGCAATGGGAACCCAGCTGTGAAGTGTTGGTTGCCAGTCTGAGAAGAAATAATAGAAGTTAAGAGAAATTCTTTAAAAAGTTTCATGGCAATTTGGGAGTATAATTTTTTGTCTGTTGAATCTAATAATGAGAAGAGGGCTTGTATTTTGTAAGTCCTTTTAAAAACTTCATCTTCCCAGTAAACCCTTTTTTTTGTTTGAGACAAGTCTCACTATGTTGCCCTCAGCAGAGTGCTGTGGCGTCATGAGAGAACTGAACTAACGCCATCTTAGGAAGTTCCACCGCCATCTTAGGAGTTAAGTTTTGTTTCTCCACCATTTTGTTCTGTAGATTTAATTTTCCTGTAAGCCCTAGCAATTCTCTGAAATCAAAAGATGGTCACCTCCCATTCAGAACCCACACTCTGGATCAGGCCATCCAGCAGCCAATCCTGGAGTGTCCCATACCCGGTATCTCTGTACGCCCTGCCCGCTGTGCCAAATTATAAAAACCCTCCACCCCAGAGCTCGGGGCTCCTGGCTTGAATCCACTGCAGCGGAGCCCCTGGGAGCCCAAGCTCGAGCTTGCTGCAATAAAAGGTTCTTTTGCTTTTGCATCGGACTCAGCTCCCTGGTGGTCTTTGGTGATTTCACCATCTGGGCATAACATTTGGGGGCTCGTCCAGGATTCCCCCAAGACTCCCTGAGGACCCTGACCTGAAGGGCCCTTAAGTGGTCAGTGTCTGTCTTGTTGTAGTCATTGTGGTTGTTTTTGAAACCCGGGATCTGTAAAGGGTTGTCGGCGTGAAGTCAAGGCGGATGTGCTGGAGGCTGCTGGCCAAGGGTGCCAAGGAGAAGTCCCAGCCCCTTCTGGAAGGGACCTGACCCCTCCGGACTGGGACGTGGAATCCCCAGGGCATGGTGTGAACACAGTTCCCCTTGTGGTCCTTTTGGACGGACGTAACGGGTTGCTCCTGCAGCACCGTCAGGGACCATCGTCCCATTTTTAGTTTTGTTTCCGTGGATCGTTGGTCTTGTGTGTCCTCATTGTATTGTGTGTTTTGTGTTTTGTTGGTGTTTTAGTGTGGCTGGCCACAACAGGGCAACTTTGACTGCCAATGTGGGACAGACTCAGACGACCTCCCTTTCTCTTTTCCTTGATCATTTTTCAGGGGTTAAAACTAGTGCTCAAGATTTGGGACTTGTGGTGAAAAAAGCTAAACTGATTACTTTCTGTAGGAGCAAGTGGCCAACCTTCAATGTTGGCTGGCCTCCATAAGGGACCTTTCATCTCCTCATTATTTTCCAGGTTAAGGACATCGTTTATCATCCACAGACCAGTCACCCCAACCAGGTCCCGTGCATCACTTCTTGGCAGAACCTAGTAGAAGACCCCGCTCCCTGGCTGAAAGCAATTTTGCCCCTGCCCCCGGCAGACATAAGTGAGAGCAGTTCAGTTCTCACAGTGCTTAATTATCCCCCCCACCCCCCCCTTGAGAAACCTCTTAAGCCCTCCGTGCCTCTCTACCCTGTCTTGCAGGGTAGTTCAGACCAAGATCTACTTTGCCCTCCTCCATATCACTCCCCCCACCTCTAGACCTTTGCAGGTCAAACGCTCACCCCCTGGAGAGGTGGCGGTGGGCGAGCTGGCCGCTCAAGCAGGGGCAGCAAGACCTGTCACTGGGAGTCCACCATTCACCAGACAGCCAGCTCACCTAGAGGCGGCAGCCGACTTGACTGTCCTACCCTTGAGGGCCATGAGTCCCCTGGATGAGGGCAGGGCTCAGACTCTTCATTATTGGCCCTTTATCACTAGTGATTTGTATAAGTGGCAAATGCAGAATCCTAGGTTTTCTGAAAAACCCACTGCACTAATTGATCTCTTGGATTCTGTCCTTTTCACCCACCAGCTCACTTGGGAAGATTGTCAGGTGCTGTTCACCACGGAAAAGAGAGAGAATGCTGTCGGAGGCCCAGAAGTCGGTCAAGGGCTGAGACGGGACTCCCACTACCAACCCCGCTGAGATTGATGCTGCCTTTCCCCTCACCCGCCCTAAGTGGGACTTTAATACGGGACCAGGTCAGGTGAGTTTCCGAGTCTACTGCCAGGCTCTAATGAGGGGTCTCCAGAAAGTGGCCAGTAAGCCGACTAATTTGGCTAAGGTGGGGAACGTGCAGCAGGAGAAAAATAAGTCCCCTGCTGCCTTCCTGGAAAGGATCATGGA
Source organism: Nycticebus coucang (assembly GCF_027406575.1). NCBI lineage: Eukaryota > Metazoa > Chordata > Mammalia > Primates > Lorisidae > Nycticebus > Nycticebus coucang. The sequence continues at coordinate 11,177,879 of NC_069793.1, forward strand.
AGCATTCCATACTTACACACCCATGAATCCTGAAACAGAGGATAACAAGGCTACAGTTATCATGGCCTTTGTTAACCAGTCTGCCCCTGACATAAAAAGGAAACTCCAGAGAATAGACAGGCTGGCTGAGAAGTCTTTACAAGATTTACTTGCAGTAGCTGAGAAAGTATATAACAACAGAGAGACCCCTGAGGAGAAGCAGACCAGGCCAGGCAAACTCAAGACCTGGCTAAAATCCTGCTGGCCGCCACTACCGCCAAACCTCAGGACCAGCAGGCTCGGCTACAGCGACCAACAGGAGGGTGAGGAGAAACCTTGGGGGGGATGCCGGCCACTACAAAAGGACCAGTGCGCCTACTGCAAGGAGATGGGGCACTGGGCCAAAGAATGTCCTAAAAGGAGATCTGGCAAGCCCACCTCCCATGGTAAGACTCACATCCTAGACCTTGGGGACCTGAGTGACTAGAGGGGTCAGGGTTTCAGCATCCCTCCCTGAACCCAGGGTAACCCTCAAAGTGGAGGGGACACCAGTAGATTTCCTAGTGGACACAGGCACCCAACATTCAGTACTTACAGCAGATCAGGGTAAACAGGACACAAAGATGTCTTGGGTTCAAGGAGCAACTGGGATGAAACAGTACTCATGGACTACCTGAAGAACTGTGGATTTGGGCATGGGCTGGGTATCCCATGCATTTATGGTCATCCCAGACTGCCTGTACCCCTTACTGGGCAGAGATCTGTTGAATAAAATTGGGGCCCAGATGTCCTTCAAGCAGGACGGACCCCAGATCACAGATAACCAAGTGCACCCTATACAAGTCCTAACTGTCCGGTTGGAGGATGAATACAAACTCCACCAGCAATCACCACAAGTGCAGTCTGACATTGATGTTTGGCTTTGCTCTCAGCCGTAAGCATGGGCGGAGATAGGAGGAATAGGATTGGCCATTCATCGGCCCCCAATTATAGTAGAGCTCAAACCTGGAGCAGAGCCCAGGCAGTAAAACAATACCCCATGGCATCAGAGGCAAAGAAAGGAATACTTCCGCATATTAGGTGCCTCTTAAAAGCAGGAATTTTAATCTCTTGCCAATCAGCATGGAACACTCCCTTGTTGCTGTCAAAAAAACCCTCACTAGTGACTATCATCCAGTGCAGGACTTACAGGAAGTCAACAAGCGGGTTAGGGATACACACCCTACTGTGCCCAACCTGTACACGCTCCTGAGTGCTTTGGCCCCAACTCAGACATGGTACACAGTGTTAGACTTGAAAGATGCCTTTTTCAGCTTGCCCCTAGCGCTACAAAGCCAGGCCATACTCACTTTTGAGTGGAGCAACCCGGAGGAAGGTATCAGTGGACAGCTGACCTGGACCTGTCTACCACAGGGCTTCAAGAACTCTCCAACTATCTTTGATGAAGCTCTACATGAAGATTTAGATGAGTTCCGCAGGCTACACCCCGGCCTAACCCTCCTCTAGTACGTGGATGATATTCTGATAGCAGCTGCCAATGAACAAGATTGCCTGCAAGGCACGCGAGATCTGCTGTTACTATGGGGGACTTGGGATACCGAGCATCGGCAAAGAAAGCCCAGATTTGTCGGCAGACTGTAAGTTATCTAGGATATGTACTCAAAAATGGCCAGAGGTGGCTGAGCGAGGCCAGAAAACAGACTGTGCTAGGAATCCCTACCCCCACCAACCCTAGGCAGGTGCGGGAGTTTCTAGGATCGGCAGTATTCTGCCGGCTGTGGGTGCCAGGGTTCACTGAGATTGCCAGGCCTCTATACAAAGCCACAAAAGAGAGAGAACCCTTTCAATGGTCAGCAGACATGGACCAGGCATTTAAGGAACTCAAAGCTGCCCTGCTGACTTCCCCTGTGTTGGGCCTCCCCAACCTAAGAAAACCTTTTCATTTGTATGTGGATGAACATAAAGGGGTGGCCAAGGGAGTATTAACTCAGTCTCTAGGACCCTGGACTCGTCCCGTGGCCTAACTGTCTAAGAGGCTAGACCCGGTAGCAACGGGGTGGCCTCCTTGCCTATGTATCATAGCTGCCACCACCCTCCTGGTAAAAGATGCAGATAGACACACCCTAGGACAGGAACTATTAATAACCACCCCCCATGCTATCGAGGGAGTCCTGAAGCAGCCCCCAGACCGGTGGATGAGTAACGCACGGCTGATGCACTACCCAAGTCTGCTACTGAATCCACCATGGGTACAGTTCCTGCCCAGTGCTGCCTTAAATCCTGCCACTCTCCTACCAGTCCAGATGTAGAGGCACCGATCCACCACTGCCAGGACATACTAGTCCAGGTCCGCAGCCTCTGCCAGGACCTGACTGATCAACCATTGCCGGACGCCGAAGAGACTTGGTTCACAGATGGCAGCAGCTTCATGAAGGATGGACACAGGTACACAGGAGTGGCCGTAGTCTCCGAAACAGACACTCTATGGGCTGAGCCACTACCGGGCAGCTCCTCTGCCCAACGAACTGAACTTATCACCCTCACCAAAGCTTTAGTCCTGAGAAAAGGGAAAATGGTCAACATGTACACTGATAGCCATTATGCATTTGCCACGGCTGCTGACAGTGGAAGGAAAGGCAGTCAAGAATAACCAAGAAATACTGGATTTTCTGGCCGCCATCTGGCTACCAAGAAAGTTGGCCATTATCCACTGCCCAGGACACCAGAGGCCCATCACCTCAGTGGGCAGAGGTAATCACTGGGTAGATGAGGCAGCCCTCAGTGCAGTCCAAGCCTTGACCATTAGCCTGCCAGACCCTGGGCCACCACTCCTGCCAGAGAAGCCTGAATACACCCTAGAATACCTGGCGTGGCTTTGTACTATTCCTCAAGCACACAACCCTCCACAGCACAATGGCTGGTGGTGCACTGCTGATGGAAAGACCATCCTCCCAGCACTGCTAGGGATGAAAGTGCTACAGCACATGCACCAGCCCACCCACATGGGCAATAGAAGACTGAAGGACTTAGTCCACCATGCAAAGATCAAGATTGAACAATTAGACACCAAGGTTGATCAGGTAATCAGTGCTTGCAAGGCTTGTCAGCTCACCAACAGCAGGGTTGGGCCGACTGCCCAAGGAAACCGTGAGCGGGGAAACAAACCTGGTGCGTATTGGGAAGTAGATTTTAAGAAATTAAACCAGGACAGTATGGGTATAAATATCTCTTAGTTTTTATAGACACCTTCTCTGGGTGAGCCAAAGCCTTCCCTATGAAGGATGAGACTGCCCAGACAGTGGCAAAGAAATTGCTGGAAGACATCCTTCCTAGGTATGGACTGCCAGCCCTGATTGGCTCAGACAATGGCCCTGCCTTCGTATCTCAGGTAACCAAGGGGTAGCAACCGCCCTGGGACCAACCTGGAAATTACATTGTGCTTACAGGCCCCAGAGCTCAGGTCAGGTAGAAAGGATGAACAGAACCCTAAAAGAGACCTTGACTAAATTATCTCTCGAGTCTGGCGGAGACTGGGTAGCTCTCCTCCCCTTTGCCTTGTATCGGGTCAGGAACTGCTTAGAAGCTTGGGCTTACTCCCTACGAAATACTCTATGGGAGACCACCACCCATTGTTCCCAATACCTGCATAGCAATGTTAACTGAAGCAGATGATGAAAATTTCCTTCTCTCCCTTCAATGTTATCAACAGGTACAAAAAGAATGTTGGAACTGCCTGCAAGCTACTTATGAAGCGGGCCCCATACCTGACCCCCACAAGTTCCGGCCTGGCGACTGGGTCTATGTGAAGAGGCACCGCCGGGAAACACTGGAACCCTGCGGGAAAGGACCCTATGTTGTAGTCCCGACGACACCAACTGCCCTTAGAGTGGACGGTTGCCTCCTGGCTACACCACACCCATGTCAAACTTGCAGACCCATTCACCATCTGGGAAGACTTCATCCCACAATGAAAGATTCAGCGGGACAGAGGCAATCCTTTAAAACTCAAGCTGCAGCGCTCTCCACCTGCTCCATGCTGATTTTATTGCTCGTATGTACTCCCTTGTGTGCTTCCCCCTGCTCGAACCCACACCAACCTTATAATGTAACCTGGCAGATCTTTGGGGGGCCTATCTCTGGAGTCCGGTCCGAAGAGTGGACATTGTTAAATTCTACTTGGGGGATACACCCTAGGGACACGTGGTTCCCAGATTTATTTGTGGACCTGGACCAGATAATAGGCCTGACATATAGCTCATGGACAGCACGGGATAGCTCTTACTATGTATATCCAGGCCACACTATTACAAGTGTGGGGGAAAACGCCATTATTTTTGTCAACACTGGAGCTGTGTCTCCACGGGCCAGATCTGGTGGGAACCCCCTAAAGCTCCTGATTTGATAATAGTGAAAAGGAGCCCCCATCCATGGTCAGATAGAACTGGCAGGAACAATTGCCACAAGACAGGGGTTCAAGGGAAATGGAGACTCTGCTACCCAGTGCGCATTCAGTTCACAGATGTGGGAAAAAAGGCCCCCTCCTGGGAATCCGGTAAAAACTGCCTAAAGGGACTTCGCCTTTATGCCGTGGATCGAATGGGCTATAAGGAGGATTCTTTTTTTTTTTTTTTTTGTAGAGACAGAGTTTCACTTTATGGCCCTGGGTAGAGTGCCGTGGCATCACACAGCTCACAGCAACCTCCAACTCCTAGGCTTAAGCAATTCTCTTGCCTCAGCCTCCCAAGCATCTGGGACTACAGGTGCCCGCCACAACGCCCAGCTATTTTTTTGTTGCAGTTCGGCTGGGGCCAGGTTTGAACCTGCCACCCTCGGTATATGGGGCCGCCACTCTACCGACTGAGCCACAGGTGCCGCCCAAGGAGGATTCTTTAGACTGAGAGTGGTGTACAGTCTACTGATAGAAAAACCTACCTGGATTGGCCCCAACCGAATTCTCCAGCCCCTAGCAGACCCCCAGATTCTCCCAGAGTTGACAACTTGTGCCCCTGAAACAGCCCTGTCAGTTAATTCTTCCAGGAGCCAGCTTGAGTTCCTGGACCTCACCTGGGAGTTACTCACGAATACATACCAGGTGGTAAACTTAACCAGGCTGGATCTGACAGTGGCCTGCTGGCTCTGCTTTAGTGTAAAACCCCCTTATTATGAGGGCATTGTCATTCTGGGGAACTACACCTCTGGGGAAGCCACGGCTTGCCAATGGCATCAGAACCACCCTAGACTTACCCTTTAAATAGTAGTAGGGAAAGGCGTGTGCATCAGGAAAGTGCCTATCTCCCACCAACACCTATGCAATGCCACCGCCCAGTGGAATGGTACTGGGTATCTAATACCCTCAAGCAATGCCTCTTGGGCCTGCTCCATAGGATTAGCCCTATGTATACACGCGGAGGTCTTAAATCAGAATCATGATTACTGTGTCCTGGTACAGTTAATACCTAAAATAATCTACCATGAAGAGGGCACAGTACTGCAGAGATTCTTAAACCCAACCCCACGCAGGAAGCGGGAAATAATTACCGCACTGAACATCTCAGCGTTATTAGGGTAGGGTTTAGCGAGGGCTGGGACTGGGGTGTCTACCTGAAGGGAACTAGACTTATCAATCCTTCAACAAGGAGGGCTCTGTGCTGCCTTAGGAGAGGAATGCTCTTTCTATGCTGGTCACTCAGGAGTGGTGAAAGAATCAATGGCCCTTGTGTGGGAGAGTGTGCACAAGTGTAAATTAGAAAGAGAAAGTGAACAGAGCTGGTATGAGTTCTTCAGTTGGTCCCCCTGGTTGATAACTCTGATATCAGCTTTGGCTGGTCCCCTAGTGCTACTACTCCTACTCCTAACTATAGGCCCCCGCTTCAATAGGCTCATCACTTCTGTACGAGAACGATAGGGGCAGTACAATTGTTAGTTTTGAGAAGCCAATATCAGCCTCTCCCAGATGGGGGGTGGGGCTGGAGAAGACACAGATGGTGCCAGTCCCATGATTGGGCCCTTGGAGTCACAAGGCAGAGGGGAATGAGAGAACTGAACTAATGCCATCTTAGGAAGTTCCACCACCATCTTAGGAGTTAAGTTTCGTTTCTCCACCATTTTGTTCTGTAAGTTTCATTTTCTAGTAAGCCCAGGCAATTCTCCGAAATCACAAGATGGTCACCTCCTAATCAGAACCCACACTCTGGATCAGGCCACCCAGTGGCCAATCCTGAAGTGTCCTATACCTGGTACCTCTGTATGCCCTGCCTGCTGTGCCAAATTATAAAAACCCTCCACCCCAGAGCTTGGGGCTCCTGGCTTGGATCCGCTGCAGCAGAGCCCCCCGGGAGCCCAAGCTCGAGCTTGCTGCAATAAAAGGCTCTTTTGCTTTTGCACCGGACTCGGCTCCCTGGTGGTCTTTGGGGATTTCACAATCTGGGCATAACAGTCACAGCTCATAGCAACCTCGAACTCTTGAGCTCAAACGATTCTCTTGCCTCAGCCTCCCAAGTAGCTGGGACTACAGGCACCCACCACAATGCCCAGTTATTTTTTTGTTGCAGTTGTCATTGCTTAGCTGGCCCCAGCCAAGTTCAAACCCGCCAGCCTGGGTGCATGTGGCCAGTGCCTTACCCACTGAGCTATGGGCACCTCCTCAGTCCTTTTTCAAAAAACATATTCTTTGAGATATTCCCAGCAATTCCTAAAGTGCTACCCGGAAGTATTGATGTGTGACACGTTGGCAGTGAAGAAAAACAGCCCGGTCCTTTGGCCCAGACACTTTGAGAAGCATTGAGCCCAGTCTGGGGAGGTGTGTGGTGGTGGCAAGGAAGAGGCACAGAGACCTGGGAGTGGCACTTGGACATGTAGGGGTGAGGGCAACTACCCTTCCCTCCCAAAAGTTTGCTGAAAGATCAATTCACAATAAAGTAGATGAATACGAGAAAGGCTTACCTACTGTGCTTAGGAGGATAATCACAAAATGATTCCCCAGCATCCCAGTGGGGTACAGAAATGTATACATCCCCATTTTAGAGGGGTGGGGGAGATGAGGAATATAGGTGATTCCATTTAGGGGCAATACCTGGTCGCTAGGGAGGATGAATAGATACAGGAGGGTGGGTGGATGGGAGGGAGACAGAGTGACTTAACCCGAGAGCTAGGTATAATATTTAAAAGGATGTGGGTCAGTTCTGGTTACATGCTTTATCTTCCCTTAGGCAATATATTGAGATAACAGGCCAGGGAAGGTCTATTTTTCTTTTTGATGGGTCTGTCTGGTGTATGCAGATAGGGGGAAAACCTCTTCCGAGTTCTGTTGACCTCTGAGGGCCTTTAATTCAAAATACTGTTCGTACCTAGGGGTCATATTTTGAGGTGGATTTTCCTGAGCTTCAGACCACAGCCCCATGAAGGGAGTGATGACAGAGCTGGACAGAGAAGCAGGTGTGACCATAGAACGGGGTCACAAAGAAGGGACAGCTGGCCAGGGGTGGTCCCAGAGAAGCATCAGATTTTGTGGGGGCCTGGGTCCCCTTAACCTTTTCTGGGATCTGCACTGAGGGCAGATGATGGGAGAAAAAGCTCAGACTTGGTTATCTCAGGTGAAATACCCAATGCGAGCCTGTGAGGGGCGGGTGCTAACCCAGCAGCATCTCAAGTGCAGCCAGCAAGTGCAGCATTGGCCATTCTCCCATGGGTCGCTTTATTCTATCAAAAATCATACATCAAGTCGACAGCATAATGCATTAACTTAATTTGAGTTATTCAAAGTAAGGTGCCTCAAGTAATCATTAACAATCAGAAGAAGGAAAACAAAGGGAAGGAAAATCACGCAGGCACATCATGTGATTACAACTTGGGGATAAACTTCTCTAACTTGCTTCAGTGATTCTTTTTTTTTTTTTTTTTTTTTTGTAGAGACAGAGTCCCACTTTATGGCCCTTGGTAGAGTGCCATGGCCTCACACAGCTCACAGCAACCTCCAACTCCTGGGCTTAAGCGATTCTCTTGCCTCAGCCTCCCGAGTAGCTGGGACTACAGGCACCCACCACAACGCCCGGCTATTTTTTGGTTGCAGTTTGGCCGGGGCCAGGCTTGAAACCGTCACCCTCGGTATATGGGGCCGGCACCTTACCAACTGAGCCACAGGCGCCGCAGGACTCAGGCAATAGTAATGTTTGGTTCCTAGGCATTCTGTTCTCAGCCACCGGTAACAGTAGGGCAATCTGTAGCCCAGGAAAATGGCAGGGCATAGGATCTTAGATTGTAGTTAACAGGACCCCCAGAATCCTAGCCCTGAGCCTGCCTGGTGCCCGACATCCTATGTAAACCACCAGGCTATTGCTAGCCTTGAAATGCTTGGCCTAAACTATACTACAAACCCGACTCCCACAGGATTTTTTCATTTTTGTCCCAAACTTAACATCAAAAGAATAAACCCAAGAGCAAGAGGTTGTGAGAAAGTAGGTCACCCCCTTTTGTGTCCTCCCAGAGCTTTCTGGGCAGGGCTGCAGGGACATCTGAACCAAATGGGATTGAAGTTCTTAAATTCTAGGAGATAATTAGTTAATCTAGTTAATCTCTAAGGAGATTAACTTTTGAATTAGAAATCTGAGACTCAAATGGGGTTCCTCCTGGGGTTGCCTCTACACAAGCATCGCTATGAAAGTCAATCCCAAATTTCCTGGGTTGTGCTGGGGAAATTCTGACACGCTGTGCTTCCATCTGGATACGTTGGGTAGGAGGCTGGCTGCCTATACAAAAATCAATTGGTCAACAACCTCTGAGTGAAATACAGACGGCACAGCTGCCTTTGTAGGGGAGGAAGAGAAGTGGTTGGTCTTTAGGGAGCTTTGAGCCCAACTGGGGAACACTGTAAGTGACAAATAAGAAGGGTGAGGACAGATACAGTATCAACAAAGCACAGCTGATTTTTCCAGCAGCATATATTTAGTGTTCAAATTGACAAAGAGAGATTGCTGTGTGAATAGAAGTGTCTTTGAAGACTCAGAGGTGGATCTAGAAGGCTGGTAGAAGTTTAACAGAAACAATTTGTTTTGTTTTTTGGCTAGAAGGCAAGGGAAAGAATACCATAGTTTCACAGTGGCCAGAATGCCAAAGGCAGGGGTCCTCAAACTATGGTCCGCAGGCCACATGTGGCCTGCCCAAGGACAGTTATCCAGCACGCTGGGTACTTTTGCCACAGCTGCCTGTCCTGCTTAGCAGCCAACTCGGCCCGGGCCACAGTGCGCATGTGTGGAATGTGCGCCAACTCTCCAACTCTGCTCCTTCTCTCAGTCTCTCCCTGCCCCTCCTTCTCTCTGTCTCTCGATTCCTCCTCTCAGTCTCTGGTGTAATCAGAGGAGTCACCAGGTTGCCTGTGCAGAGCCTGCTGCTGCTAAGGACCAACATAAGAACAAGTTAGGATTTATTTATTTATTTTTTGAAGTTAGGAGGTCTTTTTTTTTTTTTTTTTTGAAGTTAGAAGAGCCTTTTTTTTTTTTTTTGGCCGGGGCTGGGTTTGAACCCGCCACCTCCGGCATATGGGACCGGTGCCCTACTCCTTGAGCCACAGGCGCCGCGAGCCTTTTTTTTTTTTTTTTTTAAGTTGGTTAGTTGGTTGGGGGTGGTTTCTAGGGGGGTTGCATCACAGTGATAATGCAAATAGTCAGCACTCAGTGCTAATGCAAATTGTCAGTGCTCAGAGGTAATGCAAGTGGTCAGGGCTCAGTGGTAATGACACTTGTAAGTGCTCCGTGTTAATGCAAATTGTTAGCGCTCAGTATTAATGCAAATTGTCGGCAGTCAGTGTTATCGCAAATGGTCAACAGTCAGTGTTAATGTAAATGGTCAGTGCTCGGTGTTATCCCATGGGGGCCCCAAACTGGCGATCTGTCTAGGGCCCCATGGGAACTTAATCCAGCTCCGCAGACAGCTGAGGAGTAGGAAACCCAATTTAATTGACAGTAAGTGCATTTATATTCTGATTGCTATTCAGTTGTGTATGATATATGTTGTGTGCTATGTAAGCCCTGGTTCACACTGTTGTGATCTCTGAGCAGTGTGAGTTCAACCATACATTTGGAAGAAAAAAGGCATACGTGCCTTCTTTTTTCCTTCAGTGGAATCTGATCGCATGGGTGAGAAGACCCATGCGATCAGATTCCTGTACGAGTTCACAGATCGCAGTGCGGTTCGCACAGGGTAGTGTGAACTGGAAAGGTGGTAGAGCCGGTGGTACCGGCTCTGTAATTGTGTCTGTTCCCACACCACACCAGTGTGAGCCTGAGGTAAAAGTGGAGTTCCACCATATGGGTACTGGCGAGGCTGAAATGATGTGGACTGGGAAAGCTGCATTGATGGACACTGATCAGACTGTATTGATGGGCAGTGCAGTCTATATATCTCTGTGTGGGCAAAGTTATTGCTGGTATATTGTTTTTGGAGTGCTGGATATATATAGTGGTGTTTTATTAATAGCAATTTGGAATCCCTAGGAAACAATGATATCAAGAAAGAGAAAAATTGACTCGGAGTGTAGGATATTCAAAGAACAGTGGGCTTATGATTACTTTTTTGTGCAGTACAAGGAAAGAGCTGTGTGTTTGATACACCAGGATATAGTGTCTGTGTTCAAAGAAGACAATTTATGTCAACACTATCAAACTCAACATAAAGATAAATATGATTGTTTGGTTGGAGAAGTGAGAAAAGATAAAATATTAAAATTGAAATATACATTGACAACTCAGCAAAATACTTTTGTGAAGCAGAAACAGCTAAATACTTCATCACTGTGAGCAAGTTTTCAAGTTGCCAAGCTAATAGCGTGCACTGGCAGACCATTCGTGGAGGGAGAATTTGTTAAAGAATGCCTTCTTTTTTTTTTTTTTTTTTTTGGTTTTTAGCCTGGGCTAGGTTTGAACCCACCACTTCCAGCATATGGGACCGGTGCCCTACTCCTTGAGCCACAGGCGCTGCCCAAGAATGCCTTCTTTATGTTGCCAAAGGGATGTGTCCAGGGAAGGCCGATTTATTTAGTACAGTGAGTCTTTTAGGACCCTCAATTACACAAAGGATTGAAGAAGTAGGAGACAATTTGCATCAGCATTTGCAAAACTCCGCAAAAAACTTTCCTATTTTTCCTTGGCACTTGACAAAAGTAATGATGTTTGTGATTCTGCACAACTTCTAATTTTTATTCATGGGACGAATGACTATTTCAAAGTCACAGAAGAGCTTGCTGCACTGCAAAGCATCAAAGGAACAACTACAGGAGAGGATATGATGAAAAGGTTTGCCAAACTGTGAATAGTTTGGAGCTGGACTGGGCAAAACTAGCCAGTGTGACAACTGATGGTGCTCCTAGCATGGTGGGGTCTAAGAAAGGAGTAATTGCTTGCATTAACCAAGAGATGGACAAACATAACCATTCTCATCCAATAGCCATACACTGTCTCATCCACCACCAAGTGCTGTGTAGTAAATCACTGAAGTGGGACTCTGTTGTGAAAACTGTGGTATCTTGTGTTAACTTCATTAGAGGTAATGCACTAAACCACAGACAATTTCAGGAATTTCTGTCTGAGCTAAATGTTGCCTGTGATGTTCCATACCACACAGAAGTCCGTTGGCTGAGTTGACAGAGAGTTTTTAAACATTTCTATGACTTACTTCCACAAATTACAGCTTTTCTGCTTTCAAAAAACAAAGAAGTATCAGAGCTCAATGATGCAGAATGGAAATGGCACCTTGCCTTTCTGACAGATGTAACAGAGCTACAGAGCTACTCAACAGTTTCAATGTGCAACTTCAAGAAAAGGGGAAGCTCATCTGTGATATGCAATCACGTGTGAAAACATTTGAAGTAAAATTAGGCCTCCTCATCAAACAAGTGAAGGAGGAAAATTTCTGCCATCTCCCCACAACTCAAAATCTGTTAGCAGAAAATCCCTTGGTTGCATTCCCAAATAAAACATGTGTGGATTCACTGGAAAAGTTGCAAAAAGAGTTCCAATTTAGATTTAAAGAGCTTCATCTCCATGGAACTGGCTGAACTGCAGAATTGTGACTCTCTGAAAGATGCATTCAAGTCAAGCAGCCTTCCTAATTTCTATACATCTCTCCCCTCTGAGACATATCCTAATCTCAGGAACCATGCACTCAAAATGGCAACCATCTTTGGCAGCACTTTTTGTCTGTGAACAGACTTTTTCCAGAATGAAACATCTGAAATCTCCAACCAGATCTGGACTAACTGATGCACACTTGCATCACTTGTTACGACTAGCAGTGACAAGTGTGGAACTGGACATTGACCATCTCATTAGCCAAAAGCAGGCCCATAGTTCCCATTGAAATACTGGTAAGTTTGTTGATTTAACTTTACTTGTTCTTCATTTTAAATATTGTATTTGTTCCCATTTTGTTTTTTTACTTCAAAATAAGATATGTGCAGTGTGCATAGGAATTTGTTACTAGTTTGTTTTTTTTTTTGTTTTTTTTTTGTAGAGACAGAGTCTCACTTTATGGCCCTCAGTAGAGTGCCGTGGCCTCACACAGCTCACAGCAACCTCCAACTCCTGGGCTTAAGCGATTCTCTTGCCTCAGCCTCCCGAGTAGCTGGGACTACAGGCGCCCGCCACAACGCCCGGCTATTTTTTTGTTGCAGTTTGGCCGGGGCCGGGTTTGAACCCGTCACCCTCGGTATATGGGGCCGGCGCCTTACCGACTGAGCCACAGGTGCCGCCCTGTTTTTTTTTTTTTTTTAACTATAGTCCAGCCCTCCAATGGTCTAAGGGACAGTGAACTGGCCCCCCGTTTAAAAAGTTTGAGGACCCCTGTTATATGCCATCAAACTAAAAGCAAACTTCCAGGACTTTAATTAGAAAGCTGATATATCCATGAGTATTGCTAACCTAACCTCAAACAGAACAGAAATTAATTACATAGGCCAGAGCCGATTTTCATGACTTTTTATTTGAAACATTGCTGATTCTTTCTGTGTTTTCTTTTCCAGAAGTCAAAAAAAACCTTTTTCCATCTCCTGATGGAAGCTTAAAAAGAAGCCCCTTGCTCTATTTTGTGAAACCTGCATACATTCCACCTAGTGATTATGTTCTCCTGAAGACTTATAGGGAACATCCTGATGAACAACTGAAAGGAAAGTGGACTGGCCCCTGGGACATCCTGCTTGCCACCCACACCACAGTCAAGTTGGCTAGATTACATCACTCCAGCATCAAGCCTTAATCCCCCGGGAAAACCAGTGAACTCAAGCTGGACCAATGGACTGCAGAACTATACAGAGGGGATGGTTAAGAGCTTCAGTCGTCAGGATGGGAAGTGTATTATTCTCTGGCATCTTTGTGTATTATTGTATTTAGTGTGCCCCCGTCAGGCTAGGACAATCATGACACAGCTGGTATGGTCGTTTTAAGGCCTACATAACCTTCATTTCCTGTCTCCCATTCTCATTGTTTTGTAAATTTAGCTCCCACCCTAAAGATGCCCATCTTGAGTAATTTCAGGAGAATTCAGGAGATTAACTTTTGAATTGGAATGTTTTAGTCATGAGTTATGCCAATTATTGTGTTTAAGATAAAGATTAACATGGATTTTTATTGAACTTTCATGTATAAAACTGGTTTTGGGAATGGAAGACCAGAAGTCTTAGCGAGGCTACTCTCACTGTTCTCCAAATCACTGGCCTTCTGACAAAGTTTGGTGCACCTGTCATTCTCTCAGCATATTGGCTGACACCCTCTCCATCCAGTAACAGTGCCAACAATTAACTGGTTATGATCCACACATTATCATGCCCAGAGTAGATAGAGTTTTATTCACAGCTGGGAACCACAGCTGGGAACCACAGTGAATTGTCGAAAAATAACCCTTACAGATTTTATTGGAAAATTACAATTTACAAACCCTCCTCTCTAAGATATATAAGGACACTAACTGCTCCTTTTAACTCAATTTAATTCCATCTCTCATCTACCTATAAAAGATGCCCTTACTGTATTTATTGATGGATCTGGAAAAAAATGGCAAGGGAGTAGCTACATGGAAACATTCAAATAATTGGGAACATTGTATTACTACTGACCATTCCACCACACAACGCGCAGAACTTGCTGCTGCCATTTTAGCGTTATATTTGTTCTCTTTACAACCTTTAAATACAGTGATACCTTGGAATCCAAACTTAATCCATTCCAGAACCCTGTTTGAACTCCCAATCACTTGAGTTCCAAGACAGTTTTTCCCCTTAAAAACAATAGAAACTGGATTAATCTGTTCCTGAGTCCCACAAACTCGAATTTTCAAAATGATTTTAACAGTAGATACACTGGATTTTAAGGTAAAATATTAACTAATAGTTGAATTAAAAATATGAATTAATAAAATAAAAAGTATAAAAGCCTAAAAATAGGCTTGGCGTCTATAGCACAGTGGTTACGGCGCCAGCCACATGCACCAAGGCTATTGGGTTCGAACGCAGCCCGGACCAGCTGAACAATGACAACTGCAACAGAAAAAATAGCCAGGTGTTGGCTCTGGCACCTGTAGCTCAGCGGGTAGGGTGCCAGCCACATACACCAGAGCTGGTGGGTTCAAACCCAGCCCAGGCCTGCCAAACAATAATGATAACTACAACCAAAAAATAGCCAGGCGTTGTGGTGGGTGCCTGTAGTCCCAACTACTCGGGAGGCTGAGGCAAGAGAATGGCTTAAGCCCAGGAGTTTGAGATTCCTGTGAGCTGTGACTCCATAGCACTCAAGGGCAACATAATTAAACTCTTAAAAAACAAAAAAAATCTATTGGGTGGCGCCTGTGGCTCAAGGAGTAGGGCACCAGCCCCATATGCCAGATGTGGTGGGTTCAAACCTGCCCCCAGCCAAAACTGCAAAAAAAAAAAAAACCTAAAAATATAAAGGTCTATTGCATCACAATTGAACACTTGGTTCAAACCATACCCCTCACTGTTCACGAACACCTTTACAAATTTTTCTGCTGCTTCCGAATTAGAACTGGCAGCCTCGCCAAGCATAACAACACTGGATCACAGTCCTTTTCTTAAAGTTCTCAAACCACCACCTACTGCAGTAGTTCTCAACCTTCCTAATGCCGCGACCCTTTAATACAGTTCCTGTGGGTTGCGAGCACAGGTTGAGAACTGCTGCCCTACTGGCTTTAAATTCCTTTTGAGCACTAATATCAGTCATGCCTTTCATAAATCAGCTTGGAGGACCTTGGCTTTCTCACAAATTATCTTCTCAGAGGTCACATCACCAGCCAGCTGTTTTTCATTAATCCAGGAGTTTTTCCCTCTCTTCCATACTTTTCAACCTCCTAGAGATCAGCGTTGTAACCCCTTTTGCCACATCAGCTGCTTTGATAGCTTATTTTTCAAAATCGTATAGTCAATTTAGGCATCCTGAACACATGTACTCCCTTCATGCTTAGCAATAAGATCTTTCTTTTTTTTTTTCCTGTAGAGACAGTCTCACTTTACCGCCTTCAGGTAGAGTGCCATGATGTCACAGGACTTACAGCAACCTCTAGCTCTTGGGCTCCCGCAATTCTCCTGCCTCAGCCTCCCAAGGAGCTGGGACTACAGGCGCCCGCCACAACACCCAGCTATTTTTTTGTTGCAGTTTGGCCAGGGCTGGGTTTGAACCCGCCACCCTCGGTATATGGGGCCGGCCCCCTATTCACTGAGCCACAGGCGCCACCAAGATCTTTCTTAATGGGCGGTGCCTGTGGCTCAGCGGGCAGGGCGCCGGCTCCATATGCTGAGGGTGGCGGGTTCAAACCCAGCCCTCGCCAAACCGCAACAAAAAAATAGCCAGGCGTTGTGGTTGGCGCCTGTAGTCCCAGCTTTTGGGAGACCGAAGAGAATCTCGTAAGCACAGGAGTTGGAGGTTGCTGTGAGCTGTGTGATGCCACAGCACTGTACCGAGGGCGATAGAGTAAGACTCTGTCTCTACAAAAAAAAAAAAGATCTTTCTTAACTTCAATTGTTCTAACAGCTTTCCTCTTACTCTTATTTTACTCACTAAACTTTTTAGGACTCATGGCTAATACACTTAGTTATTATATGGAAAAATAACGTAAGACAGGCACCGAAGCATAAAATTAGCAAAAATCACAAGAGATGTTTTCACTACAGCTGCCAACAATGAACTGAATGACAAAGCGCACGGACCACCCAAGCGCTGGGGAAACATATGCACAAAACAACACGAACAACCTGCTGGGCATTTGGATTCCAAAGCAGGGTCAGAATTCCGGGCAAAAATGTTCTCAAATTTTTCATTTGGATTCCAAGTTATTCAAGTTCTTAGGCATTGGGATTTTGGGGGCAATACTGTGTTGTGGCAGAGTCTGCATATAGTCTATACATCTGAATTTATTACTGATGCACTCATTCATCAAACTTCTGACAAAAACGTAATGTGACCTTTTCTTTTCCTTTCAAAACCTTTTATTAAAAATAAAGCACCTTTTGGGCAGCGCCTGTGGCTCAGTTGGAGGGCACCGGCCCCATATACCGAGGGTGGCGGGTTCAAACCTGGCCCCGGCTGAACTGCAACCAAAAAATAGCCAGGCATTGTGGCGGGCACCTGTAGTCCCAGCTACTCAGGAGGCTGAGGCAAGATAATCGCCTAAACCCAAAAGCTGGAGGTTGCTGTGAGCTGTGTGAGGCCATGGCACTCTACTGAGGGCCATAACGTGAGACTCTGTCTCTACAAAAAAAAAACAAATAAATAAAGCACCTTTTATTCATTGCCCACATCTGTTCTCATTCCAGTCTCTCTGGTTCTATGACAGAAAGTAACAATCAAGCACATTATTTTGGAGACAAGAGTCTCACTTTGTCACCCTCGGTAGAGTGCTGTGGTGTCACAGCTCACAGCAACCTTCAGCTCTTGGACTTAGCCGATTCTCTTGCCCCAACCTTCCGAGTAAATGGGACTACAGGCTCCCGCCACAATGCCCGGCTATGTTTTTTTTTGTTGTTGTTGCAGTTTGGCCGGGGCCAGGTTCAAACCTGACACCCTCAGTATATGGGGCTGGCGCCCTACTCACTGAGCCACAAGCACTGCCCAATCAAGCAGATTCTTTAGTTTTTTTTTTTTTTTTTTTTTTAATATCTTTTTTTTTTTTTTTTTTTTTTTTTTTTGGCCGGGGCTGGGCTTGAACCTGCCACCTCCGGCATATGGGACCGGCGCCCTACCCGTTGAGCCACAGGCGCCGCCCAGATTCTTTAGTTTTATTTAATGCTACTAGGCTGCTATCCAGTCTCACCAATTTTTCCACCAAGGAGCCCAAGCCTTAATTTGGTCTTTTCCAATTAAACTCTCCCAAGTTCAAGACATTGTCCGAGCCTTCCCAGAATGCCAACAGACATCTACACCTTTTCCCATAGCAATTAACCCCCATGGTTTACAAGCTAATGCCCTTTGGCAAATAAATATTACGTATTTCCCTCCCTTTGGAAAACCTAGATATAGTCATGTTTGTGTTGATACCTATTCTGGCATGATTCATGTCACTTACCAAACAGGAGAAACTGCTGAACACACCAAACTTCATATATTATTAACGGTTGCTACTTTAGGACTCCCTCAACAAATAAAAACAGACCATGGCCCAGCTTATGCTTTGCACTCTTATTTTGCCAACAGTGGCAAATTAAACATGTAACTGGTATCCCCCATGATCCCCCAGGCCAAGCCATCATAGAACATTCTTATTCACTTCTTTTTTTTTTTTTTGTAGAGACAGAGTGTCACTGTACCACCCTCGGGTAGAGTGCCGTGGCGTCACACGGCTCACAGCAACCTCTAACTCTTGGGCTTACACGATTCTCTTGCCTCAGCCTCCCGAGCAGCTGCGACTACAGGCGCGTGCCACAACACCTGGCTAGTTTTCTGTTGCAGTTTGGCCGCGGCTGGGTTTGAACCCACCACCCTCGGCATATAGGGCCGGCGCCCTACTCATTGAGCCACAGGCGCCGCCCACATTCTTATTCACTTTTAAAGTGCCAATTAATAAACAAAAAAGGGGGGTATGGAGGATAAGCTTATACCACAAGAACAATTACATGAAGTCCTCTTTACTCTGAAATGTTTTTTTTTTGTTTTTATTTATTTATTTATTTACTTATTTTGAGATAGTGTCTCACTATGTCACCCCGGGTAGAGCTCTGTGGCATCACAGCTCACAGCAACCTCAAACTCTGGGCTTAGACGATTCTCTTACCTCAGCCTCCCAAGTAGCTGGGACTACGGACGCCCACCACAACGCCTGGCTATTTTGTTGTTGTTGTTGTTGTTGTTCTTGTCATCGTTGTTTAGCAGGCCCTGGCTGGTTCCAACCAGCCCTGGTGTATGTGGCCGGTGCCCTACCCACTGAGCTACAGGTGCCGCTTTACTCTTAATTTTTTTAAATTGCTATAAAGAAGGCATTACCATTGCCTGAAAAGACCCTGGAAGAGGTTCTTCATAAAGAAACTCTGGGAGGCCCTCAGTGGTTAGGGCCAGTACCATTGTTAACCTGGGGGAGGTGGTATGCTGCAGTTTTATCCCCAGCAGGTCCTTTGTGGGTCCCAGCCCACCTTGTCAAACTATTACCATGCTTTGGCATCAGCCAAAGAGGAATCTGATAAGAGTCAAAAGGAGAGACCCTCCCAAATTGGATGTCCTACCTAGGAAAGGTGAATGGGTCAACCCCCACCCTTCTGACAGATGCCCCACCCAGGAAAAGGAATGTACCAACTCCCACCCTTCCAACCTTTAAAACCCCCATCCACCATTACCCACGTGCAGATTTCCTTCTCAAACTCAGCTCCTAGGGTGGAAATAAAAGCTGATGTTGCCCACACAGAACATGGATTCCGTTTTCCTTTTGTTTTGCATTTCAGAAACCAAGCCAGAATTTAGCTTTAGAACATCTTGTCAGCCTCTTGTTACAGTGTTAGGAATAGGCATTTTTTTGTAAATCTGACAAATCCCCAGTTATCAATTGACATTTGCAAATTAACTCATTAGTCAATATTCATCCCCCTCCTTCCCTTAATTTGAAGTTTCTCTGTGGTTTGAAAGCTCAGGGCTGTGGGAGTGGCTGCCTCCAGGATCCTAGAAGTTAGCTGTGTGGTGAATCTCTCCCTAAGCTAAGGTTGAACTTAGAATCTCAGTAAGAGACAAATGGGGTATAGAGAACTGGAAACATTGTCCTTTTTCTAGTCCAGCAATGCTGGAGGCTGAAGCACAGGAGACAGACGTAGTGTCTGTATGGGGAGCTGCCTGTCAAAGGCGGTGCCAAGCATAGCTCTGGCCCTAGGCCCCAGCAGCACCACCAAATCACCCCATGATCTGGGCACGTCCCCTAATCACCTACATTCTCTGAGCCCATTTCCTTATCACTCAACTGGGACAGTAATATCTGTGTGTCAGTGTTTTTCCCTATTCTCTCACTCAACAAGAATCAACACAGATTTTTCTGTGATATAATACATGAGGCTTTTTTTTCCTCACTCACCAAACAAGCAATCAGCTGTGCAGTGGCCACGAGCAGCGTGTCCTCCAGTTTAATTCTGACATTATCTACCTACAGATAGCATCAGATCCCATAGGTTGAGGGCTCAGTCCCCAAGACTGTACTCATCCCTTCAGATACAGCCACAAGTCAGGGCCTCCAGAAGTTCGGACTGGCTTCAAGTTGGGGATCCCGCAATCCCCTCTTTAGGTTTGATTAACTTACTAGAGTGGCTCACAGAATACAGGGAAACAGTCACCCGTTTGCTATAAAGGCTGTTCCAAAGGGTACAGATGAAGAGCATGTGTACACACACATGCGCAGGGAGGGGTGGGGAAGGGGCGCAGCTTCCATGCCCTCCCCAGGCCCACAGCCCTGCAGGCACCTCCACATGCTCAGCTGCCTTGGAAGCTCTAAAGACACTGTCCTCTGTGGCGTTTTGCAAAGACTTCATTGCGTAGGCATGATTGACAGCCACATAGAAATGTGATTGAATTAAACAGGTACTACGTAATCGAGATGGCCAACCCGGCAAGGCCCATCTCTGCAGGTTCTTCCGGGCCTCTCTGTGCCGCATTCCATCCTCTGGGGTATGCACAAGGTCCCTTCTGAAATGGGGTCTTGTGACCTACAATCAGACAAGGTAGGTCAGGTAACTCCCTTACTGCCAGCTCCAAAACAGAAAGGGGGAGAAGATTCCTGCCTTGGGGAGAAGGAGCAGGTGAAAGGAGGGCAGGAGAAGGGCAGAGAGAGGTGCTGTTTACTGAGGCTTTTGTGAGGCCTAAAGTACTCCAGCATTATAACAAAAGGCAGTAATGGGCGGCGCCTGTGGCTCAGTGAGCAGGGCGCCGGCCCCATATACCAAGGGTGGCAGGTTCAAACCCAGCCCCGGCCACAGCTGCAACAAAAAAATAGCCAGGCGTTGTGGCGGCGCCTGTAGTCCCTCCCACTTGGGAGGCTGAGGCAAGAGAATCGCCTAAGCCCAAGAGCTGGAGGTTGCTGTGAGCTGTGATGCCATAGCACTCCACCGAGGGCAACAAAGTGAGACTCTGTCTCTTGAAAAAAAAAGACTGTAATAAGGGCCATGAGCACTTTGAATCAGAAACCGTGGACAAAAACCAATAAAGAGACACCATTATATCATACACGTGTTCTCAAAAGTATAGTAAAACAGCTGGAATTTTCCTACTTGAGAACCATAGTCATGCTTCAGAGAGTACCAACAATGCCCAGTATTGCTAACCCTGCACATAATATACACCCCAGCAATTCTGCTCTTGGCCTGACCTTCCAACAGAGGTTCTAGGTGTGAGCTGGGTACCCCGGCTGGATATTAGAGACACATGGGGGAGTTTTATGTTTGTATTTTAAATCTGGTGCTTCAGGTCCACCCTCTCAATTTTGATTTCATCCATTCCAGACTATTCTAATGTGTGCCCTGCCCCAGAGAAATTACTTATATAGACAAGGAAACATTCACCTTGCAGCAAATACATAAATAAAATAAAGGTGAATTAAGCATATAAATGTAAAAAGCAAATCTTTTAAAGTCTTGCCAAAATATAGATGACTATCTATGACCTTGAGATACAGAAAGTTACCTTAAGATTCAAATTGCATAGGCTTGGCGCCTGTGGCTCAAGTGGCTAAGGCGCCAGCCACATACACCTAAGCTGGCAGGTTCAAATCCAGCCCAGGCCCGCCAAACAACAATGACGGCTGCAACCAAAAAATAGCCGGGCATTATGGCAGGTGCCTGTAGTCCCAGCTACTTGGGAGGCAGAGGCAGGACAATCGCTTGAGCCCAGGAGTTAGAGGTTGCTGTGAGCTGTAATGCCACAGCACTCTATCCAGGGCGTCTCAACAAAAAAAAAAAAAAAGAAAGAAAGAAAAGATTCAAATTGCATAAACAATAAAAGCAAAAATTGATATATTTGACTCTGAAATATAAAAATCCTGTATTTCTAAAGACAAGCCACAGACTGAGAGAAGTGATTTGGGCATCATATAACTAAACAAAGTATAATGGTCGGACTATTAAAAGAATTCAGGCTAGCCGAAGTGGCTCACACCTAGAATCCCAGTGGTTTGGGAGGCAAAGATGGGAGGATTGCTTAAGGCCAGGAGTTCAAGACCACCCTGGGAAACATGGTAAGACCCTTTCTCTACCATAAATAAAATATTAATAAGTTATCTGGGTGTAGTGGTGCATGCCTGTAGTCCTAGCTACTTGAGACTTGAGCCCAGGCATTCAAAGTTATTGTACGCTGTGATTTCACCACTGCACTCCAGCCTAGATGACAAAGCAAGACCCTGTGTCAAAAAAAGAGAAAATTCAAATATGAACTAATTATTATTATTTTATTATAAGGAGAATAGATGTAAAATGGGCATAGTTACACAATGAACTTTTCACTAGTAAAAATGAATCAACTAGAAGTACATGTATTTTTTTTTTTTTTGGCCAGGGCTGGGTTTGAACCCACCACCTCTGGCATATGGGACTGGTGCCCTACTCCTTGAGCCACAGGCGCCACCCAGAAGTACATGTATTAACATGAATAATTCTTTTTTTTTCTTGAGACAGTCTCGAACTGTCACCCGGGGTAGAGTACTGTGACATCACAGCTCACAGCAACCTCAAACTCTTGGGCTCAAGTGATTCTTTCGCCTCAGCCTCTCAACTAGCTGGGACTATTATTTTTTGTTGCAGTTGTCATTGTTGTTTTAGCTGGCCTGAGCCGGGTTCGAACCTACCAGCCTGGGTGTATGTGGCCAGCACCCTTCCCACTGAGCTACAGGCGCTGCCTAACATGAAACATTCTTTTTTTTTTTTTGAGACAGAGTTTTACTTTGTCGCCCTCAGTAGAGTGCTGTAGCGTCACAGCTCACAGCAACCTCCAACTCCTGGGCTTAGGCGATCCTCCTGCCTCAGCCTCCCGAGTAGCTGGGACTACAGGCGCCTGCCACAACATCCGGCTGTTTTTGTTGCAGTTTGGCTGGGGCCGGGTTTGAACCCACCACCCTCGGTATATGGGGCCGGCGCCCTACCCACAGAGCTACAGGCACCACCTAACATGAATAATTCTTAAACACAATGTTGATCAATAAAAGTAAGACCTGCAGAATGATACAGTGTGACACCAATTTTTTTAAATTGAAATACAGGCTCAGCGCTCATAGCACAGTGGTTACGGAGCCAGCCACATACACTGAGGCTGGTGGGATCAAACCTGGCCAGGGCCAGCTAAACAACGACAACTGCAACAAAAAATTGCCAGGCGTTGTGGCAGGCACCTGTAGTCCCAGATACTTGGGAGGCTGAGGCAGGAGAATCACTTAGCCCAAGAGTTTGAGGTTGCTGTGAGCTGTGACGCAATGGCACTCTACCCAGGGCAACATACTGAGACTCTATCTCAAAAAAAAAATTGAAATACAAATCCATGCTATATGTGTTTATGGATACATATATAGTTTTCCCAAGTGTGAAAATGAAGTGGGTCTGCAAAACACTATCCTGAATTTTATTTTTACGTCCAAGAAGAAAGAGGGAAAAATCTAAAAGTTTGCTGAAGCATCGTTTGATGGAGGAATAATCCTCTAGAACTAATTTTTAGATTTTTTCAATATTTAAATAACGTTTCAAATAATGATTGAATAGTGCAGATAACAATACAACAGGCTCAGGTGGCACCTGTGGCTAAGTGTCACTTTAAAGAGAATGAAAGGGACCCTGTAGAGAAAACAAGAGACGAAGTCATTAGTTCACCGTAAGTATTGTAAACACTATGGTTTTAACTTTTGACATGTGCCCATTTGGGGGCGCCAGAGTACAGCACAGAACAGCCGAGCCCAGGTTCTCCCCAGGAAACGGAACAGTCTGTTCACCTGCTGGTTAATCAAACCACCATGGTGGTTTGTTTTCTTACCGGACTCTCCTACAAAAGTTACCTCCCCCAAAAGGCTATCTCGACAGTTGAGTTACCTGCTTGCCTTCAGAGTTCTTGACCGCAGATAATAAAATTTATCCTTGAGTTAACCTGTGTGTACTACGTAGACAACCTCTCACTGTTAAAACGGGGCTCCTGTTCTTGATGAGCCCTGTAGCGAGTGATGCACCCGGATGCTCCACCCTGAGACACGGAGATGAAGAAGGTGCGGTCCTTGCTCCCCAGGAGCTTACGGCAGAGTGAAGACTTCAAAGCACGTACAGATACCATAAGAAAGACACCAGAGAAAGGGAGATGTCATCTCCAGAGACAGCTCCAGGACAAAGGTGACATTCGGCCCAGAAGCTGAGCCTTCATATAATGGTTAAGCTTTCAGGGGAAGATACCCCACGTGTAGAAACAGAAAGATACAAAAAAGCTGTGGCCGGGGGCTCACACCGAAGCGGATGGATTGCCAGAGCTCAAGAGTTGGGAGACCAGCCTGAGCAAGCGTGAGACCCTATCTTTACTAAAACTGAAAAACAGAAGCAAGAGGATGGCTTGAGCCCTTGAGTTTGAGGTGACCATGAGCTATGATGCCGCAGCACTCTACCAAGGGATAGAGAGACTCTGTCTCAAAAAAAAAAAAACAAAAAAGAAAGAAAGAGGGAGAAGAGAGGGGGAGGGAGGGAAGGATGGGAAGGAGAGAGAGAAGAGTAGTGGGTTTTAATTCACAAGACCTGTCTGAGTAAACTTGGGCAAGCCACTTCCTTTTCTCTCAGTAAGAGATCTGCAGAGCTGGCACCAGAGACGCAGAATCTTTGTTAAATCTTCCTATTTTAGTTACAAACTAATAAATGTTAATCTTCAAATAAAGATTAGAAAATCCAAAAAGAGAATTAAAATATACCTGGTCCTTTCGCTTGTAAACATTTCCTGGTGTTTTTCCTAACTGCCCTCATTTTAATGTACAAAATGAGACTATATTGAATATACACATTTATATTCTGTTATTGAACTTAGCATTGTGTTGTGGTTACTTTCTCAAGTCAATGCATATGATTTTGTCTGTTCTGCTTTCTTTTTCTTCAAAGATACACTTATACATGCATATAAATTGAGTCAATAAGGAGTTCTGCACAGCTTCTTATTTTAAAAAGTCACTCTTATATTTTGGTTCCCAAATCAAAACTTGAAACATTTTAGTGAGTTCTTTTTGGGGTTTACTTCCCTCCATATCTTAAAATACCATATGGAACTCAATTATTGCTGCTTCCTGGTATGTGACTGTAGACATCACCTATTGATTACTCACTCTGGGAAGTGGGGGTTAACCCTCCCCCCAACCCCTGCCATTCAGCCCCTCCTTGCCCCTGTTCACAGGTGACAGGCATCCAATACTGGTCTTATTTTTTATTTTTTTGCTTTGTTTTCTCCATACCTATCTCATTTTTTCCTCCAAATCTTCCCTGGTTGTATTAAACCCCTCTCTGCACATTTAAGCACAATAGGTATATGATGTTGTTGGGGTGTTTTTCCCAGAACCATCTAACTCCCAAATAGACATGTTGTTTTTGTCCTGAGATCAGCCTTGACCATCACCCTGAGGACTTCCCTCCCTTTTCTGTTGTGTGTCTAGTCTGGATTCCTGGATTTCATGGCTTTCTCTTCCTTGGTTTACTCCTTCATTTTTGTGGATTGCATCCTGTAGAAGCCTTCTGGAAATGGATGCTAGGCAACTAAAGTTTGAAACCTTTGTATGGCTTTTAATGGCTTTCATTGAGCTCTCATGTTTGACTGCTGATCTGGCTAGGAACTGAATTCTAGGTGGGAAGTCATTTTCTCACAGATCTTTTGAAGGGCTTACTCCATTGTTCTCCAAGATCTGGTTTTTGTTGCTTTACATCTGGTCTATTTTTTTCCTCAGTAGAACCTCTTGGAGCTTCTCTTTGTCCCTACTACTCTGAGGTCTCATCGTGATGTCTGTGCTCTGGTTCTGCTTTTCTCCATTAAACTGGTCACTTCATGGGCCCTTTTATTCAGCAACATCGCATCATCAGTTCTGGAAATTTTTCCTGAGGTATTTGTCTGATGATTTCTACCCTCCATTCTTTTGGTTCTTTTTGGATACACAGATCTTGGGCTTCCTGGCTAGTGACCTGGTTTTCTTCTCAAAAAATGTCCTAGCTCTGTGGCTTTTTTTCTTCTTTCTGGGGGATACCCTCAATTTTATCTTCCAACCCCTCTTTTAAGTTTCTAATTTTCTACTGTTAACCTGAACAGCCATTTCATGCCTTGCTGCTCAGATCCTAAGGCCAATGAGCCTACATGCCAACATCTGGAAATTGTTTATCCACTTCCAAGGTCTACTGTTACAGATAAGTTGGGGAACTGGATTCCATGGTACTAATCAAAGACCCAAGGCACTCTGTATACCCAGTGAAGCATTGACTAACTATAAATTTAGTCTAGGATAAAAATGTTTTGAAGATTAATCACTTTAATATAGATAGGAAGAGATGATGTAACTTTGTAACCTATGAGGAGGAATCTTTACTATATACTATGATGAGTAACAATATTGCTGATATTTACTTTTACTGTGAAAAGTAACAACAGATAAGAGGAGGGAAGAACAGTTCTTTGGGGGACATATCCCCACTTCTCTCCAGAATTACTGGCTTTTCTATAAATAAAAGTGAAACTATTGATCCTTCATTCACTTCTTTGTTGATTGGCTTGGGTGACAGATAGATGGACTCCTTGGTCCGGCAACAGTTTTACTATTATATTTCATTATATGTTCAACCTTATATCATGTCATCTATTTAGCATACTATATTTCTGAGAACTTTATTTTGCTATCTTGTCCCTTTTGGGTTTTTTGTTTTGTTGTTGAGATGAAGTCTCACTCTTTTGCCTGGTCTAGAATGCAGTGGTGTCAGCCTAGCTCGCATTAGGCTCAAACTGCTGGTCTCAAGCAATCCTCCAAGCTCAGCCTCCTGTGACGAGAGGGGCCTGCCACAATACCAGGTTAATTTTTTTTATTTTTGGTAGAGGCAGAATCTCATTCTGGCTTAGGCTGGTCTCGAACTCCTGAGCTCGAACAATCCTCTTACCTTGGCCTCCCAGATAGAGTGCCAAGATTATATGGAAAAATGAGCCAGCATCCCTGGCCTTATTTTTACCCCATGAATGTAATACTTTCTCCTGTCTCTTCTTTTCACGCTTCCTGTCTTGTCATTGATTCCTGCAAGTTGCTTTTTTCCTGTTTTTTGTTTGTCTTGCCTCTGTCTTTCATCTCCCAGGACTTCTTGAAATAGCTCACAATCCTTGGCTCTTAGTTAAAACACAAAACATAGGCACATTAAAATGTCGTTTATTTGAGCAGACGGTGATTCATAAATTGGAGAGCTCCAAGCTGCAAATGGTTCAGGGTTCTCGGGGGTGGGGGACATGAGGGGAAAACTTTCATAAAGTACACCTGGCAACAGGAAAAGAAAATACCTGAATGGTTAAAGTGGAGCAGGCACCTTCAAGTCCCTAAGTAGAGGTTAGTTGGCAGTTTCTGATTGGTAAGGCGTAAGTTTCATTTTCCTAAGACATGGCCCTTCACACTGAACTGGGTTTTGGTTCACTTACACAGGCACTGAGGGCTCTAGAGCCAGCTCAGTCATACGGACTCTCAATTCTCTTAACACTATAAAGAGTAAAACACCAAAGTGCTGATTGGCAGCTCAGGACTTACAGATGAGGCTGCTCTAGCCTCGGCTGAGTGGGGGGTGATCTGAGCCTCTTCTTTGCTCTTTCTGGAGAGCATAAGCCCAGCCCCAGCAGTCTGAGAGCTGAGTGAGAAAAAGGCGGGGGGGTCCCAACTGTCAGATCTAAATCCCTCACTTAGTCCACCACGACCCTGCCCTGGATAGTTGCTGGCGTGGCCCAGTTCAAGACTCTGTGTTTACCAACTGCAGAGAATAAATCGCCAGATTTCAGCTGGGGTGGAGAAAAGGGCAGTTGCTTACCTGCTTAGAACAGAGGAGGGGATCCAGGGATCCTAATACATTGTAAACAGACTTTGCAGCTGCTCTTTCTGTTTCATCTTGTTCTGTTTTTTTCTGTTTTTTTTTTACTAACCAATGTATCTTCTCCAAAGACTTGCATGAAATAATCAAGAGATCTCCCATAACATGAGATACTGTATAAGAATGTAAGTATTATATACGGTGACTCGCTCTTTTCTAAGGAATACTATTTAGAGGGGGAAGGAGGGGGAAACCCTCTCCTTACATTCAAAGAAGTACAAAATGTAAAATACAATGAGATATAGCTTTACTACCACTACAATGGCTAAAAGCAAACGAACTGATAATTCCCAGTGTTGACAAGGATATGAAACAATTAGAAAATTTGCATGCTGCTGGTGGGGCTGCAAAATGATGCAATTGGGCAGCGCCTGTGGCTCAGCGAATAGGGTGCTGGCCCCATATACTGAGGGTGGCAAGTTCAAACTCGGCCCCGGCCAAACTGCAACAAAAAATAGCCGGGCGTTGTGGCGGGCGCCTGTAGTCCCAGCTGCTCGGGAGGCTGAGGCAAGAGAATCGCTTAAGCCCAAGAGCTGGAAGTTGCTGTGAGCTGTGACACTACAGCACTCTGCAGAGGGCGATAAAGTGAGAGTCTGTCTCTAAAAAAAAATGATGCAATGACTTTGGGAAACATTTTGGTAGTATCATATAAAGTTCAGCATCCACGTACTGCATAACCCAGAAATTTGACTCCTAGATGTTTACTAAGAGAACTGTGTATTCACAAAGACTTATCCACACATATTCTTAGCGACTTTATTTATTACATGTATTAGCCACCAAACTAGAAAGAACTCAAATGTCCATCAACAGGAAAATGAATAGGCTCAGCGCCCATAGCATAGTGGTTATGGCGCCAGCCACATGCACCAAGGCTGGAGGGTTCAAACCCGTCCTGGGCCAGCTAAACAACACTAACAACTGCAACAAAAAAATAGCCGAGTATAGTGGCGGGCGCCTGTAGTCCCAGCTACTTGGGAGGCTGAGGCAAGAGAATTGCTTAAGCCCAAGAGCTGAAGGTTGCTGTGAGCTGTGAAGCCACAGCACTCAACTGAGGGCAACATAGGGAGACTCTGTCTCACAATGAGAAAAAGGAGCCAGACACAAAAGAATACCTATGAGTCCCTTTATACAAAACAGGAAAAGGAAAATAGGGTTAATTGAAAAAAACATAATGAGGTTTAAAATCTGGAAAGGGAAAAGCTATATATTTTATAAAGTTTTCAGCCTGCAGTGGCCATTCGGACAGGCTGGGAAACAAAGTTCCCACCTACAAGCTTCAAGGAAGGGACAAAGGGAACAGGATTTTACATTGAGCACAGTGGCTAAATATACGTATTTAACAAGCTATAGGACTCACAAATATTTATGAAAAGAGAACTATGCACCTGCAAAATGGGGCGTTCTGTCCTTTTATGGGGTCACATTTAAAAACGGCGGTCCTTTATGTTGGAACCTGAACCCTTCTCTGTGGCTTTCGTGGCTGGTAGTCTTTTATCAGAAAAGACTGCTGGTCTGGTCCTTAGGAAATACAACCTGATAGCTGTTAGCAAGGGGCGGGGGTGGGCAGGTAAAATGATGAGCGCCAGACCTTCCATCCCACCTGTTTTAAGGTTTCTCTGGGGGTCTCTTTGGCCTAGAGGAGTTCATTCATGGGAGGGTGGAGGCTGGCAGCTTAGAAAAGTTTTTTTTGAGACAGATTCTCACTCTGATGCTCAGGCTAGAGTACAGTGGCCTCAGCCTAGCTCACAGCAACCTCGAATTCCTGGGTTCAAGTGATTTTCTTGCCTCAGCCTCCCAACTAGCTGGGAATACAGGTATCCGCCACCAGACCTGGCTGATTTTTCTATTTTTAGTAGAGACAGGGTCTCACTCTTGCTCCAGCTGGTCTCAACTCCTGAATTCAAGTGATCCACCTGCTTCGGCCTCCCAAAGTGCTAGGATTACATGTGTGAGCCTCAGAGACCCACCCAGGAATTTATTTTTAGTTTATAGTAGAAAAGGAAAACTATTCCATACGACAAAAAGGCAGATCAGCTGTTTCCTGGCCCTGGGGTGGGGTGGGATGGATTGCAAAAGGACATGAGGAAACTTTCTGGGCTAGTGGAAATACTCTGTCATGATGATTGTGTTGGTGGATACGTGGGTGTAAATGTTTGTCAAAATTCATCAAAGTGTTCACTTAAACATGGGTACATTTTACTGCATGTAAATTACACTTCAGCAAAGTTGATGTTTTTGAAGCAAAGCACTGACGAGAGGACTGTGACTTCTTTCCATGGGCAGGGATGGTGGCAGTGGACGTCAGGTTAGAGTGACGGGTGGGGACCTGGCAGTTTTGATGATCTGTTTTATGAGTCTTTCTTCTTTTTTTTTTTGTAGAGACAGAGTCTCACTGTACCGCCCTCGGTAGAGTGCCGTGGCGTCACACGGCTCACAGCAACCTCTAACTCTTGGGCTTACGCGATTCTCTTGCCTCAGCCTCCCGAGCAGCTGGGACTACAGGCGCCCGCCACAACGCCCGGCTATTTTATGAGTCTTTCATTTGTTTTTTTCTTGAAACAGAGTCGCCCTTTGTCCCCCTGGGTAGAGTGCCATGGCACCAATAGCTCACAGGAACCTCAAACTCTTTGGGCTCAAGTAATCCTCCTGCCTCAGGCTCCCAAGTAGCTAGGACTGCAGGCACCTGCCATAATGCCTGGCTAGTTTTTCCATTTTTAGTAGAGATGGGGTCTCACTCTTGCTCAGGCTGGTCTTGAACTCCTTAACAGGAGATCCACTTGCCTCAGCCTCCCAAGGTGTTAGGATTACAGGCATGAGCCACTGCACCTGGCCTGCCTGTCAATTTTCTTGAAGAAGGGAGCTCCACATTTTGGCTTGGGGTGGAGTTGGAGGAAACCTGTCCAGAGGCTGGTTTCAACACAGGCTAGCAGGAAAGGAATGAGCATTCCACGGCCAAGTCTTTAATCAATCTCTCTCTTCTCCCATGACCTAATCTTGTCCTCTGTCTTTCCTTAGTCCCATGACTCTCCCAGGATTTACAAAGCAGTCAGTCCTTCTGAGCTACACCCAGCCTTGGGCATGCTGCAGGCTATGATTTTCTACACCTCTTGCTCAATTCTCTCTCTCCTCACTCTCCTCCTCAGTTGAGCTCTTGTGTCCTCAGACATTCCCCCTCCCCCACCATCATTGTGTCTGTTGTTTTTCCTTTTTTTTTTTGAGACAGAGCCTCAAGCTGTCACCCTGGGTAGAGTGCAGTGGCATCACAGCTCACAGCAACCTCCAACTCCTGGGCTCAAGCGATTCTCTTGCCTCCACCTCCCAAGTAGCTGGGACTACAGGTGCCTGCCACAATGCCCGGCTATTTTTTGGTTGCAGCCATCATTGTTTGGTGGGCCTGGGCTGGATTCGAACCTGCCAGCTCAGGTGTAAGTGGCTGGCGCCTTAGCCGCTTGAGCCACAGGCGGTGAGCCTGTTTTTCCTTTTTTAATTATCTCACCACCATTGTGGGAGGAGAAGATAAATAAAACAAGTCAATCTGCCATGCTTTAAGTTTTCAAAGCAGCAACTATTAACATATTTTTTGCCTAAGTCTTTCCGAGGAATACACACACAGAAGCTGTTCAAGAAGTATTTGTTGATTCAATGAAGGACAAACTTTAGGCCTATTCTCATGTGTACTGGAAAGATCAATTGTGAGGCTTTGGCCTGGTAACGCTCATTTTAAAAAAAAGGTGAAACACAGACTAAATCTGAGTTTTTGGAATTAGTGACCCAAGATGACTTGTGGTACAAATTCTGCTTGTATTTGTAGAGCTGACTGAGTTTCCTCATCTGAAGAATGGAGAGAATGATGTCTGTTCTGTTTTGGTATAGAGGTAACTAAGTGGGGGTGGGAGGGTAGGAAACCACTAACCTAGAAAATATTCACCAAATGTTTTATCTTCATAAAGTGGTTCTTCCAGGGGGGTGCCTATGCTCAGTGGTTAGGGTGCCAGCCACATGCTCCGTGACTCATGGGTTCGAACCCAGCCCAGGCCTGCTAAACAAACAAACAACAACAACAACAACAAAAATAGTCAGGCGTGTGGCGGGCACCTGTAGTCCCAGCTACTAGGGAGGCTGAAGCAAGAGAATCGCTTAAGCCCAAGAGTTTGAGGTTGCTGTGAGCTGTGATGCTACAGCACTCTACCGAGGGCAACAAAGCGAAACTCTGTCTAAAACAGAAGAAAAAAAATGTGGTTTTTCCAACAGTTAATTTTATTTTGTTTTTTCTCAGTCATGTGCCTTACCAACAGTTTATCTTAGAATAATATAATATATGACAAGGATTCTTTTCATTTTGCTATGTTTTTCTTCTGCTTATGAGACAAAAAATGGTTCAATAGACAAAACCTGCAAGTCAATACTTAATTCCATGGACATGCTCAAAGCCAGGTTTGTGGCAAAAACCCTTAGAAATTCCCAGTTTAGAGTAACTGAAAACATTCTCCCTGAGAAGATGTCCCTTTCCTATCATGGGCTACACAGAGTCAGCTGCTGGGTCTCTAAGACTCAAAACCTGAGAGCTTCTTTATGCTGTACTGGGCATCTCTGGGACACAAAGCGAGCATATTGAGTTACACTGTAAACACTGTGGATGTCGTCCGTGTGACCATGAAAAAGAGAAGGAAGGAAAGGGGTGAGGCTTGCAAATGTTCAAAGAAGCCCACACTCTGCCATAAACAGGGCTGTACTGAGAAAATACAAATAGAAATGATGGCTCGAGGTGCCTGAAAAGAAAAACACCAAGCCAAAGGATGAAATGGCGACTCCACAGACAGTAGCACCTGCTTTTCCGCTGGACAGAGGGACAGTCCTGAGCTGAAGTGCTTCCTGATATGATTAAAGAAAAACAAAAAGAGAAAGCTGGAAATGGGAAGTCCCTCTGTCCAGAGTTTGTGACTGAGGAGGAAAAAAGAATTAAAAGTTACTCAAACAGGAAAAAGGAATCAGGGAAGAGGATGGTCACTGAAATCTGTTTTGTTGGCAATGGCTGTACGTAAAATCCACCCAAATTAAAAGATTCATTAGGCCAATGGGCTTACATTTCAAGAAGTCCCAGGCAACACATCCTGAATTGGAAGTCACTGTTTGCACGTCAGTACTTGGTATATAGAAGAATCCCTCAGTAAATAAGTTTTTTTAACATTTTTTTCATCATACATAGTAATACCTACTTGGAACTATATTTTCTACTGGAAACATGAAAAAGATGGGAAAAAATACTAACATTTATGCTTTTAGCATTTTCTATGTTTTAAACTTATAGCTGTCTATTTGTACTTTAAGAATAGTATGAAAAATTGGTTTAAATCACTCTTGTTTAATTTTTAAAAGAAAAGGGCAGTGCCTGTGGCTCAGCCAGCCCCATATACTGAGAGCGGTGGGTTCAAACCTGACCTCTGCCAAACTGCAACAAAAAAATAGCCGGGCGTTGTGGCGGGCACCTATAGTCCCAGCTACTCGGGAGGCTGAGGCAAGAGAATCGCCTAAGCCCAAGAGCTGGAGGTTTCTGTGAGCTGTGATGCCATGGCACTCTACAAAGGGTGACAAAGTGAGACTCTGTCTCTAAAAAAAAAAAAAGAAAGAATGAAAAAGACATTCTTGATCCCCCTAAGAGGAATTTATTTGCTATTATTTAGATAATATGAAAAAGGTCATGCTTTTTAGGTTTATAACTTGATCAAAGAGCTTTTGGGATCTGAATTATATGTTTATGGCTTTGTTTGTTAAGATGTCTGTATATAACAATGTTCTATAATCAAAAAATAAAAACTCCTTATTTTTGCTTTTCTAATAAGGATTGTGGCAGAATAGTTCTCCCAACTCTCTCAACATGCCCGTGTCCTAATCCCTGGAAACTGCTAATAGCAGAGGGAAATTAAAGTAGCACATAGAATTAAGGTTGCTATTCAAGTGACCTTCGTAGGAAGATTTTCCTGGGTTATTCATAACCCCCATGTAATCACCATTGTACTTAATGTGAATGAGGGAGACAGAAGAGCTTGGAGGAACAGGACTCAGCCCACCACTGCTGGCTTTGAAGATGAAAGAGGGGCCACAAGCCAAGAAATGTGGGCACCCTCAAGTGGCTGGAAAGGCAAGGAAACAGATTCTCCCCTCAACCCTGCAGAAAGGGACAAGCCCCATAGACGCCCCCAGTTTATCCCACTGTGGCTTCAGACCTACAAGAGTGGTAAGAGAAGAAACTTGATATTCTTTTAAGCCAAAAGTGAGTGGTGATTTGTTATAGCACTGATAGAAAACTAATACAGGGGGTGCCGGCCCCATATACTGAGGGTGGCAGGTTTGAGCCCTGGGCCAGGGAAAACAGCAGTGGCATCTGCAACAAAAATAGGTTGTGGCAGGCATCTATAGTCCCAGCTCCTCAGAAGACTAAGGCAAAAGAATCGCTTAAGCCCAAGAGTTTGAGGTTGCTGTGAGCTGTGACGCCACAGCACTCTGACAGCTTGAGACTCTGTCTCAAATTTAAAAAAAAAAAAGAAAGAAAGAAAACTAATACAGGAATAGAAACCACTTGCGCTTGTCATAAAGGTAATTAACTTTCTCCTGTGCTTCTCTCAACTAGGCAGCTAACTTACCTACAGTAGTGATCCTTTACCCATGATTTCACTGGGTTTTAGTTATCAGTGGTCAGTTACCCACAATCAACCTCGATCAGAAAATATACGATGGAAAATTCCAGAAATAAACAATTCGTAATTTTAAATGACACTCCATTCTGAGTAGTGTGAGGAACTCTGTCCTCTGCGCTCCCTTTGCCCAGCATATGGGGTAGACCCTAACCCCATGAGTCACTTAGTTGTATCTTGATTTTCAGATCAACTATCTTGTTGATCAACTATCACAGTGCTTGTGCTCAATACCCTTATTTTACTTAAATCTGGCACCAGAGTGCAAAAGTAGTGATGCTGGCAATTCAAATATGACAAAAGAAGCCATAAAATGCTTCCTTTAAGTGAAAAGGTAAAAGTTCACAATTTAATAAGAAAAGAGAAAAACTTCATATACTGAGGTTGCAAAGGTCTGTGGTAAAAACGAATCTCCTATTGGTGAAAGTGTGAAAAGAGAAAGAAATTCATGCCAGTTTTGTTGGCATACTGCAGGCTGGGACAGTCAGGGCCACGGTGCACAGCAAGTGCTTAGTTGAGAGGGAAAAGGCATTAAATGTGTGGGTGCATGACATGAACAGAAAATACGTTCTGATCGACAGCAACATGTCACTCCAGAAAGCATTGAAACTATACAAAGATCCCAAAACAAGTGACACCAAGCCATTTACTGCAAGTAAGGGTTGGTCACGCAGATACAGGGATAGATCTGGACTGAAAAATACATAAATTACTGTGAGTGGAGAAGCTGTTGCTGAATTTCTGGCAGAGCTGAAGACGTTGATTAAGGAGAAAGGACACCATCCAAAGCAAGGCTTCAACTGTGATGACATTGGGCTCTTCTGGAAGAAGATGCCCAGCAGAACCTGCATCCATACAAGTTCAAAGGGGGCACCAGGGCACAAAGCGTGGAAAGACACATCAACTCCAGTACCGTGTGGCAGAAGCCGCAGAGCATATGATAAAGCCAGGCATGGGCTACTGAGTGAAGGACCCACATGCTTGTGAACACAGAAACAAAAATTATCTGCCTGTGTCATGGCAACATACTCAGAAAGTGGGAGTGACCGCTGTCTTTTTCATGGAATGCTTCCGCCACTGCTGTATTCCAGAAGTAAAGGGAGGGAATGAAAATGGCAAGGCTGTATTTGTACCTCCAAATACAACCTCATTGCTTCAGCCCCTTGACCAGGGCACACTGGGTTTGTCAAGGACACATACAGCCGCCTGACATTTGACCGCATCTTATTGGCAATTGTTGCAGACCCTAATCTGGGCACAATATAGTGGAAATCACTACTGCTGACGCAGTCACAGTGAAGAGAAACTGAAGCAGAACCAGCAACGCGGACATTACTGACATTTGCCAAAGCATCTTAAATTGCACGGATGTTAAAGAACAAAGTTCTAGAATACGATCCTCAGATGTAAAGCAACATTCAAGTCACCCATATGATCACCAGAGGATTAGGAGGTCTGCAACAGCACTTTGATGAGTTAAAAAGAAAGAGACAGGGCAGCGTCTGTGGCTCAAAGGGGTGGGGCGCCGGTCCCATAAGCCAGAGGTGCTGGGTTCAAACCCAGCCCTGGCCAAAAAAAAAAAAGAAAGAGACAATAACTTCTGATTACAATTTCTTCCAAAAGATTTTAGGGCAAAAAAAAAAAACAACTTTGACTATAAAAAGTCCCAACAGCTAACATCATCTACTCCTGACATCCAAACAACGACATTGTCATGACTTGATGGTCCAGGATCACCTGAAGAAAATGGTCTTCCTTAGGACTGTCCCCCAAAGGTCAGTAGTAGCCTAATGCTACATCACAACGCGTAAGTCATTCCTCTCACTTCATCTCATCACGTAGGCACGAGAAGAGGAAGGGCGATTACAGTACAATAAGATATTGACAGAGAGAGAGAGAGCACATTCATGGTACAGTGCAATGATTATTCTATTTTATTATCATTGTTAATCTCTTCCGGTGCCTAGTGTATAAATTAAACTCTATCATAGGCTGGGCACAGTGGCTCACGCCTGTAATCCTAGCTCTCTGGGAGGCAGAGGTGGTGAATTGCTTGAGCTCATGAGTTCAAGGCCAGCCTGAGCAAAAGCCAGACTCCGTCGCTAAAAATAGCCAGGTGCCTGTAGTCCCAGCTACTCGGGAGGCTGAGACAAGAGGATCGCTTGAGCCCAAGAGTTTGAGGTTGCTGTGAGCTGTGATGTCACGGCACTGTACCCAGGGCAATAAATAGAGTCTTTGTCTCAACAAAACAAATAAATAAACTATCATAGGTGTGTATGTGTAAGAAAAAACAGCATATGTGGGGTTCAGTCGTATATGCAGCGTCAGGCATCCCCGGGGGGCTTAGAACGTATCCCCCGAAGATAAGGGACACTACCATATATGATTCTTCCTCTTACTACACCATGTTCCATTCAGCTTCATCCGAGATGGTTATAAAATTGGAACCATTTAGAAATAAAGATCTGCATGGGCTCACTCCTGAGTTAAACCGTAGAAGAAATTGTTACCAGTTCACACACATATGGGTGGAGCCCAGCTTGGGGAGAGGATGGGGTCAGGAAAGGGGGTGGCATTCTGTTTTTTTTTTTTTTTTTTGTAGAGACAGAGTCTCACTTTATGGCCCTCGGTAGAGTGCCGTGTCCTCACACAGCTCACAGCAACCTCCAACTCCTGGGCTTAAGCGATTCTCTTGCCTCAGCCTCCCGAGTAGCTGGGACTACAGGCGCCCGCCACAACGCCCAGCTATTGTTTTTTTGGGTTGCAGTTTGGCCGGGGCCGGGCTTGAACCCGCCACCCTCAGTATATGGGGCTGGCGCCCTATGGACTGAGCCACAGGCGCCGCCCAAGGGGGTGACATTCTTAATCCATGTTCCAAAGCTGTGGGTTCTCCCTCGTGGCCCCAGGGTTAATTTAATCACTGCAGACATCTCTAAATCTCGAAAGCAAGCTGTGAAAGGCCAGGATCTCTGCAAACCATGCCCACCCCGCCTCTGCACTCCTGCCACCATCTGCAGAGCTCTGCAGGCTTAGCCCTTATAGGGTTTCAGTTGGAAGCATCAGGCCTCTTTGTCCTTCTGGTTGACCTTTCCTTTCCGTAACTGATTTCCCTCTGTGGTCCACAAAGGGAAAGGTTAAAGACAAAGCTTCAGGTTAAAGACAGAAGGAATTTAATCCTTACTCTACTCAAAACCCTCTCTAGCATGAAGAGGCAGGAAAGAGACAGCCTTAGGAACTCAGTCCCAACTAAGGTCAAAGGAAATTATTCGTCAGCACCACACCTGGGTTTTTCCTAGCCTCTGGTGAGGCTGATGCAAAAGAAACATGAACTCGACATCATGCTCCCCACCTCCAGGAGCCACCCGGAAACAACAAAGTGGGGGGAAATCGGAACCCCCATCAGAGACGGATCTTTCTGGGTCTTCCTCATACACTGGCTCCCAGGAAACTGCCCTCTCTATATATATCCAGCAGAATCTGAGGAATATGCAGATCGTTTAGTGCACAAAACATAAACCCAAAAAGGCTGTGGAAGTACATAGTGGTGCTGCTATGCAATGTTAGGAATACACTTTATGCCATGGAATTGTACACTTAAAAGCGGTCAAAATGGTAAATTTTATGTCACCTGTATTTTACTGCAATTAAAACAGTGTCAATGACAGAAACTCAGTTGCTGACTTCTAAAACCTAAGATCCAGTCTCAACTCTCTTCTTAACTTGCCCCACACAACCAGTCTCTTAAGGAGTCTTGTCACCTGTCCCTGCAGAGCTCATCCGGAATCCATCCCCTCCACCTCCACAGACTCACCCTGGTCCAAGCTGCCGTCACCCCATCGAGTTACTGCAGCAGTAACTTCTAAGACATCTCTCTGCTTCGACCCTTGCACTCTGCAGCCAGAGAGAGCTTTTTAAAATTTAATTTAATTTTAATTTTAATTTTTTGAACAGTCTAACTCTGTTGCCCTGGGTAGAGTGCAAGGCACCACAGCTCATAGCAACCTCAAACTCTTGGGCTGGAGCAATCCTCTTGCCTCAGCCTCCTGAACAGCTGGAGACTATGCTGGCTGGTAATTTTTAAATTAAATTTATGTTTTTTTGTGGTTTTGGATGCAGAATCTCACTCTGCTGTCCAGGCTAGAGTGCCATAGTGTCAGCCCAGCTCACAGCAACCTCAAAGACCCGGGCTCAAGCAATTCTCCTGCCTTAGCCTCCAAGTAGCTGGGAATATAGGTTCCTGCTACAACTGGTGCCCAGCTAATTTTTCTAATTTTAGTAGAGATGAAATCTTGCTCTTGCTTATGCTGGTCTCAAACTCCTGAGTTCAATTGATCCTCCTGCTTCAGCCTCCCAGAGTGTTAGAATTATAGGTGTGAGCCACCAGAGTAACCTTTTAAACTCATAATTGAAATCAAAGCATTTCCTGCTTAAAACTTAGATTCACCCAGATCTTGGGATAAAGCTAAGCTTCTTGTCAGCCTCCAGGCTCCATGTGATCCAGCTTAGTCTCCCTCTCCAGCCCTGGCTCCTGCCGCTTTCTCTACGTTCCAGCCACTCCAGCCGTGGTCCTGCTCTGTGAACATGCTCAGTTGACTTGGCCTCAGGGCTTCTGCTTTTGCTGTTTATTCTGCCAGGAATGCTGGTCCCAGGTCTCTGCACGACCGGCTCCTTCCAGCACTCAGACCTCAGCCTGGAGACTTCATGTCTACAGAGAGGCCTTTCCTTTCCCAGGCTGTAGGCACCACCCGGTCATGCCATCATTTTCCTTGTAGCCTGATCATCACTAACTTTTCCTTGTCTGTCTGTCTACAATGTGTTGGCCGTCTCCTCCCCCCAGAAAGGAAACGCCATGAAAAGCAGGAACCCTCACCACCAAGCCTCTAGCACCTAGAAGAGTACCTGGAGCTTAACAGCTGCACAACAAGCATTGCTGAGTGAGTGGGAGAAGGAAGAAAGTGGACTTCCCACACCTTGGGGCTGGCACTGGCAGTGAGTTGAACGGTCTTATGCCCTGGAACCCACCCATGTGCCCTTATTTGGAAAAACACTCTTTGTAGATGTAAATAAGACTCTCCTAGTAAGATTATCTGGGTTACTCTGGAGGGCCCTAAATCCAATAACAAGTGTTCTTCTAAAACACAGAAGAGGATGAGACACAGAGACACCGAGGAGAAAGCCTCATGACACAGGGACAGCGATCGGAATGATGCTGTCAAAAGCCAAGGAATGCCGGGAGTCCCCAGAGTCTCCCAAGGAGGGATTCTCCCCTGGAGCTTTAGGAGGGAGGGTGGCTCTACCAAGACTTTGATTTCAGACTTTTGGCTTCAACAATTTCTCGTGTGTTTAGCCACCAAGTTTGTGACACATTGCTACAGAAGCCCTGAAAACTAAAACATCACTCAAGTGTCAAGGACTCAGGATGCTGCCCCCAGGATCTTGAAGAGGGCTTGAGCCCAAGAGTTTGGAGTCACTGTGAGCTACACTGATGCCACAGCACTCTACTCAGATGACAGGGTAAGATCCTGTCTCAAAAAAAAAAAAAAACAGGGGTGGGTGGAGGGAGGGGGATCGGTGGGATCACACCTGTGGTGCATCTTACAGGGGTATTTGCGAAACTTGGTAAATGTAGAATGTAAATGTTTTGGCACAGTAACTGAGATAACGCCAGAAAGGCTATGTTAACCACTGTGATAAAAATGTGTCAAATGGTCTATGAAGCGAGTGTATGATGCCCCATGATCATATCAATGTATACAGTTATGATTTAATAAAAAAAAGGAAAAAAAAATAAATAAAATAAAACTATTAAGAAAAAAAAAAAAAACAGAGGGTGACGCCTGTGGCTCAGTGAGTAGGGCGCCGGCCTCATATGCTGAGGGTGGCGGGTTCAAACCCAGCCCCAGCCAAACTGCAACAAAAAAATAGCCGGGCGTTGTGGCGGGCGCCTGTAGTCCCAGCTACTCGGGAGGCTGAGGCAAGAGAATCGCGTAAGCCCAAGAGTTGGAGGTTGCTGTGAGCCGTGTGACCCCACGGCACTCTACCTGAGGGCAGTACAGTGAGACTCTGTCTCTACAAAAAAAAAAAAAAAAACAAAAACACAGAGAGAAAGAAAGAGAGAGGAAGGAAAGGAGGGAGGGAGGAAGGAAGAGTGGGTAGTTGGGGCATCATGGTGGGGACCTGGTGTCCCAGCTATTGGTGAGGAGGTGCAAGGGGATCACTTGAGCCGAAGAGTTTGAGGTTGCTGTGAGTTATATGACACCACAGCACTCTACACAGGGTAAAGGAGTGAGACTCTGTCTCAAAAAAAAAAAAAGAAAGAAAGAAAGGAAAAGAAATTGGATCTTTGCAGATGTAATCGAGTTTGTTTGTTTATTTTTGTTTTTTGAGACAGAGTCTCACTCTGTTGCCCTCAGTGGAGTGCCGCAGCATCTTAGCTCACACCAACCTCAAACTTCAAGTGATCCTCTTGCCTCAGTTTCCTAAGTAGCTAGGACTACAGGTGCCTGCCGCAACACCCAGCTACTTTTTTAGAGATGGGAACAGAGTGTCGCTCTTGCGTATACTGGTCTCAAACTCCTAAGCTCAAGCAATCCACCTGCCTTGGCCTCTCAGAGTGCTGGGCTTATAGGCGTGGGCCACTGTGCCCAGCTGCATATAATCAAGTTTAAATGAGGTTATACTGGATTACTCTGGGCTGTAATCCAGTAGTTTATGTCATTTCATTAATTTGCTAGAGTGGCTCATAGAACTCAGGAAAACACTTAAGTTTTTTAATTTTTTTTTATTTTTTTGAGACAGAGTCTCACTCTGTCGCCCTGGGTAAAGTGCAATGGAGTCATCATAGCTCACAGCAACCTCAAACTCTTGGGCTCAAGTGATTCTCTTGCCTTGGGCTCCTGAGTAGTTGGGACTATGAGTGCCTGACACAAACCCCGGATAATTTTTCTATTTTTAGTAAAGACAAGAATTTTACTCTTGCTCAGGGTGGTCTCGAACTCCTGAGCTCAAATAATCCATTTACCTCGGCCTCCCAGAGTGCTAGAATTATAGGCATCGGCCACCATGCTCAGCCTTGGGTAGATTTTCTTTTTTTTTTTTTTGGTAGAGACAGAGTCTCACTGTACCACCCTTGGTAGAGTGCCGTGGCGTCACATGGTAGAGTGCCGTGGCGTCACACGGCTCACAGCAACCTCTAACTCTTGGGCTTAAGCAATTCTCTTGCCTCAGCCTCCCAAGTAGTTGGGACTACAGGCGCCCGCCACAATGCCCGGCTATTTTTTTTGTTGTTGCAGTTTGGCCGGGGCTGGGTTTGAACCCGCCACCCTCCGCATATGGGGCCAGCGCCCTACTCACTGAGCCACAGGCACCGCCCAGGTAGATTTTCTTAATGAACTTCAGGCTGTGGAGATTGTGGCCACTGAAGACAATGGACTTAAAAGGATAAAGGTTTCCTGCCCGAGAAGGCACATGCTGGGAAGTGAGGGGAATATGTACAATTGGAACCACACAGACACGCACACACCTACCCACACACTTTTTGCCTTAGAATAAGCCTATCAAGGCTTTGGCTTCTGTTAGGAAGATTGTGGCAAAGGCAGCATGACAGAACAGAAACTGGGAGTAGCGGGAGAAGCCCAGGGGAAATTTTTAAGAATCATGTCATTGCCAAATATAAAATACAAGAACACACACAAAAATGAAATCCGTTTTTAAAAACCACACATACACACAATGGCTGAGTACAGTGGCTCACACCTGTAATCTCGCACTCTAGGAGGCCAAGGCAGGAGAATTGCTTTAGCTCAGGAGTTCAAGACTACCTGAGCAGCAGCAAGACCCTACGTGTACTAAAAATAGAAAACTTAGCCAAGCGTTGTGGTGGGTGCCTGCAGTCCCAGCAAGTGGGGAGGATAGCTTGAGCCCAGGGGTTTGAAGTTACAATGATGCTACTCTATTCCATTTGGAGTGACAGAGCAAGACTCTGTCTCTAAAAAAAAAAAGGACGGCACCTGTGGCTCAGTGAGTAGAGCGCAGGCCCCATATACCAAGGGTGACAGGTTCAAACCCGGCCCCGGCCAAACTTCAACAAAAAAATAGCCGGGGGTTGTGGCGGGCGCCTGTAGTC
Source organism: Nycticebus coucang (assembly GCF_027406575.1). NCBI lineage: Eukaryota > Metazoa > Chordata > Mammalia > Primates > Lorisidae > Nycticebus > Nycticebus coucang. Next base: position 11,220,225 of record NC_069793.1, read on the forward strand.
CCAGGTACTCAGGAGGCTGAGGCAAGAAAATCATCTAAGCCCAAGAGCTGGAGGTTGCTGTGAGCTGTGTGACGCCATGGCACTCTACCGAGGTGATAAAGTGAGACTTTGTCTCTGCAAAACAAAACAAAACCCAAAAAACAGAAGCACAAAAAAGCCCACACAAAATAAGTGCATGACCTTAATAAATTATTACAAGGCAAACACCTTTGTAACCACACCTCAGGTCTAACCACAGCCCATTCCTCCCCCAAAGTAGCTCCTCTCCTGACTTTTATGGGAATCACCAACTGGAGTTTTTTATAGTTTTATCACTCAGGTGTGAATCAATAAACAGTATAGTCTTGCTCATTTTGTGATTAGATGTGGCTTTTCGGTCTCTTTAATTTCTGGGCTTCTCCGGATCCATCCCATCCCTACATTTTCCCTGGGGCAGAGCTCAGGATGTTGGATCTGTACAGTTTCCCACAGTCTGGCGGTGGCCAGTCCACAGTGCGGCTGAACACGTGCCTCACCTTCTGCAGATCCTGCCAGCTGGCTCAGAGTCTGAATAGAACCTAGGTCCAGAGTGGCTCCCGTGGCTCAAAGGGGTGGGGCTCTGGCTCCATATGCCGGAGGTGCCAGGTTCAAACCCAGCCCCAGCCAAAAACTGCAAAAAAAAAAAAAAAAGAAAAAGAACCTAGGTGCAAGTGGAGACAAACAGTGCTGACAGCCACACTAAATGGACTTGGGGACCAAGCTTAGTAGGGAGCTGGGATGAGAGAAAGACGTGACCATCAGTGATGGGAGAGCAGGTGCATCGATGCCAGACCTGGCCCAGCAGCGGTAGCATAAGGGTCAGGATAGCAAAGTGCCTACCTCTGTGCCGGCCCCATATGGGCCCACGGGGGCTCAGAGAAGACAGTACAATGGCAACAAGACCTTGCGGCATGTGTCGCTTCCTAGGGCCGCACTGTGCCAAAAAAGTGCTTTACAGGCATTTTCACTTAATATTCATTAAATTATTGGTACCCCCAGTTTATAGAGGAGGACACTGAGGTACATGAAGTTTAATCAATTTGACTAAGGCCTCACTGACAGTAAAGAATAGAATCCAATTCAAACCACACGCCTGACTCCATAAAGCAGTGTTTCTGGACAACACAATACAGCACCCCACGGCAGACATCTCTTAGGCTACAATTCAATGACTTCTGACTCTCACCACTTTTATTTTTCCCCTCCACTGGATTTATATGGGTTGGTTTCCTTAAGAAATAAGGGAGACATTTTAGCAAAATGCTCAAAGACATGGATTCAGATTGCCCCTCCACAGTCTACTAGTTGTACGGCCTAAAATATTTTTGTCAGCCTCTCTGAGCCCTGGTTTTCTCATCTTTAAAATAGAAATGACCCAGTGCAATGGCTCATGTCGGTAATCCCATCACTTTGGGAGCTCAAGAGCAGTCTGAGCGACATACCAAGACCTTTTCTCTACAAAAAATAGGAAAATTAGCCAAGCATTATAGCACACACCCGTAGTCCCAGCTATTCAAGAGGTTGAGCCTAGGAATTTTATAGTGAACTGTAATCACACTACTACATTCCAGCCTTTAGGACTTGAGTGAGACTCTATCGATTAAAATAAACTTAGAATCCTCCAGGGACTTGTCTTAATTGGACTTTGGACTTTGGGAAAAGGGGGAAAATGTCACAGGGAAAAGTAAAAACTCATATGTATATTAGGTCACCATGGTACTATTAAGGCCTGAGCAGAGAACCCAAGAAGAGTCACAGTCCCTAAAACCTCAGTGCTAAAAAGTAATTAATTTTGGCACCTGCAGAAACAAGCTGATATTGAGACCCCAAATTAAAAAGGAGTCTCAAAAGGGGGGAGTCTCACCAGGGGATAATGAGAGAGGATAACAAGAAGGGTGAGGTCTAGGAGAACAGGTCTTCTCAAGGAGACCACAAGATACACCTGCAGGGCCTTCTCCCTGATGACTCAGCTCTTGGGAATTTGTAAACTTAACTTCCTGGAACTTGGACATTTCCAAGTTCTGTGAAATCCTGTAGTTCTGTAGGGGCTGGAATAGCATCTCCCACTTGATTCAAACTGGCCAATGAGAAGAGTACCTGTGGGGTGGAACTGTTTGACTGTCGATAAAAAGGGAGAGACCAAGTCAGTTGGGGAATGTGGCCATTTGGAATTCTTCTAAGCCGTAAGCTCCCGGCTGGTGAATAAAGCCCTTCCTCTTATAAAATAAATAAACAAACAAACAAACTTAGAAATGATAGGCCTGATGTAGGATCAAGATGGCAGACTAGAGACAGCTTCTTTGCAGCCATGCATGGTGAGATTGGGGAGAGACGACTCCAGGCACCTCTGGCTTGTGGGGTCTACCCAGAAACATCCCTTCAGGGGCACAGGGAGGCAGCAGGAGACTTCAGGACCCCAAGAGGATGATGAAAGCAGTAGAGAAGAGGCAAGTATTTGCAGTCGGATAGAGGCCAGCTGGTTGTGGTAGCTGCGGCGGGAGCAGTTACAGCAGCAGTGAGAGTTTGCAAATAGGGAAGGTCATCCCTATAGCTTTCTTAATTTTTTTTATTTTTGCACTTGGTTGAGTTACCTTGGGAGAGCTTGGGCAAGTGAGCAAGTGACTTTGAATAGTGGCCAGAGGTCATATACCTTTAATCTACTTAAACAAAATTTTCTTTCTTTCTTTTTTTTTTTTTTTTTGTTTTTTTTTTGGCCGGGGCTGGGTTTGAACCCACCACCTCTGGCATATGGAGCCAGTGCCCTACTCCCCTACTCCTTTGAGCCACAGGCGCTGCTCTTAAACAAAATTTTCAACCAAGAATTCTGTATCCTGCTAAGCTAAACTTTAAAATTGATGGAGAAATCAAATCATTTAGTGATATGCAAACATTGAGGAAGTTTGCAATAACAAGATTAGCTGTACAGGAAATAGAAATATTCTATACACTGACTATCACAATGGACCACCAGCAAAGTAAATACCTAGAAACTAAAGTAAATACCTAAAACCTAGCTTCCACAATGACACAAACGATAAAACTAAGCAATGGATTTTCACAAAATAAGATGAATAGAACTCCACCACATATATCAATTATCTCAATAAATGTTAATGGCTTGAATTCCCCACTGAAGAGGCATAGGCTGGCTGATTGGATAAAAACGTACAAGCCATCCATTTGATATCTGCAGGAAACACATCTAGCTTCAAAGGACAAAGTAAAACTCAGTGTTAAGGGAAGAAAGACAATTTTTCAGGCAAATGGAAATCAGAAGAAAAGAGGAGTTGTAATCTTATTTTCAGATACAAGTGGATTTCAAGCAACTAGAGTAAAATAAAAGACAAAGATGGGCACTTCATATTGGTCAAGGGAATAATACAACAAGAAGACATTTCAATTCTAAACATTTATGCACCCCCACTTAAATCTTCCCAGATTCATTTGTTTTTTTCTTTTGAGACAGAGTCTCAAGCTGTCACCCTGGGTAGAGTACCATGATATCACAGTGCACAGCAACCTCAAACTCCTGGGCCCAAGCAATTCTCTTGCCTCAGTCTCCCAAGTAGCTGGGACCACAGGTACCTGCCACAATGCCCAGCTATTTTTTTGGCCTGGGCTGGATTTGAACCTGCCAGCTCTGGTGTATGTGGCTGGCGCTCTAGCCACCTGAGCTACAGGCATCAAGCCAAATCCTCCCAGATTCTTGAAACAGACCTTAATTAGTCTGAGCAATATAATATCCCATTACACCATAATAGCAGGGACTTTAATACTCTTACAGAGCTGAACAGATCCTCTAAACAGAAACTAAACAAAGATACAAGGGATTTAAATGTGACCCTGGAACAACTGTGCTTGATAGACATATATAGAATACTCCATCCTGCACAGTGCCTGCAGCTAAAAGGAGTAGGGCACTGGCCCCATATACCGGAGGTAGTGGGTTCAAACCCAGCCCTGGCCAAAAAAAAAAAAACTGCAAAAAAGAAAAAAGAATACTCCATCCCAAAGTTAAAGAATATACATTCTTCGGGTGGTGCCTGTGGCTCAGTGACTAGGGCACAAGTCCCATATATTGAGGGTAGCAGGTTTGAACCTGACCCTGGCCAAACTGCAACAAAAAATAGCCAGGCATTGTGGTGAGTGCCTGTAGTCCCAGCTACTCGGGAGGCTGAGGCAAGAAGATTGCCTAAGCCCAAGAGTTGGAGGTCGCTGTGAGCTATGATGTCACAGCACTCTACTGAGGGTGACAAAGTGAGACTCTGTCTCAAAAAAAAAAAAAAAAAAGTTC